>NC_054831.1:12152083-12462500 GCF_018345385.1 Vulpes lagopus
CTAAAGCTGTTTCTGTGGAACTTAGAGCATAAAGTGTTGATCACTGAAGAGTCTTTACAACAGCAAGACCACAGCACTCTCTTTCCTGGTCTCTCAGGCAAGCCATGCATTTCAGCTCCCTCTGTGGCAGTATGGTTTTCTGGCGTCTTTTCTAATTTCCTCAAATTGTTGGTGGAAATTGCTTCAAACTACTTTGTTATCTCTCTCAGATGTTCTCACTGAAACTGAAATAGATATGTCATTTGCAATCATTTAACAGTTTTTAAAAGCACTTCCGTGAGAACTTCAGAACAGAGTTTTGCATTCAGTGCGAGTCCTTTCAGCTAGGTAGAAACACTAGCAGAAATATTTGCAAGGGCCCACCGATTATTTTATTAGTTTGAACATCAAATTAATTTCAATTCTGTTCAGCAGATATTTCCAGGACATCTACCATCAGCTTAGATCTGAGTTACGCAGAAGGTTACACATTCTTGGGGAACACTGGAATTTCCACACACAGAGGAATCTGTTGAGCCTAAACAGTTCATACTAGCAAGTGTCAAAGTAAGATATTAATGCTTACTGACAGCTAATCCTTAGTTATAAGAATTGGCACAATCAAATGCCTATAATATTAAATGATGAATTTTGAGGATTACTGTAAAACACTGTTTCTCAACTTCAGCATTTCTAAGCTTATGATTTAGTTCTTTGTTGATGGTGGTGGAGGGAGCCAAACTGTGCATTGGAGGGATATGTATTAGCATCATTGCACTCTACCCATTAGATGCTAATAGCATCTCCTCACCCTGAAACCAACCAAAATTGTCTCCAGATTTTTCTAAATATTTCCCAAGGGGCAAAATCATCCCTGGTTGATATGTTGCTGTGAAAGATGTATCCTTTGACCTCAAAGAGCTTCTATTCAGTGGGAAAAGAAATATAAATATAGTAAGTGGTTAAGTCAATGACAGTGCTAAGATGATTCAGTGCTGAGTGGGACAGATTGAACATTCTGTAAAACCTAAGAAGAAATCCTTAAGGCAACTGATTTGGTTTCTTACCTGGAGGACTTCTGATAACAACACTTCTCAGGACGCTCATGCTGTAAATAAGTTTTCCTTCTCATAAAATTTTCATCAGTTGCTTTCAATATTACCCATTGACTAACAATTACCTTTCAGATGGTAGTGACTAATTAGAGGGATTATGATAGTAGGGTTTCTAGTCATATTTTCTGTTTGCTGAATGATGTCTTGTCGTATTTTTGATTTTCTGCCTATGCTATCCTTTTCCCAAAAATTCTAAATTGAAAATCTAAGTAAATTGAAGGTAGTACATACAGTACTTCTTCTTTGATTGGAAATTATAAAGTCAAATGTCTAACATTAAAGGAAATATCTTTTGGAGTCTGGAGTTTGCTCCCAGAAAATAGTGAGCAACCACTGATAGCACTGACTTTCCATCAGCAGGATTATGCATTATTCACCCATTAAACACTTACTGAGGATTTATCTTTTAAAACATTGTCCTGATCCTCCTTATAATTTGAGGGCAGTCCTGCCCTTGTGAAAGGTGGAGACTACAAGACACCTAATTTCTTGTCTCCCCTACAAAGTAGGGCATAGGATACAGTCCTAAATCACTGAAAGGAAGGCTGCTCTTGCCTATAAATTTTCTGGGGAAATTTTGGCTTTCTGGTGGAACAAAAACAAAAAATAAAACAAAAAGCCCTGCTAGAAGTAATGCCCCTTCTTCTCTTTGGTCATGGTTGTGTGAGGATATAATGTTTGGAGCTGCAGCAGTCATCTTTAAGATGATGATGGGACAGCCAGAGAGTGACAACAACACCTGATGAATGGCAGAAACAAAAAAAAAAATAAACAGCCCAACGTCTTTGGTGATGTAACCATGTAGCTGAATTATTTAATCTTGTGTTTGTCTGCCATCATAATTCGAGTTAGGGAAGATTATAGATGTACTTGTAGGAAAAACCTCTATTAGCAAGATACTCTGCAGCTAAATTTTTTTTCAGATAGTATTTTCTACTATATTCAAGACACAATGTGGGTGAAATTAAAAACCAAACAACCAAACAAAAAGAATAACAAATCCTGTCCTCGAGAATTGCATTTTGACATTATTAGGGGCATTCTGTTACCAGAATTCATGAATAACCCTCAACCTAGAGAGGACCCAAATAACACAGAATTTTGTCAGCTTGATCTTATTATATCTATTATGGCTTGAATTGTGTCCCTTCAAGTTCATATCTTGACATCCTAACACCCAGTTCTTGCAAATGTGACCTTATTTGGAGATAAGATCCTTATAGAAGTAATTAAGTTAAAGGGAAGTCGCTAAGGTGGGCCCCAGTCCAATGTGACTGATGTCCTTCTAAGAAAGGGAAATTCACACACGGCAACAGACAAGGCAGGAAGATACTGTGAAGAGACACACAGAAATGGCAACTATCTACAGGCCAACAAGAGAGATCTGGACTAGATCCTTTTCTCGTAACCCTCAGAAGGAAACAACTCTGCTGGCACTTTGATATTAGACTTCTGACTTTCAGAGGTGTGCGACAATAAGTGTACACTGTTTAAGGCGCCTTATTTGCGGTTCTCTGTAAACTAATACAATGTCCAATCCTGAACTCCTCATGCCCTCATATGCTCTCTAAAACCTGCTCTTTCATTGTCTTTCAATTCCCGTTAATCCTTCCAACTCCATCTTTCCCAAGCTGGCAGAAAACCTTGGCAGCATCTTTGACTACTTCTCTCCCACTTCACATCCAATCAGTTGGCACATTCTTCTGGCTCCACTTTCAAAGTTATTTGAGTTCCTTTGTTTCTCACTGCCTCCACAACCACCGCCCTAGTCAATGCCACTGTTGTCTTCCTATTGAATTATAGCAAAAGCTGTAGCGCCGGTCTCTTTGACCTCATTGCAGTCTCTTTCTATCCCAGTGAGCAGATTCATCTTGTTAAAATATAAGATGGGTCATGTCATGATCCTGTTCAGAATATCCAACGCCTTCCATATGACTCAAATGAAAACCCAAAAGTTACTGAAGATGCCCTGTGACCTCTCTTACTTTTCTCTTATTATGCTTTCCCTTGGCAAAGGCCATATGGCAAACAACATGCTAGTTGTTCTATGAGCTTCCAGGCATTATCTTTTGAACTTGCCATTCTACTTGAGTGATTATTTCTCCTAGATATTTGCTTGCTTCACTCTTACCTCCTGCAGGTATTTCATTTAGGGAAATCTAATTTTTTTAAAGATTTTATTTATTTATTATTAATGAGAGACAGAACGACAGAGACACAGGCAGAGGAAGAAGCAGGCTCCATGCAGGGAGCCTGACATGGGACTTGATCCTGGGTGTCCAGGATCAGGCCCTGAGCTGAAGGCGGCGCTAAACCTCTGAGCCACCCAGGCTGCCCCATAATCTAATTTTTTAATGAGATCTTTCCTGACTACTTATTTAAATAAGTACTCAGCAACTGTTCCCCTCTCCCAAGCCTGGACATAACTCACTCCCCTCCTGAATTATTATTTGTTTCAATAGCATTTGTTGCCATCTATCATATTATATATTTTTCCACATTAAAAAAATAAAACCATGTCTCTTACTATACTTACTAAACCATATACTTGTTTATGAAAGAAAGGGGTTTTGTCTACGTTGCTTACTGCCTTGTCTCTAGTACTTACAGCAATCTGAAGAAATACAGATGCTTAAAAACTATTTGTATGATAAACACATGAGTGAACAAGAACTCACTTTACCACCATTTTTTTTATACAAAACTAGGAGTTCCAGGAAATTTGGCATGATCAAAAAATCTTATGCTTTGTAGCATGTTACTGTTAGCTTTGAAAATTAAAATTCCTTGCAGGATATGTATAATGTTTTAATGCCAGTGAATAAGCAATTAAGTGCTTACTATGTAAATCTCTGTCACGTAAGCTCACAGCACCAAATTTAAGACATATAAGGGATTTAGAAAAGTTCTATTTAGGGAGTGAAACCAGAAGTACTGTGCTTTATTACCTTAACTACCACACTCCACGACTCTGAGTGACAGAGGTAAGTGAACCTTATTATTCCTATTGTTTTTCCTCTTTATTCAAGGCTCATTCCCAGGACCATGGCTTTGAGAGCTATCTGAGTAGAGAGCTACATTAGTAAATAGTTTCCAATTTTTCCGGATACAAATGACAGACCTAATTTTTGTTGCTGCATAGTTATAATCTCACTGGGGGAGGTAACATAAAATAAATCTGTTTTTACTTTAGATTCTTCCAATAATATAATCGTTTTGAGATCCCTCTGATCATAAATAAAAATATCTTCCTTTGAATTCTAGCAAATGCATTATATAGAAATATTTAACATATCAACTGTAAACATTTTGTATAAAAACAGCCCAAGTACCTTTTTTTTCATCTGTGTTATGCTTGATACAGATTTAGATTCTGTGATTTTAAGCCCTGTCATTTACCTGGAATCCACCATCAGTGGGGATTTCCTGGGGAATTCTGAGCATGGCCATGAACTCAGGTTAATTTACACTCAAACCATCAAACACAGGTGTTTTGAAATTTTTATTTCTTTTTTTAAAGAACTTCCAGGGTCAGAAAGGTAACAAGAGCCTACCCTACCTCTGGAATCATGCCTTAAATCTGCAACTAGCTTAAGTCAGTCTTGATAAAGACAGATTTATTTTTGTTGTTGTTGTTCAACTCTAGTGGATATGGGTGGGCCATATATAATAAGGAGAAAAAACATACTTCAATACAAATTCTTGCCAGAAGTCTTGTAATGAAAAACCTTGCAACTCTTTTTGGAGTAAATCTCTATAGAGCCATCAGGAGAGATCTTGGAGAATGTCTCTCCTCTCTCTAATATACAGTTTCAAGATCACACCTTTTGTGTGATCATTAGTAATGCACGGCAACCATTTCCCTTAATCCTTTTTCCAGGCTGTTGCCAGCCTAATCATCGTCAAGCAGGGTTGCTCTAAAACCTTCAGTAGCTCCCCATTGCTTATATAATACAATCCAAACTTTGTAGCTTGGCTCTCCTGATCATCTCAGCTCAGAGCTCCTAGAAGTGAATATGAGATAAGAGTTCTTGCACAAGTAAATGATTGAGGATGTTCCCAGCAGAACCATTAAAGAAAAGAGAGAAGTAGGGGAGGGCAAAGAAGAAGCTGAGCACAGAATACAGGTGCTTTCAGCCAATATCTAGCCTTTGTTTGATTCCAAGGGAGCTCTGGAGGATGAATGGTGTAGGAGTTTTTTCATCTTGAAAGGCAAGGAGACTGCCTTTTGTTCCTTTGTCTCAGTGGTTGCAGGCCACCACAGATGCAGTAGGTCCCAGGCATCTGCAGCTGAGGCATCTCCCTTCAGCCATGGGTGATTCGCAGGGAATGGTATGGCTGTGAGCCTCTGCTGCCTATACTCATGGCAGCTGGGGGGATGTGTGCACAGCTCAGTGAAGGGATTCTGGGAACTAGTAGGTAGTAGGCTCCTATGACCTGGTTTCCATCATTTATATTATTATTATATCCCCCCACCCCTTTGTATTTCCCTCTGCTGTTTCCTGTTAACATTTACTCCTACTTCCTCTTTCTTTATAAAAATTAGGCTTTAAGGATCTATCACTTCTTTAACCGACCCTTCAGGGACCTAGATGATGGTTCAATGGGAGATTCTCTCAACAGCAGATACACCAGGAGAGCTTTATTAACCTGTGTCAGTCAGATTGGATCCTCATAGCTGCATGCCTGATAACCACTTCCATCTTCCCTCTTCCTTGTGGGCACGACCCCCTGCCCCATTACAGAGGCTGGGAAAACTGGATCCTCCCTTTCTCAGATTCCCCTGTTCCCATAGCATGGGCATGTGACCTAATCCTGGTCAGGGGAGTGCCAAAGTTGCCCGAGGACTGATGGAAGGACATACCCTCACCCCAGCTGCTGCTTTTGAACAGCATCATGTGAAGATACAAGTGAAACTGCCTCAGACCTTTTGCAATTCCAAGACGAAGGCGACAGGATCCTTCTGCATCCCTGCTGTCATTGAATCTCTGAATTAACTCTGGGGTCTGCCATGAATATATATTGTACATAAGTGAAATCAATTCCAACTGTTTGAATCATTTTTGTTGGATATTTTGTTCCTTGCAGCTGAAGGTACCCCCCATTCTCTTTTGTAAAACTTTCTGGTAAGAGCAGGATTAGAGAATGTGGCTAACACCTCAGATGATGAGGATCTTTCCACTTGTACTTTTCTGAGTTGACAGCAGCTGGACCCATCAGCTGTGTGGATGTGATCCACCCAGCGGTGTAAAGTGTGTGCCTATGACATATAGGATGGGCAAAAAGGGGGTAAATGGGCCAACCTCTTTGCTAAGCAGAAATAGGAAGCTCAAGACAACTACCCATGAGAGGTCCAAATGGTTTTCTATGCTCACACACAGGCAGGCCAGGGAGGACCCGACACTGGAAGATCTTCCTTTAAGGTGCAGTGACTCTGCCCACTGGGGCAACGTGCCCTGATAGAGGCATGTTCTACCCCTTTAGGCCTGTGTCGCTCACTCCCTGGGATGAGGAAGTCCGAGTGGGAAGGGAGGTACAGTGAGTCTGTGTCTGTAATACTCTCCAATAGGGAGAGGTGCTTTTGATTTCTTCTCTTTGGCCACAAAATAGAAGACAGAGTGAGAAAGAAAGGGACTCTCCTGTGCCAGTTAATAATGGTACTAATAACTGTCAGTCCATCCCGTGTAAGACACAATTTGCTAAGATAATATGCATTATCTCCAGTGAAGTGCAAAATAGCTTCAGAAATCTGCAGCTTCTTTTCCTCTCTGACTTTCCTTTATATTCTCTTCTCTTAAAATGTCTTCTGTCTTAGCGGTTCCCCGGGTGGCTCAGTGGGCTAAGCGGCTGCCTTTGGCTCAGGTCATGATCACAGGGTCCTGGGATGCAGCCCAGCATTGGGCTCCCTGCTCAGCAGGGAGTCCGCCCCTCCCTCTGCCTCTGACCTGCTCTCTCTCTTAAATGAATAGATAAACTCTTTTAAAAAATTCTTCTCTTTTGTTCTAGGCTGTACAAAATCCACCAATATTAAGGTCCTGTGTGTCTCTGACAGATTCACATGAAGCAGAGTTCTCTTTGACTTCAGTGGTCTGTACCCCTCTGCCCTTGGTTTCGTGTGTAAGGAAAGGCAAGACAGGGAATTAAAATAAGAGCAATGGATGAAACAGCCCCTGGATGAAAAACATAACCATCTTTTTCTCTTCCCAGCACTTCAGGTTTGAGAACATTTTTATTAGTTCATACATTCCTGCAGGTTACTTAGAACATTTTATACAGACCACAGTAAAACATGTGCAGTAGGAAATATCACTATTTTGTAGAACCTGAAACTGGAAGTACAACTAAGTATAGAAGAAAGAATTGATGCAAGATTATTCTTGCAGAACATTTCCCATGAGATATTAATAGATGTTCTTTGGAAAAGAGTCCTCTAGTCAAATGAATTTAAGAGAGTTCTGGGTTTCACTAAACGTGGGAATTTTAATTCCTCAACGACTGTTCTAGACTTTTCACACATTTATCTTAATTACAACTTTCTAAGAATGGGATGCAGCCTGCAGAGTTGCTCAATTGTATCTGACCATAAGTTCCATTTGATGGGGAGCACCCATTAGCATTTCCAGAAAGAGTGTTCTATGGAGAATGTTCTGGGAAGTGCTTCTCAGCAGACATGAATAAGTTTCCTTGTGAAAATTCCTTATTTCTTTATACCGATGATCTGATTATTATGTCACAACGTGAACATTTATCATCGGAAGTGCTGCCTCAATCACACTGACGTGGAAATGTAGATAGGAAAATATCACTTGATGCTCAAATTTTCTATTATTAAGACCACTGACACTGAACTTTCTTTCTTTCTTTCTTTCTTTCTTTCTTTCTTTCTTTTTCTTTTCTTTTCTTTTCTTTTAGTCCCCCCCCCTTTTTTTTTTTTGAGGTAAACCAATCAAGACCATCTAGGGCACCTGGGTGGCTCAGTGGTTGAGCATCTGCCCTTGGTTCAGGTCATGATCTTGGGGTCCTGAGATCGAGTCCCACAACAGGCTTCCACAGGGAGCCTGCTTCTCCCTCTGCCCATTGTCTCTGTGTCTCTCATGAATAAATAAATTTTAATAATCTTTAAAAAAAAAAGAACATCCAAATATGTCAAAAAGATACTTCAGTAGAGATGAGAATAATAACTATTTTTTTAAATGTGAATTAAGCTCTAACACAAGAGAAAAACATAAAACCAACAATCAGAAATATTATAAATTACTCTATCTTGCATAGCATGGAATTAACTTTTCTCTGGTCTTTTTTAGAAGTTCTTGTCCCTTATCAGTAATAGACAAATTAGGACCAAATAGTCCTAATATTAATATTAGGTTTGATATATATCAGAGTTGTGTAATGACATGATAATTCATATAATTTATTAATTCATAATAATTCATATGACTCAAAGATAAGGACAGCCTGGGGCACCTGGGTGGCTTAGTCATTTAAGTGTCTGTCTTGGGGTGAGGTCATGATCTTAGGGTCCTGGGATAAAGTCTCACACCGGGCTCCCTGCTCAGTGGGGTGTCTGCTTGTCTCTCTTGCCTCCCCCCAACTCATGCACATGCTCTCTCTGTCTCTCAAATAAATACATAAAATCTTTAAAAAGAAAAAGATCAGGACAGCTTGATTATTTATATTCCTAATTTATTCGGCAGATAGGCCAAGGCTTAGGATACAGAAAAAGCCTGTTACAATATTGATAATGCCAAGAAGATGAGAAATGAGGACTAAGAGAACAAAGAAAAATATGCAAGAAATTGTGAAATACATAGTGTAAGGAGTATAAAAGTTGGTTTTCTTTTTGGGTAACAACTTGAAAAATATCTTTTGTATTTTTACTACTATTGTGTATATTGTATATAAAAATTCAGAAAACTGCACTCAGAAAGTTACATGAAAGTATCCACAAAGATGTGAGGATCACAAAGTATCAGAAAGATAATAGGAAAAGTATGGGCCACAGAATCAGAATAAGGAGGTTTTAGATCTGACATGATCACAGAAAGAGTTGTGTGCTCTTGGAAGAGGGTTAGTGGCTAGTCGATTATCATTAAGGCCGGTGCTAATTCTAAATGTTTCCCCTTACCTTAAAGGTGTTTGAAAATAACTTGCTAATGCTAAGTGTGTTGGCTAGGCATAACTTTGCCATATTTATATTTGTTTGGCCTTCCTAGAGAATGTCATAATTATATGTTAAACACAATAATTAATTGGATATCTCAAGAGATAAGTGAAAGAAACCCGACTACTAGAGAGGGGAGTGACATAAAAGATGAATGCATGGTTATAAGGCTTGTGATTTTTTTGTGTGTGTCACCTGAGAAAGCAGCCCTTAGTCTAAGTTGGCTTGAAATTTTCTTGACAAAGCTCTCAATAATGTAGAAGCTGGTAGGCCATGGGCACTGAGAGGAGATGTCTTTGTGGGCTCTTGTCTTCCTTCTGACTGGCTAGCACAGCTGACTTTCACACTGATGTCTTTTTGAACCAGGCAGGCTTGTTTTACATAAACAGAGGACTTGCCTTTTCCCCTAAATCCTTAAGAAGAAATAGCTGAGGATGGGCAGGGGGTCGGTTTTCATTTCAAATATATAATTATTCAGGCTTTATTTATAATCATTTCTAAAACTCTAATTTTTGGAGACTTAATATCTGCACTGTGGCTAGTTAAGTGACAAATGATCACAAACAGAGCAGTTTAACATCCATACATCATCTCACAGTTTCTGGGTCTGAAGTTCAGGAACTGGTTCCCTGCTCAGAGCCTCAGAACATGGTTATGTCCCTTTCTGGAGGCTCTAGGGAGAAATTCATTTCCAGGTTCATTCAGGAAGCTGATTGAATTCAGAGATATGAAGCTGTTGCCTGAAGGTTGGTCTTAGCTTCTGGAGCTAAGGGTACCCATTAGGAAGGGTAACTCTCTTACACTGCTGATGAGAATGCAAGCTGGTGCAGCTGCTCTGGAAAACAGTAAGGAGGTTCCTCAAAAAGTTGAAAATAGAGCTACCCTATGACCCAGCAGTTGCACTACTAGGTATTTACCCAAAGGATACAAACATAGTGATCTGAAGGGGCAGCTGCACACCAGTGTTTAGAGCAGCAATGTCCACAATAGCCAAACTGTGGAAAGAGCCCAGATGTCCATCGACAAATGAATGGATGAAGAAGATGTGGCATATGTATAAAATGGACTACCACTCAACCATCAAAACAAAATGAAACCTTGCCATTTACAGTGATGTAGATGGAACTAGAGGATATTATGCTGAGCAAAATAAGTCAATCACAGAAAGACAATTATCATACGATCTCACTCATGTGGAATTTAAGACACAAAACAGAGGATCACTGGGGAAGAGAGGAAAAAAATTAAACAAGTTGAAATCAGAGAGGGAGACAAACCATAAGAGATTCCTAAGTATAGTACACAAACTGAGGGTTACTGGAGGGGAGGGGGATGGAGTAATTGGGGGGTGAGCATGAAGGAGGCCAGGTGATGTAATGAGCACTGCCTATTGTATAAGACTGATGAATAACTGACCTCTACCTCTGAAACTATAATACACTATATGTTAATTAATTGAAATTAAATTTAATAAATAAATAAATAAATAAGATTAATTTAAGTGCCGTACACACACACACACACACACACACACACACACACAAAAGAGAGAGAGAGAGAGAGAAAGAAAGAAAGGCTTATGGCCTCCTTTAAGCCAGGAATGGAGGATGGAGAAATCCTTTTGACATTTCTCCTTCCTCTGGCTCCCCTTCTGTTTCATTTCTGCCTAAGTCTTCTGACATCTTTCTTCTGACTCCAGCCAGAGGAATTTCTTTGCTTTGAAGGATCCACATGTTTAGATTGGGCTCCCATGGATATTCCAGGATTATCTCCCTATCTTAACATTCATGGCCTTAATTACAACTGGAAAGTCCCTTTACAAAAATACCTCGACTGGGGCTAGAAAGCCAGGAGATGTGATTTTTGGAGGCATCTCATTATAATTCTACCTGTCATAGGGGCATAGTTTGGAATTTAAGTCAATGTGAATTTTAATGCTTATACACGAATGAAAAATTAAATGTCATTCTCCATCCATACTGATCGATTCATTTACTCATTTAGCTATGATTTCTGGAAAGCTTCTTTATTATTTTCCAGGCATTGATCTAGGCACTGAGAATATAGCGATGAGTGACACTAGGCCTGTGTTACACAGTAGGATTGCCTGCTAAGCATGTATATGGCTAAGGTAAGCTTGATTTGGCTATTGAGACTCAGGAACTCAATTTTAAATTTCATTTTATTGTAATTAATTTAAATTTAAGCAGCCTCATGTGTTTGGTGGCTGTCATACTGACAACATAGAATATTTTCATCAAAGCAGAAACTTCTATTGGCAGTACTGTGCTAGACAGATAAAGTTCCTGCCCTCTTCTAGTTTATATTCTAGTGTGGAGTTGATATTTTTTTTCCTGGAAAGGGCTGGATAGTAAATATTTTAAGCTTTATGGGCCAAATGGTTTCTGTTTTAACCACTCAACTTTGCCATTGTAGCTGAAAACTGCCATAGAGACATTGTAAATGAATGAGCACAACTATATCTTTCAATAAAAATTTTATAAGGTTTTATTTATTTGAGAGACAGAGAGAGCATAGGTGGGGAGAGGGGCAGGGGGAAAGGATCAAGCAGACTCCCCACTGAGCAGAGAGCACAACATGGAGCCTGACCCCAGGACCTTGAGATAATGACATGAGCTAAAGTCATGCTTAACTGACTGAGCCACCCGATGGCCCTGTCTTTCAATAAAGTTTTATTGATAAGAATAGGTAATGGGAAAGACTCATTCAGCGGGCTATAGTTTGCATTTCCCAGTTCTTGGGATGATTCCCCACTCACTCATCTTCTAACTGTTGCTGGGTCTTCTGCACTTTGCTCTGATCTTCACTTTTCCCACTAGACCAAGTATTCTAACATCATTTTATTCAGCATTTTGTGGGATTTCAGCCTTTATCAGTGTGCAAGGGTCGCTACAACAAATACCACAGACTGGGTGGCTCAGACAACAAAGTTATTCTCTTAGTTATAGAGTCCAAGATCAAGGAATTGGCAGGTTGGGTTTCTTCTGAGGCCCCTTTCCCTGGGGTACAGGTGACCACCTTCTCCTTGTGTGCTCACATGCTCATTCCACTGTGGGTGCCCTTTTCTGATGTCTCTCTGAATGTTAAGATTTCTTCTTCTTATAAAGACACCAGTCAGATTGGATTAAATCCCACTCTAATGGCCTCATTTAAACTTTATTACTTCTTTAAAGGTCTTTCCTCCAAACACCATTATATTCTGAGGTTCTGGCAGTTAAGGCTTCAACAGATGAATTTGGGGGCACACCATTCAGCCCATCACAAGCCTAAAGTTCTAAATATACTGCTTTTTAAACTCGCCCAAATTAAGATCACTCGAGAGCTTAAAAAAACACACCCCTGGGTCTTCCTTAAGAGACCAATTGAGTAAATTTGGACTATGGTTTGGGAATTTAGATTTTTAAAGTTCTCTAGAAAAGAAAGATGATCAACCAGATTGACAATTACTGTACTATCATACATCCAAATGCTGCGTACTAAGGAATTCAGACTAGCATGTGTGATCCACCATATGTGACACGGGGTTTGCATCTCTATGCACCAGTTGTTGAACATTAGTTCAACTTAAACTAATTTTTCTCAAGCTTTTTCTTGATCTATAATACTTTTGACCGAGCCAGATGCACTTGGGAAAAGAACTAACTTCCAGGGATGATGCTACTTCTCCAGGATGAAGCGGGGTCACTCTGTTTGCTTTTCTATAAGTGATACTGCTCACATGCACAAAAATGGTGATGATGAGGGCCCTAGACAATGATGCTCAGTCTGTATGCTACCAAAAAATATTTAAAGTTATGATGTGCTTTTGTTTTTAAGTATTATTAAAAATTATGAGTAACTAAAATATTAGTATGTATTCTGTGAGAGCTCAAGACCAGGTAGCCCCAAGCTGTACATGCCGGTTTACTTCCCACATGCTTAAACAGTATTGCTCTGTTGTAACCACCCAGCATTTCTCACTGTGCTCATGCACATGCTTTTCTCTCTATAGAAAGTTCTTTCCTTTACATTATGCCTTAAAAAAAATTCCTCTATAATTTTGGCATCTTCCCTATGTCCTCCAGCAGAATTACTTATTACCTCTGTTTATTACTATTTGCCCTCTAACATTATAAATTTTCTGTTTATGAGTTTACATTGCTCGAGAGATCAAGGATATCATCTGCCACCCCCATCTCCACATTCGTTGTAGATACTGATGGTCTATTATGGCACTCTTGCCTGCGGGGAAATGTGTGGACTCACAACCCAGTTCAGCCAAGCACCAGGAAGCCACCACTAACTAACCATTGGGCTTGTGAGATTTGCATGTACTCTTAAGAGTAGAGACTGACAATCAAGACTTGACAAATAGTAATTGAAATAATAGGAATTTAACCTAAAAGACAGCAAATGTATCTTTAAAAGAATTAAACATTTTATTTAGAAGTATGTGTAGGTTCATAAGCAGTTGCAAGAAATAAGATGGAGAGATCCCATCTACCCTTTATGCAATTTGCCCCAGTGGTAAACACCATGTAAAACTATGGTATGTCACAGCCAAGATGCCAACATTGGTACATTTCCATCATCCCAAGAATCCTTCATGTTGCCCTTTCATAGAGACCCCTACCTTCCTGTCATCTCCACCTCTTCCTTAGCAGCTACTAAGCTGTTCTCCATTTCTATAACATTTGTCATATTGAGAATGTTATATGAACGGAATCCTATAGTATTTAACTTGAATTTGTCTTTCTTCACTCAGCACAAGTCTCTGGAAATTCATTTAGGTTGTTTGTGTATAGATAGTTTATTCATTTTTGTTTGTGACTGGTATTCCATGATGTGGCTGTACCATAGTTTGTTTAACCATTCACCTGTTGAAGGACATATGAATTGTTTCCAGTTTGGGGATGTCATGAAAAAAGCTGCCATAATATTGGTGTATATGATTTGTATATGCATATGTCTTCATTTCTCTGGGATGAATGTATAAAATACAATTCAGAAAAGCACTTGCATGATAGAGTTTTTTAAAGAACTGCTAAACTATATTCTAGATGGCCATAGCATTTTACATTTCCACCAACAATGTATGAATAATGTTTTTCCCACATCCTTCCCGGTTTTAAATGTTGCCAATATTTTTTTTTTTATTTCAATCATTCTGATAGGTGTTATCTTGTTTGCACATAGTTGCAATTCAAAGACCCTATAAAAGTTCAAAATTTTGAACCTCTATAGGCAATGGGGAATAATGAAAGCATTCTGAAGATGTGTGGATCATGTGCAGAGTCATGTTTCATGAATGAAATCAAGCTATTGAGAGCAGCATAGATTGAAAAAGTTAAAAAAAAGAAAAGAAAAGAAAAACAGAAAAGAAGGGATAAATTGTGAGCCTGTTGGCAAGTTTTGGAGACATATAATTAGGAACGGATTGGAGTATGGAGGAAGAGTGTAATGATGGATCCACATCTTTCTCATTCCATAGTAAGATTTATGTGGGTAGATGTTAATTACAATTCTTACTCTTTCAGCTATTATTTTAACTTAAGTTATATGTTTTCCTTTCAAAAATTAGAAAATTCAGTGGTTCATAGGTATAGTTCAAGTCTATCCCTTAAGTCATGTCCTCCATAATCCCCCTTCTTTCCCAGTCATTGCAATTTTTACTTCTCTCAAAATCATGCCCAATTCTGCGCTCTCCCAGTTCCTCTAACTTTGGTGTCCTTTTTTTTTTTTTCATTTTTCAATTGCATATATCACCTTCTAACATAAAATATGTTTTGCTTATTCATTATAGCTGTGGTTTCTGTCCTCTGTTGGAATATAAGTTCTACAAGGTGAATATAGTATGAGCTCAAAACAGGTTTGTTGAATGCATGAACCCATGAGGAATGAATGAACAGATCAGTTGCAAAGTGAGAATTAAATTGTATTACTCAGTCTTTCTAGATAAGTTTCTCTGGCATTTTCTTTGATAGATTTAATAAAGTGATAAACAAGTTTGAGGGTATTCCATTGATATTTACAAACTACAAAACCATTATTGTGCAGTAATTATACAGAAATTTGAACTGGAGAGTCTAATTGAATGTTTCAATTATATTAATATAATTATATTATAAAAAACTTGAATTAAATTGTGCACTCCTATAGATCCTTCAGTACTAACCAGGTAGCCATTATATATTGACAAGGGAAATTCTGGGAGGGTCACTAAAAACAGATGACCTTTCAGGTTGCAGGCTACACCTGGGAAGGTGTGCTCTACAAATATGTGGCCATGTGATTATGGCTTGGTTAGTAAGCACAAGTCAGTAAGCCAGGTTTTGACTTACTCAAAGTCAACAAAGGAAGCCAACCATATGGTGTTATTTCAAGGATGTCAGAAAAAAAAAAAAACTGAATGTATTCCTAAATGCATCCCCTGCCTACTTGTTGCTGCTTTTACAAGGAAGAAAATTAAATAAAACAAAACAAAAACCTTTCTACAAATGCATATGTGGCTTAATATATAAATTCCTTTGCTCAACCTGTTTGAACCCTGATTGAAAAGCTCATTAGGATATGAGTGATAGCGATCTTTTCTTGAGGGGATGTTCTAACGTGGAGATAACAGGGCAGAGGTACCACAGGCCTGGTAGAGGGAAGTTGAAGAGTGCCAGAGCAGGTGTTTACATACAAAGAAGAAACTGAGTGCATTCAGGGAAGCATCTTTCTATGCTGCAACATTAATGAGTTCAGGCCTTGCATGTGTTTAGGGAGGTAGATTTACTTCTCATCGTCTCCTTCCTTTGGTTATCTGCAAAGCTAGTTGGTAGACTATTTTGTCTCACACAGTTTATAGAATAAAATATTTTGATGTTTACGTTTGGTAGGTAAGTCACTATATAAACTAAGCACATTTCCCAAAGTTTATTGGATTTAGAATAAGCCTGAATTCTATGTGCTCTGCGTGAACTATTGAATGGAGGGTAAAAGATAATTAACTCTCAATATTAACTAGTTAACTAATTACACAGCCCTAAGGAAATAGTGTCTTGTGTCTGTAACTATTAGCATCTCCATCTATTAACCAATGAGATAAGGTGGCCTGTAACTGGCCTTCCATCTCTGAGATACTAGACCTCTTTATTTTTGCCAGCTCATGTGTAAACACATAAAACCTGACATCAGTGGACAAGGTCCTTAAAGGAGCTGTGATGGGACAGTTTGGTTTAACTGCATCCAACTCTGGGGGTGACTGGGTGGCTCAGTTGGCTAAGTGTCTGACTTTTTTTTTTTAAGATTTTATTTGTTTATTTGAGAGAGAGAGACAGCGACAGAGACAGAGACAGAAACAGAGATAGCATGAGAGAGTATGAGCAGGGAGGAAAGGGAGAAGCAGGCTTCCTGGTGAGCATGGAGCCTAACTTGGGGCTCAAGAAGCTTAACTCAGGGCTTGCCCCCAGGACCCTGGGATCATAACCTGAGCCAAAGGCAGATGCTTAATTGACTGAGCCTCCCAGGTGCCCCTAAGCATCTGACTCTTGATTTCAGCTCAGTTCGTGGTCTTAGGGTCCTGAGATTGAGCCCAGTGTCAGCTCTGTGTTGAGCAGGGAGTCTGCCTGAGAATTCCCCCTCTGCCCCTCCCTCCACTCACTCTCTCTAAAATCAATCAATCAATCAATCCTTTAAAAAAATAAATGCATTCAACTCTGAAATGTGTCTTACTGTGTAACACTTATCCTTATTGGGCCACAGGCTCCCCTTCTATGAGATGAAAATTTTGGACTATAGATTCTGTTTTATCTGATGAAATATTTCATGTTTCCATAGTTCCAGCATCAACATCGGTTTTTATATTTGAGACTGTGTAGTGATTTTGTACAATGAAATAATGGTGCTAACATTAATTAACATAACCTTTTGATTGGTAAAAGAACAGCTGCTTAAAATTCCTCTGTTCCTTTATAACTTATTTAAGGTGGTAGGAAAATATACACAAAAATTACAAATTTAAAATAAACAGGAAACCCTTTCATAAGAGAAGCAGGCTGAAGAGCTTTTACAAAGCTCTTTGAATAACTTTTATTCAAAGTTATACTGTATACTTTGATCTTAGTATATAAGATTTCTTTTTTAATCTGGAATTATAGGCAGATCTTCTTAATGATATTTGAGTTGAATAGGTTTTGGATGTCATTTTATAGAAGAAAATTCAAGGGAGACACAGATGTGTCCAATCTCATTCATTTATTTGAGCATCCTCACAAATATTTTTCTAATCCGTTTTATTCTAGAAGAATTGAAAAGGTACTGTTTTCATTGTTTTCTTCTATCTTTCACTTCTACTAGAATTTACAATTCTTCCTAAATCACCAAGGCCACCATTAAACAAAGAGGAGTCTGTCATTGTGTTTTCCAACATTTCAAGTTTGAATCCTTGTGGATTCTACTTGTAAAGGTTACATTTCAACTCCGTCATGTTCAACCTCAATTTATTAACTAGCAGATTCTTTTCTGCTGGCCAAGCTCCTGCTTGCCAATTCCTTTATCCTTTATTTCATTATTTCCATCCATTTTATTTTGTTCATCTGCCTACTATAGGACAAATATCCTGCAGTCAGCAGATTTTCTCAGAATCTGTGAGATGATCTAAGTGTTTGCTGGCCATGAGAGGGGTGGGGCAGTGCTGAGGGTGTCCCTCCAGGTAGAAGGTCACCTCATTACCAGATTTGACAGGCTGCAACCAGGATACTGAAATAGATGACATAGCAATATCTGGCTTTCAGTGCAGGTAGAAAAATGAAATTAAAGACTTTCGATTAGATTCCAAGAAAGTATGAGATCTTGCAGATGGGCCTGTAATTGCGACACTGTGCAGCTCGGCACAGCAGAAAACATTATTGCTCTGTGTCCCTGAAACTCCCATTTGCATCTGTTTCCTGGATGAACGTGCTGGTGATAATCAAACACGTTCACATCTTGGCTGGCTCATGCCTTGCTGAAGGCCCTTTATGACAAAGTGCTTTGTTGTTTACTTAGTTGTGTTTTCTGTTTTCCTCAAAGGAGATGTTTTTGAGAGAAAAGGAGCAAAGGGACAATGTGCCACTCAGGAATGGGTTTATGTCAGGCTAGTTCTGTGCCAAATGCCAGGAAAGTCACAGATGTGTTCCATCTGAGACATGAAAACCATGTACTTGGGCATATGAGTAGGTGACTGGGATGAGATGCATCTATCATGAAGACTCATGTGCATGAGCTCCATTAGGATCGCATTTTTCAAACATTAATAAGTGCCACTTTAAATTAAAAAAAAAAGACTAAGGTTGATCTGATAGGGATTGGGAAGGTCACCGTAATCCTCATAAACACCAATAGTATAAAAATATTGTCTACAAAAGAGACAGTAATTTTCTGGTGATAGTTTGTTATCATTTGCATTCTCTCTCTCAGTTCTTCCCAGAGCTAGCTGACCTCTGCTTTTTAAGAACATAGAGGCCAGGCTGTTTGTCAAATTCATGCTTATTTCCCACAAACTGGATTCTCATACTAGATTTTGAGCATTATGTAGTCCTAAGTGGATAGAAAAGATTTTTAGTTCTTTGAAAAACAACTTTCTTTTTCTCAAAATACTACCTTTCATGTCTTTGATACTTTATAAGATAAAACCCAATTTCACAAAATTGCCCACTTAAGCAACACAGCACTCTTAGAACATTAGTGATTAAGCACATTTCATAAGGTCATTAATTGTTATTATTATTTTATTTATTTAATTTATTTATTTATTTATTTATTTATTTTTTATTATTTTATTTTTTATACTTTCTGGAAGTCACCTCAAAACATTGAAGGGATTAAATGGAAATCATTTTTAAAAGAAAGAAAGAAAGAAAGAAAGAAGAAAGAAAGAAAGAAAGAAAGAAAGAGAAAGAAGAAAGAAAGAAAGAAAGAAAGAAAGAAAGAGAAAGAAAGAAAGAAAGAAAGAAAGAAAGAAAGAAAGAAAAGAAAGAAGAAAGAAAAGGAAAAGGAAAAGAAAAAAAGGTAGTCAACATAGTGGTCCTAAAATAATTCTGACAGGGACTTGGGTTCTATGGTGCTTGGTTCAGTGGTTTCTGCCTACTTAGGAAGATAATCAGAATTATTCTCGCACGGCAGTTTTCATTCTTTAACTTGTTATGCCCCACAATAACTGTTAGATAAATGTTTACGTTGCTCTCAGAATTAACTGTTTTAATGACTATTGGGAAAATTAGGGGTGAGAAACCTGACTGGGTCACTTGTGGGACACAAAGTGAGAATGAAGAACGAGCACTTTGTCAAGGTGCATGCATTTCCTCAGTGATGAATTCCTCCACTAATTCAAGAGGGATTAACCATGACCTGTGTCCAAAATGGTGCTATTTGCATTTAGGACTAAGAAACATAAAGAACCAGTGTTTCTATTCTTTATGGACTAATAATCCTAGTATGAATTGCAATAAACTGTTGTATTTATACACAGTAGGCAGTACGTAGGTGGTTGTTAAAGCTCTGTGGTAGATGAGGTCATTTGGGTAAATCAGGTAAAATGAGAGGGATAAAGGGCTGAAGGTCAAACTCCGGTGAATAAAGACATTTATATATTAGATGGACAAATCACGTGAAATATCTGAAAAGAAGTAGGAAATATCAGAAAATAATGTAATAGTGTCATGAGCATTAAAGTAGGGGAATGTATTAGTTTCCTTAGAGCTGCCATAACAAAAAATCAGAAACTGGGTGGCTTAAAACCAGAGAAATGTATTCTCTCACAATGTAGAGGCTAGAAGTACAAATTCAAAGTGTCAGAAGAGCCATGCTGTCCTGGAAACCTGGAGGGGAGGATCTTTCATTGGCTCTTTCAGCGTCTGGAGGTCCCACGTACTACTTGCTGTCTCTGCCTCCATCCTCATATGGCTACCTATCCTCTGTGTCTCTATCTTTACACGACATTCACCTCTGTGTGCGCATCTGTGTCCTGACACCAGGCACATTGGATTAGGAACCCACCTGAATGACCTCATCTTAACTTGATGACATCTGCAAAGGCCCCTTTTCCAAATCAGGTGAGATGCACTGGTACATCATTATGGACTTCATTATGTCTTTTGAGGGATAGAAGTCAAATCATACCAGTGTTTCCAGAAGAAAAGACAGTAAAACATATGAAATGAAGCAGAGAACCGGTGAGGTAAGGACTGAATGTGGCTGCTGGATTTCACAATTAGAAGTTGGGTAATAACCTTATTTTCAGTGGACTCATGAGAGTGATGAGAATGATGGCAGATTACACAGGGTTGAGAATTGGGTAGTGTAGAAAATTCGGTGAAGAGGAAAAAGAGAGGATAATGACTGGAAAGAGCTGTAGAGATGATGAGAGTTTGTGTGAGTGAATAGGGGTGTGTGCTGTGGAGCACTCTCATGAATATGTGCATTAGAACAGATTTTCCTCTTCTCTCAATCCTGTTATTTCTTCCTATCAGTCTTTATCCTAGGCAGCAAGGAGTTCTTGCCATAATAACACTTAAATGAGGCTCTTGAGGTCAATCTTTGTGAGAAAAAGGTCTGAGGCGACTTAAAGGTCTACAGCAATGGAAAGAGTATTCCGGCACGAAGCCAAGACCATTCCTCCCGAATGATACAAATGATGAGAAAAGGAATGAAATGTTCCATCCTACCATTGTACACTTGTGTGTATTATAGCTGAAAAGAGTTTCCAGAATAAATATGGGATGTCCAGTTACATTTAAATTTTAGATAAAAAACAAATAGTAGTTGTTTATCTGAAATTTGGTGGGATGACCTGTGTTCTTATTTGCTAAATTTGGCAACTTGATAGCTGAGTGAATATGTGTCAGTAGGGGAAAAGTAAGAGAGAGATTGAGAGAGAGAATATGAAAATAAGAGGAGTCCCAGACAATAGGAAGTGATGAAATCTAGAGCTCATGTGAAGGAATTAACTTGAAATATCTTTTTTTTTTAAAGGTCATATTGTATATATTTTAGAACTTGTAGTTCTTTTTTTTTTTAATCTATTTATTGTAGTCAGAGAGAGAGAGAGAAGCAGAGACACAGGCAGAGGAAGAAGCAGGCTCCATGCACCAGGAGCCCGACGTGGGACTTGATCCCCGGTCTCCAGGATCGCGCCCTGGGTCAAAGGCAGGCGCTAAACCGCTGCGCCACCCAGGGATCCCTGAAATATCTTTAAAAAACAATTCTTTCACTGGGTCAGAAAGAAGAAAGATGGATTAAATATTCAGATGCAATGAAACGCCGGGACACCTGCACCCCGATGTTTCTAGCAGCAATGTCCACGATAGCCAAACTGTGGAAGGAGCCTCGTTGTGCACCGAAAGATGATGGATAAAGAAGATGTGGTCTATGTATACAATGGAATATTCCTCAGCCATTAGAAACGACAAATACCCACCATTTGCTTCGACGTGGATGGACCTGGAGGGTATTATGCTGAGTGAAGTAAGTCAATCGGAGAAGGACAAACAGTGTATGTTCTCATTCATTTGGGGAATATAAATAATAGTGAAAGGGAATATAAGGGAAGGGAGAAGAAATGTGTGGGAAATATCAGAAAGGGAGACAGAACATGAAGACTCCTAACTCTGGGAAACGAACTAGGGGTGGTGGAAGGGGAGGTGGGGGGGGTGAATGAGTGAGGGGCACTGAGCGGGGCACTTGACGGGATGAGCACTGGGTGTTATTCTGTATGTTGGTAAATTGAACACCAATAAAAAATTAATTTATTAAAAATAATAAATAAATAAATAAATAAATAAATAAATAAATAAATCTGTCCAATTAGGGGAATAGGGATTTGTGAGAATTCATTCCTAATCATCTCTACTTTTATCTGAATTAGGAGAGAGAGACATTTTTTAGAATTGAAGAGGTAGACATGAAATTGGAAGGAGGAGTTTAGAGGGAATAGTGAACATTTGTAATAGCCAATTGGGGGGACTATATCATAGCAAGGTGAAAGTGATGATTGGTGGTCTAGGAGACCACTAATTGAGCCTCCCTGTTGTGCAATAGGAGTAGCAAGAAGAGCAACCTGACTTCTTGAGTGTGCTGCAGAGGAAATGATTTAAATTGTAAGGTATGGAGAATTGCCAAGCCAGCAGGTTCCCATGTCTGGAAAAGGGATTGGTGAGACTGGAAAGAGGAGAGAATACTGAAAAAAGATACTCTGTCTCTCTCTCTCTAGTGTTTTTCTTTGTGTTAGTTTATTGTTAGGCAAGTTCTTCTATAACTGTGGCAAGATGCCACAGAAGCTTTAGTCTTAAGGTTGCAGCTTGTAATATTAGGTTGATAGAAGCCTTCGATAGGCTAATCCTGGGGCTTGACTACATGGACTAGAATTGGGGCTCAGGGGCAAGAAAAACTGGAGTGCCATATAGTTTAATGGGCAGATATGACCTGTAATATATACTGCCAGAGTTTGAGGAGGACTAGAAAGACAGAAAATGACATTGTAGGGGTATAAAAGAGCCAAACATAAATTTTATATGTTGGCCAAAGGTTTATCCTCTTTTAATAATTTCATATGTCCACTTCACATTCAACCCATATAGAACTCATGGGTTGCAAGAGAATTATGGTGGACATAAGTGGTGACTTCCTATTTGCAGGTGAATCTGGGCTTAAGTATTTTAGGTTGATAGGTGTCTGTCTCATTCTTCTATATCCATAATTACATACTGACTAAAAGTTATCCTAAAAGAAACACAGGAAATTGTCTTCTGAGTAATCATGGCATGATCTAATTCAACTCAACAATTCAATTTAATAAGCATCTACTGCATGTCTACTATGCAAAATTCACTGTTTTAGAAATTCAGGAATATGGTGTGCTATGTACACAGGTGTTCTCAGAAAATGTTGTTGAATGGATTTATTGATATTTATGAGGGAGAGAATTAATAAGTTACACGGAATTTTTGTAAGAAAAGTTTAATGCTAGTAAGGATTTATGTGGATGCCATTGGGTGAATAGTTATCATGAAGATTTAACTCTGAAATCTCTTCTTGTATAAATCAAGACAGTCTAGGTTATACTGCAATAAAGGAAGATCATTTTCCCCCCCAAATTTCAGGGATAGAAAACAACACGACCTTCATTTTTTGCTCACATACATGTTCGTCTTTCATTGCCAGGGTGCTCTGCTTCCTGTGGTCCTTATTGAAGGTGTCAAGGTGGTAGGGGCTGTGATCATATAGAACACCAGTCAATAGTTCAGAAGAAACCCAGAATAAAGGATAATGCAGTGACTCTATGTGGTTCCACCTATAAATGACATTTCTGCTAAACCTAACTTCAAAGGTGCAAGGAAATAGTCTTTCCATGTGTGTGGAGGTAGAGGGAAGTGAGACAGTTCCCCTTTTTAATCTATCTCAATTTCTCAAAGCTGGAGTAAAATATTCAGTCATTAGCTGCTTCATGGTGAGGATATAATTATAAGATTTTAATGGCAAACATCACTTATGAGCATCTATTAAGTTCCAGGTATTATACTTACAACACTAGATGGTTAATATTGGCTTTTCCTTTCTATAGATGAGGAAAATGAGTTGCAGAAGTTATATAGATTGTCCACAGTCACAAGAGTTAATGCATGACTATATAAATATTGTCCAAGTCTTGAGAGAATTCACAAATATCTCAGATCTTGTTACTCAGGGAATCTTAGTGCCTGATAAATACATGTTGACTAACATTCACTGAATAATTCATAAACCACTGATCTAAACACTATCTGTGTATTTTCCCATTTAAGGAATAAACATCTGCCCAACTACACCAGTTCTGTAGTTTGCCCTTTTCTTGGTGGACAGGTAATAAATTATTTCATTGCTATAATCTAATATTTACAAATATTCAAGTCAGGCCAAGAAGAACACTCAAAGAAGAGAACATTACATGGAAAGAGCCTTAGACTTGGCATGGATACTTCACTCTTCATTTCATCTCCATCTCTCACCCTCTGAATGAATCACTCAACCTTCTTCCACCCTGGCTTCCTTTCCTACAAAGTGAGTGGGTTAGATCAGTGACCACTACTATTCACCTTGCTGAGACTGTCCATGGTGGTGTTTCTTTATTCAGTCTGTATCCATTTAGACAAATTTAATGAGGCAGAATTTGAAGCCTCTTTTTTAAAAAAAAGGTCTTGAGAGCAAGAAAAAAGGATGGCCTAAAAAATGGTAAGAATCAGTCAAGGATATGTTCAGTCCTCAGCAGAAGTAATAGCTTAGCAGAGCACTACTGGTTTATGTCAGGTTTCGAGGGATTAACTTGCCCTGGAATCAGCATGGCTAATTAAAGCAAGTGGTGCCGAATTACTCCTTGTGTGTAAGACAGGCCTTCCTGCTTCTCAGCTTGTTGCAACTTCTCCTACAGCCTAAGATTTTCTGCTTGGCCTCAGACTTAATACTGTACAATGAATCTGAATCAAGTGGGAGGTGAAGTCAGAAGGACGTCCAATAAAAGGTTAAAAAAATCCAGCCATTCTCCCCTCATTCCCAGCTATTTCATCCCTTAAAGATTTTGTGCTCATGATTCTCTGTTGGTTACTAAAATCACCTCCTTTTCATGCTCCTACAATATTAAAATACCACTTTTCTAAAATGAAGTGCTATACCAATGGAATGAAAAGTAGGCTATTTTATAGAGTCAAATAACAATTTTCTCTCTAGACAATAAGCTTACCACACCAATCTTTCTCAAGTGACAATAAACATACCAAAGAATGACTTCTTTCTCAAAATTTTAAAGTTTAAGTGTTTTTGCTAAAGAATAGGTTATATGATATGAAAAATGCATCCTGCATGTAAAGTAAAGTTGTAATTATTTCAGTTCGATCATAACATTATGTACAAAAGATAGATGATATTATATAATTCAGCTACAGTAACCAGCTGGGTCTCCAAACCTAGAGATTCAAGAAAGATGGAACTACTTGGGAGCATAAATAATTTCAGGTGTCCAGTTGATTATTACCATAGAGCATATCCAAGAAGTACAAATGCCTAAATAGAGTTTGCAGGCTCAAATCTACTACTTACTACTTCAGATAAATCAGCGAGGTTTTCTTATTAAACAGAAATAGCCAATATTTCTATAACTTTTTACTATATATAATTTTGTCACATAAGTCATTTGATACAATAACACCAAAAAGAGGGTATTATGGTAGTTCTCACTTTAAAGAAAAGGAAGCTGAAGTTCAGTGTCCAAAGCTGAAGTTATAGTACTGAGGTCATGATACAAAACCAGATCTGTAGCCTCTCAAATCTGCACTATCTTGCTGTCATACACGAGCCTTAAGTTGACCATTATATTATATATTGCCCTCAAAGAAATAGTGACAAATGAAGTAGGATATTTCTAATATGACCCAGATATAGTGGCCAAGACAAATAATTAATTCAAGAAACAGATATTTATTGAGTGCAAGGCATGGCAATGGGCAAGACAGCTCTAAATGCCTGCCTCATGGGTTTTATTTTATTTTATTTTATTTTATTTTATTTTATTTTATTTTATTATTTTGTTTTATTTTACTTTGAGAGGGAGGGGATGGGGCAGAGGGAGATGCGGAGAGAGAATCTTTTTTTTTTAGTATTTAATTTATTTATTCATGAAATACAGAGAGAGAGAGAGAGAGAGAGAGAGAGAGAGGTAGAGATACAGACAGAAGGAGAAGCAGGCTCCATGCAGGGACAAAGGCAGGCACCAAACCACTGAGCTACCCAGGGATCCCCCAGAGAGAGAATCTTAACTAGGCTCCCCACCCAACGTGGAGTTAGAGAAGATCTCCCTGAGAACATGGCATTTAGCAATAGAAAGAGATGAAAGTGAAGGTAAGCTGTGATTTAAAGGATTATCATGAACTAAACTGAGAATGCAACTCTATCAGAGCCTCCCAAACCTCCAAAATCCTCTACATCCAAATGAATTACAAGGTAGGAGGATAAGCTGTACTCACCATCTTGGCTTAGCAGATGCTAGGAAGAAAGTGAACTTTGGGCTGACTCCAGATGGTGTCCCTGGTGAGTGAAATGCTGGCAGGAAACCACAGGGAGCGCCATGCTGACAAAATGCCATTCCTTTAAGGGAAGGGATGCTCTTCCATTTCCCATGTTGGGAGAGAGCTCCAGGACAAGGCTGTAGCTTTTCTTCCCTCCTTTTTTCCTAAACATCTTAGCCTCTTTGCTTCTTTTGTTTCCCTCATCTCTTCCTTCTAAATTCTATGTAATAGGAAAAGGAAAAGAGTTTGAGAAGTGGTAATTCCCCTTTCCCAACCCCTACTCTTAATAATTGCACTAACTGCTTGTCTTAAAAGTTGCATTTTTTTCTTGACTATATCTCATTCTCTTTTCTCATGTAAACTCATTCTGTTTGAGAATTTAAAAAATAAAGACTATGTTTGAGTTGCATGCATAAACAATTGATTCCATTGGGTGATTGATGAGTTTAATCTTAGAAGGATTCAGCCAAAACCTTTTTAACCCTTTGTTTGTTTTTATATACCGAAACATACCATTTGACTGAATTATTACAGTGAGACTGGTCAGTTTGGTTTGCCACATGTGGGCACATCTTACGGAGAGAAATAAAATTGAACCTAACTATCCACCTTCAGTTAATTTGGACTGTACAGAAAGGAGTTGCCAAATATTTTTACTGTAGTAAAAATATTATTTCCGGATAATTTTGGAAGATGAAAATATTCTCACTTTCTCCCTTCTTCCACCTCCAACAGGTGTATTCAATATTACACTAGATTGCCTTCTGTGATGCTGTCCCAATGAATCATCCATCTGGGTTGCCTTTATCCTTTTTAAATCACGGTGATGAATACCTGACTTTAAAATTTTACAGATGGTGTCTCGTTTTGGTTGGCCTTACTTTAAGAGAAAATTTATGATTTATCTGGGGGGGGGGGGGAAACAGCTTCTCATCTCACAGATTTCTCAACCTTTCCAACATTTTAAATATTTGCTGCTGTAGAAGTAAATGGAATGTCCTAACCTGATTCATAGATACCAGTAGGGTTAAATTCTGGGCTTAAATTATGTTTAGAAATGGAAATGACATTTTGAAATTTTAGTCTCTATAAGTTTAGAAGTGCACAGACTTAGAGAAAGTCTAATTGGAAAGGCTTACTTGATTTTAAATTGAGTATATAACAGCCCAATAAATGGTTGCTCAGTTCATGCTTGAACACTAATAGCATGTTTTTTTCAAAATATACAGGAGGCTCATGCTGTGTTTGGTTAAGAAAAAAAGGAAGAGAAGAATTAATTAGAAATATGACACCCTCTACTGTCATATAGAGGTGAATACCTTTGTCCTTACATTTAAGTATCCAATTTCAGGACAAATCTAAATATTCCCATGTATTCTCAAAGGTTTTAAAAACAAGTTTGGGTTTATAAGAGAGTAGTGACTATATTTTCAAACAATAATAGCCACAAAATCTGATTTCTGCAAAATTCTTATATGGCCTATTTTTTCTAATGCAGGTACTTCTCTGATTCTAAGGATTCTAAGGTTGGCATCCTCTTTGAACATCTTTTCCCTAATCACAATGAGAACATAAAAATGTGTTTTTATGAAATTTCATTGCCCAAACTATTAAGACCAATATGCAAACTATTTAATTCCTCTTATCTCTGTTTTAAGCATGAGGGATTATACATATGCATTTTTTTACTGCGTTGCACATGTATTAATAATATTTATTTAAAAATGAATTTCCCAGTATCAGAACCTGTCTTGAATGTCTAGCTTCATCTTATGTACTCCACATATAGTATCTCTGTAACTTAACTCATTAGCAATTTGAAATGAGAATAATTATGTCATGGAAAATAGTACAATAGATGTTTTCTACAGTTTTTAAATGATTTTAAAGACTTAGTGTGTATTAGTGCTATGGTTAAAAGCTCAATCCCAGGAGTCACACATCCTGTGTTTTGAATATTGGATCTTCTACTTTTTCATTATGTGACTTGAACTAATTATTGAATCTCGTCCTTAGGATGTATAATAATTATACTATTATGGGACGAGATTTAAAAGTAATATTCCATTGGAAAGTGTTCATCTCTCTGCCTATCACAAAGTAAACTTAAGTCAAACTTCAGTTATTACTACTTGTAATTTTTCCTCAGAACAAATTTGAATTGATAATGCTGACAAAGGATTATTTTCTGAGCCATGCTGCCTTGGTTAAAAGTCAACAATGTCATCTGCCTATCTGCTTGACCAATTCATCCTAGTTTTCCAGAGATTTGCTGGGTGGTAGTGTTGACAGCCTACATATCCTGGGAACTTCTCCTTAACCTGGGCAAAGAGGGATGCTTGGTAAACCTACTCCAGCCTGGATTTGTGATTCTCCAGTTTCACTTTCATCTCTGTATTTTTTCTCCTATAAAGTAACTTCTGAATTATATAATTAATTTTAAAAACACCTAAGAAAAAAAAAATAAAAAAAAAAATAAAAAAAAAATAAAAACACCTAAGATTTTATAATATGTATCATTTAAGAGCATAAAGGGTTATTCTAATTTTTAAGTTCTGGATTAAGAGACATATGCTACCTTATGAGGACAGTTATTATTAAAGTGTGTGAGGGTGATTATTTTTCTTCTTCACATTCCTCGTGACAAATCTAGTTCTGTTCCTCAGGGTTGGGGTCTAGAGTGCCTAGACTATTTGAAGAAATCTCAAAGTATATGCTGATTTTTACCTTGAGTACTAATTATTTACTTGGAGATCTATGAACTGATACTCATGGTTGACACCCAGAGTATTAGGAAACTCTTAAACATGTAATAAAATACATGTGTATATGGTTGGGTGTGCATTTTTCAGGGAGAATACTGATAAATTTTATCAGATTTCAAAAGGAAACAATGGTGCCCAAATGTGTGAGTTTCACTTACTGGAGAAGTCTTGAAAAACTAACATTTGTACAATTTGGGCCTACTTGCTAGTAGGTGTATAGACCCCACCCCCAACAAACATCACACACACACCAATCCCTTTAAATCCTTGGATTTAGTGATTGAAATCCCCAACTATCACTTCAGAATAACTTAATTCAAATCCTTTTGAAGATTTCTTCCTTCAGTCAATATTAGAGAAGTTTTGAGTTGGTCACAAATTCGATTTTATGAAGGGTATCTGGGTAGTACAATTGGTTAAACTTTTGACTCTTGGTTTCTGCTCAGGTCATGATTTCAGAACTGTGGGATCAAGCCTCAAGTCAGCCTGCCTGCTCAGCACGGAGTCTGCTTCAGATTCTCTCTCCCTCTCCCTCTGCCCTTTCTGCTAGTGCTCTCTCTTTCTCTCTCTAAAATAAATAAATAAATAAATAAATAAATAAATAAATAAATAATAAATAGTTTTAAAAATTTGATTTTATTATATGGAAAGCTTGTATTTGATAGAGCTTTTCTGTAAGGACTTTGTTTTTAGAAACAGGAATTATGAAAGTAATTGAGAGAATGTGTTGGAAGAGGGTAGACAAGAAATCTGTTCTAGGTTGTATAGACAGAGGAACTGTGTTATTTACCCTAACCGTGGGCTTAGGTCAGTGACTAAAGACTACTTCAATCTTGAAATGAAAATCATTGGTTTATGGCAGCATAAAATAGCATATGCTCAATGATCATCATAGGCAAAATCATAGGAATTTGGTGTTTGAGAGGTGCACTATAGTAAACACAAAATGATCCTAAGCTCTAAGAAATGCCTTCTGATAAAGAAATGGGTTAGGAAGAGTGGTTTCAAGACTAAACTTGAGAGCATTAGAAGATCATCTTTATGTGGTGATAATGCACGTGGCATGGATAGATATGAATTTACAGGGGTACATAAAAAATTGTATAGAGATGTAGCAAGAGATGAGAAGTTCTCTGTCATCCAGGCACTAACACTCCATTATTGGACATACTGAACTTAGTTGAAGAGGCACGGCATAAAACTTCTCAGGTTACCTCTAAATTCATGGTTGCTAATGTCAAATGGACCTTCAACATTGCTTGGCAGATCTGCTTCTTTTTTTTTTTAATTGACTTGAAATTCCATAAAACATATTGTTTATTTCAGCATTTCATAGTACTGTCAAACCTCTAGCCTTCCACCATTTTTCACACTCAGTAAATGATTACTTGTGGCATCACAGAGAAAATATAAGCTGCCAGAGAGCAAGGCATTCAGTTTCTGAAACCAAATATGCCCATCTGCTACAATGGAAGTGATGCATCTTCTATACCTCCTCTCATTCAAGTATAGCTTCTTTACCTTTGCTCATGTCTTTCTTCCTGCTACCACAGGACTCTTGTACTTTACATAATTTACTTTCTCCTGAGTCTTCAACTTGTTATTCGACTTGAGCTTTCTTATCTCAGCTAAACTTGCCTCTTTCATTAGATGAAGTTCATTAGATGAACTTGCCTCTTTCATTCATTAGATGATGTAGTAGAAAGAAAGAGAAGGAGGAAGAAAGTTTTGTTTTCTTTCCTCCCACTCCTGCACTTTACCTTTATTCTCTCCCAGTCAAACTTTTTAAGAATTGTCTCTACTCATTGTCTCTACTTGCTGCACTCCTTACTATCAGTATTCCACTCCCAAACTGGCTATGCTAATGTCACCAATAACCTCGGCATTACAAAGTCCAAAAGGCAAACTTTCATTGTTATCATAGTTGAAATCTCAAGCACATTCAATGTATTTGATTTTCCTTGAAACAAGTTCTTGATTTGACTCCACTGACACCAGAAACTTCTGTTTTTAATTCAACTCACTGGTCAATCCTTGCTGGTCCCCTACTTCTGTCTCCTATTCAATCTTTAAAGGTTGACATTCCATCCAATCCTGACCCTTTGCTCTAGTGATCCCTTTCCAGGCAATGTCTTATCTTCCCCTCCCTCAGACTCAACTGTTGACTTGCTTCATGTATTAAATGCCTCAGGTCTTCAAAAGCAAACCAATTTTCTTTCACTACAAACCTGCTCTTGACCCAAGAATCTCCATCTTAATAAAAGGCACCATCAACCAGTATTCTGCTCAACGTAGAATCCTGTTTATCACCTTTTGTGCCTCCTTCTCTGCCCAACCACACTCAATGACTCTTATTCTCTGCATATCTAACATCCTAGTGTAAATCAACAATATGTTGTACTTTTTCTCCTCCTATTCACTGTTACTCCTTCAACAACTCGTCTTTTTTTCTTTCTTCTGTAAGCAGCCAGAGTTGTCTTTACAAACACAGATTTGTATCACATTATTCCTCTTCTATTATCCATCAATAGTTTGCCAGTGCTCCTAGAATAGCCTCCAAAAACTTTATCATGAACTACAAGGTCTTTAAATTGTGTCATACATTGATCTCTTGGTCTGATATCTTACCATCATCCCACACCACACACTGTCTATGATATAGTCACTTTGGCTTCCTTTCAATTTTTCAATTACCCTATACTCCTTCACACCATAGAAATTTTGGACACATCTAAGCAGCTTTGTATCCACCGCTGCACCTAGCTAACTCATCCTTCACTTCTTATCAATCATTCTCTCTGACCCAGATTAATTTCCACTGTATATCTCTTTCTTAATACTTATAACAATTGTCATATGTGTATTTATTTGTCATTACTTGTTTAAAGACTTTATTGCCAACAAGATAATAGGCTCCATGAGGCCAAGATTCTTTGGATTATTTACAGCTTTGTCATTTGTTGAATGAAAGAAGATACACCAATCAAATTTTCCCTTTGCAATAACTTCTCGATTAATCTTGTTACCCTACCCCCTCCAGAAAAAAATCATTTGGAAAGCTGATATAATAAAACTACTGCTTTCAAAGTTTTCTCAGGTGACAAAGATATTTTCTGAACTCTTCTCAACTGTTTGTAAAGTCCATTTTCAATGTGTGTATTTATTTGTTTGCCTGCTTGCTTATAAATATTATAAATATTGTAAGTAGTATAAAAAGCTTATATCAAACAAAATGCTGTGCTTCTGTGATTTGCAAAGCATATAAAAAAATAACACCATCAAAGTGTTTATCTGAAAAGAATCTAAATTGCAGAGGTGTGAGCAGGGGTAAGGAAACCAGGAAAGGGTGGTGACACACCTGGGATAAGCAACAGAGTGAAACCATTATCACACAGAAGGCTGAGGGAGAATGGGGAGTGTTCCTGGAAGGTGGTGTGTAAACCCATGGAAGAGAGGTCTCTTACCTGAAGCTGAGACATAGTTTCTGTAAAGTGCAGCAAGATTGAAAGGGATCAGCAGCGGGGGGTGTGGAGAGGTCATCTCTTCACTTTCTTGCACATCACTATCCTTCCATCTCTCACTGATGCCTGCCACTGGTCTAACCCAACAAGAAACCAGGGAACAAGGGGGAGAACAGGGTAGAGAAAAGTAGAGAGTAGTCTGCTGGATCAAGTTTGAGTAGGAGAGAGAGCCTCAAAGAATACTTAGCATGCCCCCTTTCTTTTGTAGTATTGTGTGAAGGTGATTCTTCTTCTTCTTTTTTTAATCTGTGGTTTTGTCTGTATCAGATAGCCTAACAGTACAAATGTAGTGTTCTCGTTTCTAGTATGATCTTTAATAATATTTTCCTTAGATTTTTTCCATACCATACTGAATTAGGGAGATAAGATGACCAAATATGGCTTTTTTTGAATTAAAAACACAACCCATAAAAATGCAAATTTGCCAATGGAAACTTTTTTCAGACCACCCTGTGAGTATGATACAGAAAGAAGTTTTTATGAAGATGTGACCTACATGTAACTGGTGTTATCACGACTCAAAAAAAAAAAATGTAACATCATGTGCATGATCACACAGGGATGTGTATAAATGCTTTAAGCCAGAAGTGAAATTGATTTGGATAAGGCAATATGGTAACAGGCAAGAAACAACAGAGACAGATAAGAGTCATTAAAAGAGTTTGTAACTAGAACATAAGATTTAATTCTACCCAAGAACCCACTTAAATACTATTATAGGTCAAGACTCTTAATAGTTTGCAGTTTGGATAGCTGAGTCTGTCCTTGTCATCTCTGTTATTTGGACAATTAAGCAAGAATGGTGTGGCCTGATAATAGACATTCTGTTAGGTTGACTCATATGAATTGCTGATAATTGCCCATCTTGACCTAGAAAAACAGTTAAACAGTGGCACCATCTAATATATAAATACATGTTAGCTTTGTGAATTTTCAAATAGATAGCTAGATAAATACATGCATTCTGGCTTTCTGAAGTTTATTAGTTTCCTCAAAATACTTGGCTTTTTAAAAAATGGTATTCATTTATTTGGTAAAATACTAGCAATTTTTGAAGGAAATATACAATATTTGTATTATAGCCAACAAATAATGCATCTGTGCTAGAATTATTCTCTTTGACGTAGCACTTTCTGAAAGTAATTTGTTTATCTCTTCCATAGTACATGCTTGTACAAAATTCTATTGTTAGTATAACACATAGACTCATCTTTTTCATTAAGCACTTTGAATGTAGCCAGATGCTGTGGTGATGAGGGAATTTCAAATCTCTGTAATATATTTTAAAAAATGGCATAGCTACTATTTCTTCTTTGACACTTTTACTATTTATAAAAATGTTCTATGGATATATTCTCTTATTCAATTTTCATGTTTTCACTTCTGTAGAATTTAACAGGAGCAAAGAGTGTTAATGAGAATATCCTTTGGCAGTATTTTTTCAAAGCTCCAATTCCAAAGACTTCTAACTACTTCTTTGTTATAGGAAACAAACAATAATTTTGATGTGTTAAAGACTTAAAAAGAAACATGTATAATACTTATATTTTAATACAAATTTTCTTGCATTGGTATTATACATAATATTTTTGTACAAAGGAGATATGAAATGCCATCTAGAAAAGGTTTATATTTAGGCCAGTGACAATTTATAAAGTAAATAATTTGCTTTTGAATTGATGTTTAAAATTATTCATATGATAAAATGCAATCGAAATTAACTTGCAAAAAACTAATTTTCTACTCTAATAAAATGTAGTGGGTTTTTTTTTTAATGTTTCTGGGCCTTAAATAGATTGAAAGTGAACATAAAATCCTTAATTTCATAAACTACTAATTAGCACATCTCAAAATCCTGTTTCACTAAAAATGAACTTCATTGTAAGAAAAAAATAATAAAGAACAAAAAATTCAAAAGCAATACAGTCTATGGTTGTGGATCTTAGTCTATGGTTGTGGATCTTAAACATAATGGCAGAAATTATGCCTCAGTATGTTGGAGAGTTTACATGTTTCCTAAATTGGCTTCACCCTTTAGTTGACTAGAGATGGCAGGTGACACTGACCTGGGTCATGTGTGGTGAAGGATGATAAAGGACAGGAACAAAGCCCTCCCTCATTGCCTTGGCAGGCATTTCCCACTACATCACCATGGCTCCAACTTCTGTTTTCAGGGGAGAAGTTTAGGTGAAAGCAAGGAATCTGAGGTTACGGCCAAACATGAAGCAGAGAGTTACTATAGCAATGGCCACCTCTGCTCAGGTCTAGCTTGGATGTCAGCTTGACATTTGCTCAGGGCAAGCAGTCTCAAAGTTTTGGCTTACAGTGCAGTTGTTCAACCCTTGATGGAACTGGAGAAGCTACCAAAAATGAGACAAGAGTAAGAACCAGGCTGGCTGGACAGCTGATCGATCCCTCTCTCTCTCTCTGTGTGCTAATAATTAAATCTTCATGTCCTTGAGCCTTCACATGTAAATTGGTATCTGTCTCACTGGTCTCAGGGCAGCATTAGGGGCTTAGATGAGAGACTTTTTTCAAAAATTCTTTAGTAGCTACCAAATATTAAGCAGGTACAAAGTATAGGGTTACAATCATACATATTGGCTAATTTGAAGGCATTGATTTGTAGAACTTCTCTGAAAAAGAAACAGAAGGCGTTATTTCAAAGAAAGTGAACTAAACCATTTGAACTTTTGAACAGTCTCTACTCAGAGGCTGTATATTTATCTCTATTGTGAGGATTCAGTCTATGGCTGTGGATCTTAAACAAGAAGTATCTAGGGGCACCTGGGTGGCTCTGTCGGTAAACATCTGCCTTCAGCTTGAGTCATGATCCCAGAGCCCCATGTTGGGCTCCCTTGCTCCGTGAAGAGTCTGCTTCTCCCTCTGCCCCATCCCCTGGTCCTGCTCTTTCTCTCTCTCTCTCTCTCTCTCTCTCTCTCTCTCTATATATATATATATATATATATATATATATATATATATAAACAAGAAAGCATAGAAATATCTGATGCACTTAATAAAAATGTGGATTCCCCTAGCCGTATGCCTACCATATCCATGATATTCAAGGTCAATGCATTTTTTGAAGTCTGATGATTCTGGTGAAGAAGTCAGCATGGAGTGGAACTACACAGCTTCTGTGTTCTTACAGAATATTCTACCATTTAAGGGTGTTAGCCTCTGGGTCAGCTGTGATATTTATTACCTATTTATTCTTGGGCAATGGTATAGACTGCATTTTTTATCTCCACAAAATTCATTTGTTCACCAATGTGAGGGTATTTGGAAATAAAACCTTGGGAAAATAGTTAGATTATGAGGATGGAGCCCTTGTGATGGGATTGGTGTCCTTATTCAAAGAGACAGGAGAGCTTCCTTCCTCTTTCTGCTTCTAGGCATGTGGGTGTACAACCTGCCTTCTATAAACCAGAAGAAGGGATCACGCCAGAACCCGACCAGGTCGATACCCTGATCTTGAACTTTTATGCTTCAGAATTGTGAGAAATACATTTTTGTTCTTTAAGCCATTCAGTCTATGGTAATTGTTATAGCAGCCTGAACTAACACAAGCAAATATGTTTATTTTTCCATTCGTTTTTCATTCCTTCCCTCCTTCCTTCATTCAATATTTATTGAGCATCTATTATGCTAGATACTGAGGATAAAAACAACTGGATTAAAAACTCTTTCCTCTTGAAATTCTGATACAATGGTAGAAAGGCAGGTAACAAGCAAACACAATTGAGTGGCAATTCATACTAGGAGAATATCCGTACATGTTTTAATAGAGAATAGTCATAGGATTTATTTTAGCAAGGTGGGCAGAGTTAATGAAAACACAGTATCATTTGGTCACTGACCACATTAATGATGTTGAATCTGAGACTATAAATTTTTTAAACATTCTGTTTTCTGATCTGTAAAATGAGAATAAATTTGGGTACTATTTCAAAAGTTTGTTGGGAGAATTAAACATGATCTCTGTAAAGCATTTAGCAGATTGTCAGGCAGAAAGCAAATGTTCAATAAGGGTTAGCCATTATTATTATTATTATTATTATTATTATTATTATTTGTCTTTTAGTATAGTGGGGAAACAAAAAGCACTAAATAAAACAAAATTATTAAGTAAACAATGTGATGGCTTTCTCCTTTTTAGAATTTTGTTAGTTACTCAACAAATAAAATGGATATATGATAATAGGTTTGTCCCTTATGTAAATTAAAGTGTACATGTATATATGTAATACATATTTGTTCATACACAATATATGATATATATGTGTGTATATATGTATATAGGTGTTTTTAAAATTATATGTTTCTCTCTTTTTTTTTTTTTTGGCTATAAGCTATAGAAAAAAAAATCTGTTTAAAATGGTCTAATAAGTAGGATTCTTTACCTCGCTGAAGGTAAGGCTGTGATTAGGGCTTCAGATCCAGGACAGACCAGGAGTTTAGATCAGCCTTTATTCTGATCCAGTTTCGCATTAGTGTCTGGTTCTGCTTGGCTCTTCCAGTGCTGCTTCATCCAAGCAACCAAATGGTGATAATAGTGCCAGAACCTCATATCTGAACCCAGCTAGATCCAGTGGAAAATAGATGATCATTTCCAAAGGATTTTTTCAGACGTGAGAATAATTTTCTTTCTCAGAAACTGCAAGCAAACATCTCTCCCCATCTCCTTTGGCAATCGGGTCACTTGCTTATTCTTGATCAGTCTCAGTAAGGAAGAGAAATGACATTTGGTCATTGGCACAGACTTTTCCTTCTCTCTCCAATCTCTGTAGAAAGGTCAATTATTCTAATTTTTGTGAGCTAATCAGGGCCAAGACTACAGTTTGAAAAAAAATTCTTAAGTCATTTAACTATACAATGCAGGAGGAACCGTTGAGACCACCACACATTCTGTGAGTAATTCTGCAATCCTTCTTTTTTTTTTTTTTTGGAATCCTTCTTAATCTCACATGGTGAGATAGTGAATCAGGCTATAAGTCTGAAGGAACCAATTCAGAGTGCTCAGAAAGCAAGCAAAGGTGACGTAAGGGAGCAATTCTTTGGCCTCAAGAGCAGAGCTGCTGCTGCTAGTGTGTGTGTGTGTGTGTTTGTGTGCGTGCCCATATGTGTGTGTTGTCAAGTTGAAGTTCAGAGATATGTAGGTATAAAGCAGTTGTTCTTCATTCTTAAATTTATTAAGTGCCTAGACACTAAATACGTGGGATGCAACATCTGCCCTCTGAGATGTGGACATGAGAGTGAGAAAAGAGTGAGGAATAAGAATGGATTATAAAATTGAGGAGTCATGCTAGTGCAGTCAAGAGATTAGTGCATCATTCTGAAAGGTCAGTTAGACTAAAAGAGGCTATCTTTCTATGCCCTATGCCCAGAGAAAGGAGACAAAGGACGGTAATTGTTTTACCAAATGATGTTATGATCTGTTCCAGCATTTAGCCCAACCTTTGTCCTTTGAGTACCATCTTTAGACTATTTGTCCAAGGGGTGTCTGGGTGGCTCAGTGGTTGAGCATCTGCCTTTGGCTCAGGTCATCATCCCAGAATTCTGGGATGGAGTCTGGCACCTGGGTCCCCTCAGGGAGCCTGCTTCCTCTTCCTATGCCTCTGCCTCTCTATGTCTCTTGAATAACTAATTTTTTTTAAAAATTAAAGAATATTTGTCCAAATCTACATGGCACCTGGATCATTATTTCCTTACTATTTTCCTTAAACTCTTTTAAACTTTTAATTTTATTTTTATCTTAGTAATCCACAAACTGACCAGTTTAATATACTCATTTTATTTTAATATGTATTCATTAAATGCATAATCCAATTTTTAACAAGTAAAATGAAAACAAATCTTTCTGCATACCACTTGAAATAATCTTCCACCAGTAGAACCTGTCTCATACTTTGGGAAGTATGGCTTTATTCTAGTCATCCTTTTGGGAGCCCCTAATATTAGTTTTAGTATGCAACACATCCTCGGGGCTCTAAGTCTCTATATTTGGATGTCCTTTAGTTTAGCAACTCTCAGGGAGGCATCTTGTGGGAATTTTTACTTTATTTTCAAATCTCCCTACGCCATTTTCATTCACCCTTGTGGCTGAGTCCTGAGAAAGCTCTCTTTATTCTCTTCCCAAGTTGGAGTTGGAATTCAGGGGTCTCCATCCTCCATCCTGGGCTCACAGGATGCTCTGTACTCAGCATCTGGAGTGAACACTTTCTCCATTGCAGTTTAGTCAATGCATCAACTATGACATTTGCCTTTTACAGATTAAGAAAAAAAGACGTCCCTTTATGCGCTGGTTGTGCTAAATCTCCTGACACATTTATATTTGATTTATTGCATATTAGATTTCAGGTCTTCAATTTGTATCTTTCTGGCAAATAGATAGTGTCAGAAGGTTACGTCTTAGCACATGTCTAGAGTGGTACATACATAAAGTACAGGCAAATTCAAATGGCAAAGCTCAAGGAACGAAACAAAGGACACAGCATAAGTGTTTAACCCAAATTGTTTTACCCTTTCTGCTACAGAAGGGTCAGGATATAAAGTGGTATCGTTTAAAGGTACCATAGGCTATTTCTGAAGTTGTTTATTAGTAGTTGTGTTTTGTCTGCACCTGGATTGAAAGTAATGATGGACTTGTGGAAACATGTTTTTTTATTGCAAAATACACAATGTGAGCCAAAGAGAAGCTTTAAAAAAAAGTTCAGTAAAATCAGAAAAAAACATGAACAAATTCCTCCTAATAGGACTTAGAATCATTTATGAAAGCAGGCTCTCTCTCCTCTTTCCTGCAGTTAAGAATACTATTGAGACAATGATAGTCATACAAGAGAATTAAATATTTAGTTTGAAATATCTTATTTTCATATTAATATGCTTAGATGTGTGGTTTCTGACTGATGTTTTTCAGTTCAGAGTCCAAAAAATCTGAGCTGGGCACAGCCTCTCAGACTCCCTGTTTCCTTAACTGGAAAATGGGCATAATAATAACTAAGTTAACAGCTGCCTTGTAGACTTAATAAGGGAATTGTATGAGAAAATTTATTTGAAACTGGCTTGTAAATTCTATGGGACTATAAAATGTAGAGCAATATTGTAACACATATATAGCATACATGTAATGTATTTATAAATTACATAACTAATATAAATTCACACATATTACAATTATTTCCTGAGAGCCAATAATACCACACAACTTCATACATTTAAAATGTGGCTGGGATTCATGAACATTATTGTTCATTTATGTCTAAAAGGGCACTGACATGTAGTTGTTCTACTGGTTTGTTTTTTAAGAATATTTCTGGATTGTTTGTGATTAATATGGATTTTAATACTGAATTAATTGCTATAGTTACTTAAAGCTTTAACTTTTATTTCTTGTGTTTTAAATGGCTTCTGTTGGAATCATCTTGTTAAATTGGGCTGTATAAACATGTAATTATTTATACCAATTCATGTTAGGGCCATGGTGTAAGGATTGCCAATTTCCCACCATTGCAATTATAGTCATAACAGGTCTTCAGTTATTTGAATTAAACAGTTCACTGTCTTAAAACCATACTTTTAAAATTTTCCTTGCAAGTCATACCTTCATTAAATTTTTAAAAGTAAAATTACCTTATACATACATATGTCATACATACAGAAACTTAAACTGTGTATGAGACGTATTCACAATTCTTAAAAAGTTGGTAATTCTGACCTCCAAGATAGGTTTCAGAAACAGTAAATAGAACTTTCACTTAAAAAGATGTTCTTCATACTCTAAAATAACTTTAATTTCCTTGGATGTGAGTACTATGTAATTAAGTAATCCCTGTTATACAGAAAAAAAAAGTGTTAGATGTAAATACATAACTCTACCACCACAGTTAGCAGAAATGTTATCATTAAGGGTTTTCTACATTCTTGAGGAAAGTAATAAATACCCCCAGGGCTGTCTTTTTTTTTTTTTATTTGAAAGAAGCATTAATCATATTGACTATAGAGTTCTAGCAGAAAAACAAGAAAACACAGAAAACATAACTAGCAACAAATACTTTTGATGGAAAACATTCTGTTTCAACCTTGGTCAACATGAATGTCATTATTAACCAAGATATGTTATCATAAAGTTTCTCTTATAGTTCTCACAATTCTTAATTTTTTTAATTTAAGATTTTATTGTATTTATTCATGAGAGACAGAGAGAGACAGAGAGAGAGAGGCAGAGACACAGGCAGAGGGAGAAGAAGGTTCTATGCAGGGAGCCTGATGTGGGACTTGATCCCCAGTCTCCAGGATCAGGCCCTGGGCCGAAGGCAGGTGCTAAACTGCTGAGCCACCCAGGGATCCCCACAATTCTTAATTTTGTAAATTGAAATAGATACTTTGCCATTTTACAATTCCCAAATTTACCTCTGGTTTTATAGATGATTTTATTTTCTTAATAGATAATTTTCACTAATTTATTTTACTTGCCTGAGATACAACTAGTGTATGGTGGTCTGACTTAGTTCTAAGCTTGATCTCTTGCCTACTTCTGAATCATCAACAAAATTCACATAATTGTGTCAGGGTAAACTCAACATCCACTGAATTTAGTTATGTTTTCACCATTAATTCTGTCAAACCTTTTTTTTATAGCAATGTAGGAATGTTGACATAACTAGACTTTTCATGGTAGATCAAAGAAGTTTGTGTCTGAGAAAGGAAAAGTTGACATGATGTACTGTTACATTTCAGAGCCAAATATGTACATTAGACCCATTTTCAACAAGCCCAAGCCACTTTCAGAATGTGACTGATTTGGATCAAATTGTCTTTTTCTTTCCCCCCTTCAGAGCTTGGCTTCACTTATCTCTTTCATATTTTTCTTAGAACAAATGAGCTAAGAAATTCCTGAACAAAAGTTGTGAAACTCTGTAATCACCCACTAAACAAATTTAATTTAGCAGTTTGTCTGAAAACTATTCATCAACAGGGGGGAAAATACACCAGAAAAACATTTGTGGGTCTGTGTGTTTTTCCAACGTCTCCTAAATGAATTTTCTTGATTGTGTATGCTGAATCATTTGGAGGCACACATAAAAGAAATTTGACATACATGTAAATGATTTGTAGGCAGAGACAATATTTGTGCTCAAATTTGAGCTAATTTTCTCTATAGTTTCATTGCTTTGCACTCATAAAAGATTACATTTAATTCATTCAATTCAGATGATTTCAGACTTTGTCCCTGTAAGTAATATTAATTGTATTTGAATTGCAAATGACCACATAATCTCATTTTTAATTTCAAGCCTGGGGATGAAAAGATTCTACTAAAATCCAAACAGATGTTCAACACGAAGAGTGTTTACAGACATTCTGAATAAAATGTTTTTGGTCACTAAACTTTTTTGATATTAACAAAAGGATTTTACACAAAGAAATAATTTTTGTGTGTGGCCTTATTTATACAGCAATTGTGTGTGCAATCAATTATCAACATTTCTTAGTTTCTACATTATAGAGTTTGGAGGATACAACAATGAAATTCTAAAGTAAATGTCTGGATTTCTACTTTTGGCGAGATCAATAAAAAGGGCAAGTTTAACCCTCCAGTCTTCAATAAAATTTTATTAATTTAGGGAAAAATATGAAAGAATGGTTTCCAGATAGTAGGCAACAACATAGTGTTCCAACAAGTGGAACCTGATCCAGGTCAGTGATACTGGAGAAGAGAGAAATACATAAGCTAAGTTCTACAATTGGCCCACCTTACTGCCTGGAGAGTTTCCAGGTCAAAGTACAGGAGTAAATGGAGGCAAAACTAGGTGGTTACTCTGTAATATGGAGAAGAACTGGAAGGTTTAAGAGAACCAGTTGTGGGGGTTCCTAAGACAGGCAAGTGATGAGGAGAAGGTTGTACAGAAAGAGAATGAGCTTCAGAGATGTACCACAGGTTCCCTCCTCCAAGTCCTCAGCTGAATGTTGACATGCATACAAGCAAACTTAGCAGTCCAGGAAAGAGTAAACAGAAAAATCCTAGAGCTATACCGAGCCTTTACCAGTTAATGTTTTCAGCAGTCAGGATGTAAAAACTTCATAAAACATGAGTCATAAGTAGAGTATTATAAAATGGTATAGCCTCAGTAGTAGAGAAAAATTAGCTCTGGACTAAGAGCTTTTCTGGTCCCATTAGCAAAGCCCACAAATAAGCTTTTAAAAAGATCAAATTATTTCCACATGATCTGAAAGTCCCAGAAAAGAATAAAAAAAAAAAAAGGAGAAAGAAAAAAGAAAGAAGAAAGAAAAACTTGACTATTTTTTGAGTATTAAAGAAAAACCAATATTTGAAGAAATAATTGGAAAAATTTCCAGAAAGAAAAAAAGAATGCCAGAAAAAATAAAGTGCAGAAAAATTACTACAAGGCAAATCATAATCAAATTGATTAATACCAGTGATAAAGAAGAAAATCTTAAAAGCAGCTGCAGGAAAAACACATAGTACATATAGAAAAATGAGAATTAGGATGACAAATTATATCTTTTTGGAAATAATGCAGATCAGAAGACAGTGGAGCAAGATTTTTAAAAGTGCAAAAAGAAAATAAAACCGAAAGCTTATATCCAGTGTAAAACCTTTCTAAAACTAAGGCAAAATAAAATATTTTTCTACAATATAAAAGATGAAAAATTAATTACTATTAGACTTTCAAAATAAGAATGTCAAAAGAAGTTCTTCAAACAGAAGGAAAATTACACCAGATAGATACATAGATCTACACAAAAGAATGAAGAATACGAGAATTAGTAGCATGTAGATACATACAAATTAACTTTTTATTTTAAAAATCAGTTTCAAAGATAATCATCTAACCACAAATACTAACAGTCCATTGTGGGGTTATAACAGATGCTGAAATAAAATTTATGACAATAATGTTAAAAATCCTGGGATAGGTAAAATGTGAAAATTCAGCTGTATTTAAATTACTATAACACTATTTGAAAGTAGATCATACCAAGTTAAAGACAAGTGCCAGAAAACCTGAAAGCAAGTGCCAAAGAAATACAAGTAGTTAAAACTCATAAACTAACATGAAGACAAAATGAAATCATATAAGATTGCTAATTCTAAATAAGGCAGAAAAAAAGAGAGAGAGAGAAAAAAAGAACAAAGAGACTAAGGAAAAAAAACCCTACAATATGGTGGTAGATGTAAACCCAACCATGTCAGTAATCACATTATATAGAGAGTCTAAATACCTCAATTAAAAGGCAGAGATTAAAAAAAAAAAGGCAGAGATTGTCAATTTGTCTGGATATATATATATATATATATATATATATATATATATATAGTGAGGCTATACTATTTTCTGCCTGTAAGAAACTGACTTTAACATCACAAAGAAGTTAAAACGAAAAGGATGGTAGAAAAAACATTATTCTAATACTAATAAAAGGAAAATTGGAGTGTCTATACAATATTAGAAAATGTGATTACAGAGGAGTGTTTAATTAGTGATAAAGAAGGTCATTTCAGAAGGATAAAGTGGCCAATTATTCACGAGGACATTAACAATTACGAATATTTAATGACAAATTTCCAAATATATAAAGCAAAAGCTGTTATAAAAGGGTCATAAATAACCAATTATTAACAAATAACTTATAAAAGGGTAAATAAACAGATTCACAATGATAACCAAATATATCAATACCTCTCTCTACAATTGATAGAAAAAGAAAATTGGATCCATAAGAATTGAATACAAAAGACTTGAACAATATTTCACCTACTTATCACTTCACTCAAAAACAGCAGAATACACATTTTTTTCAAGCACATACAGAAATTTTCTTTTTTTTTTTTTCTTTTTTTTTTTTTTTTTTTTTACAGAAATTTTCAAAGCAGACTATATTCAAAGACATAAACCCAGTTTCAATAAATTTAAAAGTATTCAATAATACAAAATATGACCACAATGGAATTAAATTAACGATATATAATAGAAAGATATCTTTAAAAATTCTCCAAATGTTAGGAACTAATAACCTACAGCAAAGCTGAAGAGTAAATGAAAAAGAAAATTAGGAAGTATTTTGAACTGAATGCAAATGAAAATAATATATCAAAAATTGTATTGTTCAGCCACAGCATTTCTTAGAGGAATTTATAATAATGAAAAAGCCCAGAAATTTTATAGTATCATTGAAAACTAAAACATTAAGAGTAAGTTAAACCCAAAGTAAGGAGAACAAAGGAAATAATAAATATAACAACAGAAAACAAGGAAATATGAAACAATAGCAATAAAGAAAACCACTTAGGGGCGCCTGGGTGGCTCATTTGGTTCCTGCTCAGATCATAATGTTGGATCATGAGATGGAGCCCTGAGCAGAGCCCTGAAAGAGTCTGTTTGGGATTCTCTCTCTCTTTCTCTTCCTCTTCACCTCCCTGCCACTTGTGCTCTATCAATCAATCAATCAATCTTCAAAAAAATAGAAAACTAATGACATCAAACTGGTTTTCTGAGAGCATCAATAAAATTTATAAATTTGTAGTCAGACTGATAAGGAGAAAATGATATGACACAAATTGCCAATATTAGAGATGGCAGAGGGAAGATCACTACAAAACTTAGGGAAATGAAAAAAGATGATAAGGAAATGTTATAAACAAATTTGTGTTGATTTATTTTATAATTTAGGTGAAATGAAAAATCCTTTGAAAGGCACAAACTGCTAGAGCTCCTCAATAAGATAGAAATAAAGATAGAAAGGATAGATAAACATAGAGAACATGAATAGCCTACATCCAGGAAAGAAACTGAATTTGTAGTTACAAGCTCTTCCCTCAACGAAGGGTCGGAGCCCGATGACATTACTGGTGAATTCTTCTTAACATTTAAGTATAAAGGATGACACTTTGAAACAAATTTTTCCCAAAAGTTAAAGAAAAAGGGATATTTCTCAATTTATTTTATGAAGCTAGCATTGACCTGACTTCACAACCAAATTAAGACATTAAAAGAAAACTGCAGAACAATATTCACCGTGAACATCGATGCCAACCTTTTAAAAATTTAACTAATAAGAAATGGTGCTAAAACCATTGGATGCCTATATATAAGACAAATGAAACCCCAAACCAAGAAACCCAAAGGGACTTTGATCCATACAAAAAAGTAACTTCCAATAGATTATAAACCTAAATATAGAGCTAAGATTTATAAAACTTCTGTAAGAAAATACATGAGAAAATATTTGTGACCTTAAATTAGGCAAGGATTTCGTAGATTCAAGACCAAAAGCACAATCTATAAAAGAATAATTGATAAATTGGAATTTAACAGCAATTCTGCTGTTTGAGAGATATTAAGAAAGTGAAAATGTGCACAGATCAGTAGACAAAATTTGCAAGTTAAATATCTTAAAAAGGACTTCTATTCAGAATATATAAATAAATGTCAAAAGTCAATAAGAATGCAACTAATCACATAAAAAAAATGAGCACCTTTCATCAAAGGATGTACAGGAATGGCAAATAAGAAAATAAAAGGTGTGCAACTTTGTTAATACTTACAGGAAAGTAAATTAAAACCACAGGTAGTTTTAAAGCCATACCTATAATGATCATAAAAAAATAGAATACCAATGCCAAATTCTGATGTAGATGCAGAGCAAGTAAAATGTTCATACCCTGTTGATAGAAATGTAAGATGGGGAAGCTTCTTTAGTCAACATTTTGGCAATTTCTTACATTCTTAAACATACACTTATCAACAATCCTGCTCTGCATTGTTTAGATGAAATGAAAAACTATGTTCCCATACAAATCTGTACTCAAATACTTCTAGAAGTTCCATTTGTAGTCATTGAAAGTGGGAAGCAATCCAAATACATTTCCATTGGTGAATAGATGAACAATGCATGATACATTCATAAATGGAATAAAACTTGGGAATAAAAAGAAATGAACTATGGATACATCTAGTTGTAACATGGAAGAACCTGGTATTTGTTTGCTCAGATTGTTGTTACAAAGTACCATAAACTGGATGGCTTGAACAACAAAAATGCATTTTCTCACAGTTCTGGAAACAAAGTCCTGAAATCAAGAGGTCAGTAAGGTTGGTTCCTTCTGAAGGCAAATCTGTTTCATGCCTCTCTCCTAGCTTCTAATGGTTTGCAGGCAATCTTTGGTGTTCCTTGGCTTGTAGAAGCATCACCTTGATCTGTCATCACCTTCACATGGCATTCTCCATATAAGCCCATCTGTATCCAAATTTCCTCTATGACATCAGTCATTAGAATAGGATGACAAATATGACCTCATCTTGACTTAACTAATTGTATCTATAGGACCCTACTTTGAAAGTCACCTTCTGGGGCACTGGGGATTAAGAATTCAACATATGAATTTGTAGGGACACGTTTCAACTCATAACAAACCTCACATGTGTTATGCTAAGAGAAAGGATCTAGACTCAAAGGCTACTACATACTATGTTCTCCTATTTATATTATTTTCTGAAAAAAATATGTAGGTTTGGAATGCAGATCAATGGTTTCCAAGTTACTAGAAATGGGAAGGGATTGACTACAAGGTGGGCTGGCGGAATTTTTTAGAGTGATGGAACTATTGTATATTTTGATTGTGGTGTGGTTATATGACTGCATTTGCTTGTTAAAACTTGTTAAACTGTACCAGAAAAGGGTGAATTTAATATATTTAAATCGTATTTTAATAAAAGAATGTAGAAAAAAGAATTGGTTACCAATTACGGAAAATTTTCCTGTAAAGCCTTGAGTCTGGAAGAGCAGGAATTATCTTTACTGTATAGTAGGACTGGAAAATAAGTACTTTCAATCATCATTGGCCACCAACTAAGTACAAAATTGATGCAAAGAAAAGTATTTGGGCAAACTAAAAGCCTTTGTAGGCATTATGGAAATTATTCCTAAGGAAATAGTGTTGCATGTTATGAAAGAAACACAATTTAGGCATGTGGATGAAAGACAAATATAAAAGACACCTCACTGAAAATGTTTTCTGAAGATTTTTATTTGTGCAAATGTTAGGGACCATATGCTGAACCTTGAAGTATAGCATGCAGAGAGCTCATCTTCCAATGGCCCAGGGGATCTTGCCTAGATTTATGATATTATTTAAAGTTATTTCAAATAACCAAATTTATCTAGTCTATAGAACCAAGTAAAGTGTTAAAAAAAAATCTACCCCAAATAGGAATAGGTCAGCTACATTATAAAAAAATGTGAAAAAAATGTGTTTGTTATTTTTTAATTCTCCTTTGGGTCAATTATGTCTGTATACATTTGTATTACCCCAAGAATTAAATTTATATTGGCCTGGAGCAGAAATCTTATTCCTTCTAAGGTCTATCTGGCCATTTGCAGTTTTATCTATTGGCAGATTTCCAAAGAAGATCCAACATGCTCCCCAAACAGATCCTCACTTATATTTAGGATTGCATATAAACTTTCAAATAGGTTGCCAATGCACATGAAATGCTTAAACTCCTTAAAAGGCTCTCCACTGGTCTTTAGCAAAATCTTAACTTAAATGATTTCAAAGGTCCTCTGTGATCTGGCCCTTGCTTGTCCAACTTGTTTCATCTGTCGTGATTCTCTTGTCCCTCCATATGCTCAGATAAAACTGGATTTATTTCAATTCCTAGACTATGTCACACCATCTCGTTTCTTGTGCCTTTGTACATGCTCTTCCCTTGCTTAGAATGTACTGCCCCATCTTGTAACCCAGCTTTTACTCAACTTTGAGGTATTGGCTGAGATATCCCATTCATCTGGGAACTAATGACACCATAGCTGTGTTCACAGTGTTGATGGTACAATCACCTGTCAACCTTGTAGCAGATAGAAGTTGAGTCTTATTCCCCATTGCATCACCACGTCCTTGCATATAGAAGGTATACAGTGAACATATAATGATGAATGTCACACAGCTTCTTTTTGAACATTATTTTCACAGGATGAATTTGATTCTTCCCTTAAAATGATAGGTAGAAAACACCAAGAGATGTGGAATCAAAAGGTTCTGGTGCTTGAGTCCTGCATTTGCTGTGAACATGATCTGTAATGAGTTATTTAACCTCCCTGACCCTTAGTTTCTTCAGTTGGAAATATTCAGCCAATAAAAATATCCTTGTCACTAGTTTAACTTCAGGAACAAATTAGGTCACACATATGAAAGCATTTTTTAAAATGATGAAATGCCATGTATATGTCAGTTATTTTATTGTCCACATTTTAGCAGAAGTCTTGTGAGTAACATTTGGTGGTGGTTGAGTTGTCACTTCTAAAGCTCTATCAGTATCTATCAGCAGGAACAATAAATGGACACACAAACAAAGTAAAAGCATTATGCTTGTTATGCAAATACATTGTCATACATCCTGAGTTGCTAATTCCAGATGTATTTTTGCTCCTCTTATTAAAAAAAATTCCAGAGGCATCGCTATTGTAACCTGCAAGTTTATTATAGCAATAAGCATATATCAATCAAAATGGATGCACCCCACATGGATTTGCTTAAAATTAAGTTGACCAGATCTGTTACAGAACTTTTTTTAGTCTCCTTATTCTATCATTGAATATCATTGAGGTTTTGAATAATGAAAAAAGTATGATTGAACATAGAGTTAGACCAATAGAAGAAAAAACTATTTTTTTAATGGATTTTCAAAGGGGTTATCTATAGAAGAGCCTCCATCTAGGAAATGGTGACATTTGACTAATTAAAACCTGAGATATCTCCAATGGCTCAGCTTCAACACTGTCTCCTCTTTTGACTGTCAAGGATTGTCTTTAAATAAGGTGTGTTGGGCTCATTGATTTGCATGAATTCTTCTTGTTTCTGTCATCTAAAAGTCTAAAAGTCATGTCTTACAATTTGGAATGTTTATAGGCTTTGACAGTTCCCATCTGCTGCGGGGATATTTAAGTGCCCCAAGCCTTGTTGGCAAAACTCAGTTAAATCTTTGTTTTTACTTGATATCATTTAAATTATTTATAGTGGTTATGTCTCAGTGATTATTAGAGAGATTTTTTTTGATGACACAAGGATTTCCTGTCACCATATTCCAGATGATGAATAAATGCAAGGTAAAATGACACACACTTCTTATTAACATGAACTTTCTGATATTGTGATTATAATTAGTTGGACTGTAGTCCCTTCATTAGTTATTTATTTATTCACCTTCATTTTCCACTTCATTTTGGAAAGGATTTGTGGTGTTGTCATTTCATTAACAAAAGTGCAAGGGCAATTGGATCAGAAATGTCAAGTATTCAGAAATTGACGACCTTGAAACAATCACCCTTACAACTCTACAGAGCAAAAATTTAACTATGGCAGAATGGCTTTCTACAAGAAAGGAACTGGGGGAGAGGTCAGCCATGAATATCACTTGTGTTGAGATGGCTGACCCACATGCCATAGTTGCCAATTATTTATGCCCAATTCATGGTCATTCATGCTCTCTGTACTGCTTTACTTAATAAATATTTATTAAGAACCTATTGTGTGCCAGTTACTGTCCTTAACACTGAGGAAAGATAAGAAAGCAGAGGAGATAACTGTCCTCATGGGGCATACATACCAATAAAACAATTCAAGCAATAAATAATAAACAAAAAAATTTTTTTTGAGGAGTTCTGTGAAGGATATACAGAGAACTATGGCTGAGAAAATGGAGATGGGGAGGTCAGGCAGAGAGACACTCTCCTGAATGAATCTCCAGTTGCTCTGTCTCTGTTTGTTGTAAAATACTCTGTCAAATTAAAATATGAGGTAGTGGTATTATATAAACAATGGACCTTGTGCTCCAATGTTATGGTTTTATGTCCAACTTTTCACCTGCTGCAAAATGATCATTCTTTCCAAAGATAATATTGGCTACCTGGCTATTCACAGTCTTGCCTATATTAAATTATAATTTTCTATTGATTTTTTTTCCCTTCCAAGTTTTTATTTAAATTCCAATTAGTTAACATGCAGTGTAAATTTAGTTTCAGGTGTACAATTTAGTGAGTCATTACTTCCGTATATCATCTGGTGCTCATCACAATTGTGTTTCTTAATTCGTATTACCGGTTTCATCCCCCCCACTGCCACCCGCTCCTCTGGTAACCATCAGTTTGTTCTCTATAGTTAGGAGTGTTTCTTGGTTTTTGTAGCTCTTTTTCTCCCCTCTATGTTCATTTATTTTATTTAAATTCCACATATGGGTGAAATAATATGGTATTTGTTTTTCTCTGATTTATTTCCTTCAGCATACTACTCTCTAGCTTTATCCATGTCGTTGCAAATGGCAATAATTCACTCTTTTTTATTGCTGAATAATATTCCGTTCTGTGTGTGTGTGTGTGTTTGTGTGTGTGTGTGTGAGTGTGTGTGTGTACCACATCTTCTTTATCCATTCCTCAGTCACTGGGCATTTGGGCTGTTTCCATAATCTGGCTATTGTTGATAATGTTGCTATAAACATTAGGGTGCATATATCCCTTCAAATTAGTGTTTTTGAACCATTTGGATAAATATCTAGTAGTGCAATTGCCAGATTGCAGGGTAGTTCTGTTTTTAACTTTTTGAGGAACCTCCCTACTTTTCTGCAGAGTGGCAGTACCAGTTTGCACTCCCATGAACAGTGCAAGAGAGTTCCCCTTTTTCTGCATCCTTGCCAACACCTGTTGTCTCCTGTGTTGTTAATTTTAGCCATTCTGACTGGCGTGAGGTAATATCTCATTGTAGTTTTGATTTGTATTTCTCTGATGATGAAAGATGTTGAATATATTTTCATGTGTCTGCTGGCCATCTCTATGTCTTCTTTGGAAAAATGTCTATTCATGTCTTCTGCCCATTTCATAACTGGATTATTTGTTTTTTGGGTGTTGAGTTTGATAAATTCTTTATAGATTTTGGTTACTGAATCTTATCATATATGTCATTTGCAAATATCTTTTCCCATTCCATAGGTTGCCTTTATTTTTGTTTATTGTTGCCTCTAATGTGACGTAGCTAATATAATCCACAATGGGGAAAAATTAAGAGCTTTTCATCTATGGTCAGGAGCAAGACAGAGATGTCCACTCTCAACACTGTTATTTAACATAGTACTGGAAGTCCTAGCTGCAGCAAGCAGAAAACACAGATAAATAAAAGGCATCAAAATTGTCAAGGAAGAAGTCAAAGCTCTGCTATTTGTAGATGACATGATACTTTATGCAGAAAACTCAAAATGGGATGCCTGGGTGGCTCAGTCAGTTAAGCATCTGACTCTTGATTTTGGCCCATGTCATAACCTCAGGATCATGAGATGAATCCCCGTATTCAGGCTCCACACTGAGTACAGAGCCTGATCGAAATTCTTTCTCTCCCTCTCCTTCTGCAAATATCCCCACCTTCCTCATGCTCCCTTTCTTTCTTTCTCTCTCTCTTTCTCTTTCTCTCTCTCAAAAAAAAAGAGGCTCCACAAAAGGATTGCTAGACATTAAACACAAATTCAGTCAAATTGCAGGATCTGAAATCAACATACAGAAATCTGTTCTATGTCTATACACTTCTACACAACAATAATGAAGCAGCAGAATGAGAAATCAAGGAATCAATCCAATTTATGACTTCACCAAAACCTATAAGATATCTAGGAATAAACCTGTCCAAAAAGGTAAAAATCTGTACTCTGCAAACTATAAAATGCTGATAAAATAAGATGACACAAAGAAATAGAAAAAAAAATTCCTTGCTCATGCATTGAAAGAACAACTACTATTAAAATGTCTATACTATCTACTGATTTTAAAGCCAGGACATGGGTGTATTAAAAGACACTCAGAGGATATTCTGTATTCCAGACCCCCATTATTTAGTAATAATACAATTTCCTGTTAATAATCAGGATCAATTATCCCAGAAAGTAGAGCAACTCTTAAATCATGATCATGGAAGCTTAAAGTGCCCAGATGTCAATCTTAACTTTCAGTTTAATTGAATCATTTCTATGCCCCCTGGTATAAGTATTCATCTTTTGGGAGCTCTAGACTTTGTGATACATTAACCTATGTTATAGTCACTGGTCACATGGGAAGGTTTATATTAAATTTAAATTACTTTAAATGAAATACACTTTAAAATTTATTACTGCAGTTGCAGTAGCCATATCTCAAGATTTCAATGTGGCTCATGTCTACCATATTGGACTACACAGATATGGAACTGCCACTAGATAGTCTAGAGACCAGTAGAATCTAAAATTTTGTTGACAGAAGCAAAAAATTTTGCTAGAGGAGTACAAGAGCTAATGGTGAGAAGAGTCCCCATTTCCACTCACTGATCCCTGTACCAATGAATTTTGACTAGAAAAAGCAGTACTACATAGAAGTTGCTAAGTTTACAGCATACACTGCATCCTGGAGGACCTTATTTCAGATGTTCTTACCCAATTAAAACCATAATTGAGTGTTCAAAAAGCCATTCCACCATGCTATCAGTAAAGCTGCTTCAGGATGGTGGGGGAGATGGTAAGAGACGGTGTCCCAGATCAGAAAAGACCCATGTTGAATACCATGATATTGAATAAAGTTTTCTATAAATCCTTGAATGAAAGTTTTGGCAAATGACTTACAGGCAAAAAGGGGACAATCCATAATCAGAGTAAATGTTTATTCTAGTGAGAACAAAGTGCTGCTCCTTCTATTATAGAATGATCTAATGTAATCAACCTGTACCAGTTTGCTGAATGATGTTCTCAGGAAATGGGGGACACGGTGCAATACTCGGGAGTCAGCATTAGATCTACTGGTGGCAGTTGATCAGTCATCAGCTCTTTAGCCAAAATTGCATTGGTGATGGCAGTATACGTTTCTAAGCCTGTGTGCAAAGTTTATCCCTAAAATCATAGCCATTTTGTTCATGGATCTATTGGACAAGGGCAACAGTGTCTGGGGGCAATATGACTGACTGGCCTCCATTGAGTGGGTCTTCTTGTCTAGATGATGATTAAAATCCTCCTGTTTGAGGTTACTCTTTGTAAGTGTTCATATGAAGAACAAATATCTTCACAATCCATCATCCCCAATAACAGAACCCATATTCCAATTATATTCCTTTAAAATCTTCCACCATTCATCAAATCATTAGTTGCTCTCCATTTAGTAGTATAGATTCATATCTCTAGTCATTTCTTTCTCCTGCAGGCAATCAAACGACCGGGTGGATAGTGCAAAGCTTTGTCTACGGGAGGATTTTCCTTCATCACTGTTCTCCAGGGCCACTCCAGGGTAGGCCTATATCAATGCCCTCATCTCTAAAAGAAGCCATTGTTTTCTTAGTCTACTGGGTGTAGGGAGATCTCCATATTGTTATGAAGGAAGATTGAGAAGGGGGTGGGGTAGTTTATGTAGTTTGAATATGGCCTGTGGCATATGGGCCAATTGCTCAATTAAGCTGCATCTTGTACGTACCACTACCACTTGACAATGAAGTGTTGTTGTGCTGCCCAACTTTATGGTTTGAGGGTCAGATGACACCTACCTCATAATGAGCAGCTAAGGTCTTATGATAATCTGGTGGTCTATGATCAAGCGTTCATTTGTTGCTTGACCCCAGTAGTAAGCCTTGAAGCTGTTTCTCAAAATGATAATAGTAGTGTACAGAGGATGACACAGTTTAGATCCAAAATTTTAAATGTTTACTATTTGATCTAATTATAGGGTCTTGCCAAGGTCTCTGTAAATTATTCCAATGTGCCATAAACGTGTCAAGCATCATCAGACTATGCAAGGTCATATCCAAGGGGTAGGGAAACTGAAGAATTATTCTTTTTTTTTTTTTTCTGGATCCTACTCAGATTTAGCAAATTATCAAGCTACTCAATAAATTGGTAAAAGTAGAATGCCCAAATGAGGTTTATAGTTCTGCAAATTCTAAAGTGGCACACTAAGCATTTGTGGTTCTTTTTTTTTTTATTATTACACAATGGGAAGAAGCAGATGCAGCAATTAGTCTTTTATTTTACAAGGAATGTTTCAATATGCCTCAGACCGACTTTATCCCTAAAAATTCCATTGAGGTGAAAGGTCTCTAAATATTTGTAGGATTTCTTTCCCATTCCTCTTTCATGCATGTATTCTACAAAATGTCTAGAGGACTTGCTGCTTCCTGCTCATCTGGTCTAATCAGCATGGTATCATAAATAAATAAATTATAAATGTAATAGGTTGTCAATATAATGATACCTATGGAATGAGATGACATATAAGTCCCTGTAGACTATATGATAGCATAGAGCTGGACATTTTCTTCTCTCTCTTTTTAAAGAATTTATTTATTCATGAAAGACACAGAGAGGGAGGCAGAGACAGAGGAAGAGGGAGAAACAGGCTCCCTGTTGAGAGCCTGTTACAGGACTCAATCTCAGGGCCCCAGGATCATGACCTGAGCCAAAGGCAGATGCTCAACCACTGAGCCACCCAGGTACCCCTAGGGCTAGACATTTAATATGGTTTTGTATTACTGGCCCTAGCAGAGGAAAGTCAATTATTTCTGATAATCTTTACTGATAGGTAGGGGGTAGGGGACAGGAGAGAGAGAGAAAGGAAAGAGATGGGGACAGAGAGATTAAGAGAAGGAAACAGATAGACAGATGCTGTCTGATTGGTCAGATGCTGGTACTGTGTTGATTTGTTCTAGTACTGATGCTACATCTGGACTGGCAGCTGCAATTGGATTTCCCTGCTCGATTAAGTTTACACTAAAACACTACCATCTTCTTTTTTTTTTTAAAGATTTTATTTATTTATTCATGAGAGATACACAGAGAGAGAGAGAGAGAGAGAGAGAGAGAGAGAGAAGGGGCAGAGACACAGGCAGAGGGAGAAGCAGGCTCCATGCAAGGAGCCGGACGTGGGACTTGATGCCAGGACTCCAGGATCATGCCCTGGGCTGAAGGCAGGCGCCAAACTGCTGAACCACCCAGGCATCCCAACACTACCATCTTCTAGGTTCCATCTGTCTTCTGCTCAGGTCAAGTAGCGAAGTCCAAGGAAAATGTGGTGGGATCATCACACCATACCTTTCAAAACTTTGTTGATAGAAATTATCTCTGAAAACCCTCCAAGAATATGTTCTTTGTTTTGTTTTATATTTTGGTAAATAGAGGCAGTTCTTCTACAAGTTTTCATCTGAACTTTTCTACTGTATTTGCTAAGGAGTTACTCAAGTACTTGGCTCATGCCTGCAAAGAAACTAATGGAGGAGGTCTGCTGGCAGCAGAAGGATCTGAATGTCTGATTGCTGTCCTCGTGCCTGTGCCCCGGGCTGGCTTCAGAGTGTAAGAAATATGACCATTGCTTTACTTTGCCTTCTAAGTATCATCTCAAAATGATGAAGATATTTTATTCTATTTTATTTTACTGAAGATTTATTGTTCATTATTCAAATTCAGATCTACAATCTACCTGGAATGGATTTTTATATGTGGTCTAAGATAAGCACCAAAATGCATACTTTTCCCATATTGATTCTCATTTGATTGAGCATCATGTTTTAGAAAGAACAACCTTTCCTCAATTGAATTACTCTGTCACATGGGTGATAAAACAGGCAACTATACATAGAGTGGAATAGAATAGAATTTTTGTACTTTAATAGGAAGTCATGATGTTTGGTAATGGAAGTCCTCTAAAATTTTTGTCTTCACTGGTTTGCTCTTTTGCCTTTCCATATATATTTTAGAATTCATTTGCCAATTTTGGTCAAGGCTTTGGTTGGGGTGCATTGAATGTAGGAAATGATCTGTTGAGAATCAACATTTTGAAGTATTGAGACTTCCAATCTATGAACATGATGTATTCCTCTATTTTTAAAAGTCTTCTCTAATTTCTTTATTTTTAATTTTTTGGTCCAGAAGTAATGTGCAGGTTGCTAGTTTGATTTATTGTTAGGTGTTTGATGTTTTTGATGCTATAGGAGGAAATAGTTCCTTTTTAAGAATCTTTAATAGTTTCGTTACTATGTAGGAACTATATACGATCTTTCACCCCATAATTTTCTCCAATTAATTATTAATTACATTTACTAAATGTTCTTGTTCTCAATTATGCTAGATGAAAATAATGATCCTTCAATTTCTCCTTTTCTGATTTTGATAGCTTGTGTTTTAAAAAAATCCTTCCTTTTTGAATTGTCTAGGATCTCCAGTACATTTTTGACTAAATGTAACAATAATGGACAGTCTTGTCTCATCTGTAGTGTTAGCTGTATGTTGCTGTTGTTTTGTATTTTATCAGATTGAGAACATTTCTGTCTATATTTTTTTGTTTTATAAGTTTTTAAAAATCAATAGGCATTGATTGCTTTTTCTGCAAATATAGAGATGACAGTATGATCTTTCTTTATTTTTCTGATGATATAATGAATCATGTAGATCAATTTTAGAACATTAACTAATCTTGCATTTCCTGAATAAACCTAATTTTTCTAATACATTATCTTGTATGTGATTGCTATCATTTAGTTTGTTATGCATATATTTGCATTTATGCTCATGAGATTGCTCTTATGTTCTGATCCCTGCACTAAAGATTTGGAAACTGAGGTATAGAGACTTTAAATAAATGATTAAAGCTAAACAGACAGTGATTCAGAGTAAGGGAATTTGATTCAAGAATATAGTTCCATACATTAAATTATTAAATAACAGTTGCTGATTATAATGTTTTCAGAAAATGATATGAAATGATGGTGTTGCTCTGTGAAGTCTTGTATATTAAAAATTATGAATTTGCATTTTTCTAGAAATTATAGCACTTTGGGAAGTGTGACAGTTAATTCTATGTGTAACATGGCTGGGCTACATGATGTCCAGAAAACTAGTAAAACATTGTTTCTGAGTATGTCTGTGATGGTTTTTCGAGAAGAGATTAGCACTTAACTTGAACTGTGAAAGAAGATAATCGTCACTAAGGCAAATGGTTGTTATCTGGTAATGATGGGCCTGAGTAGAGAAAAATGACAGAGAAAGAATGAATATGCTCTCTTTGCTTGAGCTGAGACATCCCTCTTCTCTTGTCCTCAGATATGTGTGCTCTTGGTTATTGGCCCTTGAGACTCACCTAAATTATACCACTGGCTCGCCCAGTGTTTCAGCTCAGAGACAGGAGATCATGAAACTTCTTGGTCTCCACAATCACATAACCTTATTTCTATAATAAATTCCTTTATCTCTAAAACAATATTATATATTATCTTGGTTCCATTTTTTTCCAGACGACCCAGACCAGTATTAGCAAATCTTTTTTTTTTTTTTTCCACACAGTGGTAATGCATTTTTACTATGGCTTTTAAAACCCTAAATAATCTATCTTCCTCCTCTTTTTAAAAACATTTCATTTCTTTCACATGCACACACATTATTATTCTTCAGCCACACTGACCACTTGACATTTTTTGAACATGCCAAAGCCAAGTGCATTCCTGTGTTCCTGTCATTGCATGGGCCATTGCCTCTGCCTAGAATCTTCTCCCTATAGACATCTGCATGGCTCATGTTCATTTCCTTCACTTCTCTGCAGAAATGGCATCTCATTATAAAGGACTTTCCTGAGTTATGCCACTTTCTTAAGTAGATTATCAGCAGTGATACTCAGAACCACGCTCCTTCCTTCCCTGTTCACCCACAAACTAGTCCTCTTTACTAGTTCCCTCTACTTGTGACTAGCCTCCACAGCCCGTATCTACACCCAATATTTTACATTCATTTCTCTAACTTCTCCAAGATAATCTTAACTCTTTAACAAGAAGGGTTTTATTCTGGATCTATTTCTAGAGCCCAGATGAGTATCTGATATATTATAGCTCCCTTCCCTTTTTTAAAACAGATGTTTACTATGTGAATGAACAAATAAATGGATGAAGGAATTTCAAAGTGTCGAAAGTTACCTAATTTCTCAGAAAGTCTCCTAATTTTTTTTTTCCTGTGAATCTAACCCTGAAGAAAGACAAGCGTAGGGCCTTCATGATTACCTTCTTTTTATAGCAATGATTCAGAAGGTGTTGATAGATATTTAACACATCTTTCAGTCGCCTCCTGACTATGCCCAAGGTAACTTAGAGGTGGGAGCATTCATCATTTGCCATATGATAAGCTTCTGTTGTTTGCTTGTGGTGCAAGGAGTTCATAATGCCCACTTTATATGCAATATGCTTGAAAAATGAAAGATTATTGTTGATATTAAAGTAAGATATGCAATATCGTATGTAATTCATTTCCCTCAATGTATGCCCTTTAGCTATATTTAACCCTGTCCTTCACATCTAGTCCTGAGATAAATGTAAAAGTGGGGTTCTGTATATAAATGGTGCATCTATCTACCAAATTGATTTCTGGGGCCAAAGAAATAATTGTAATTTATGAGATACACTTGTGATGGTCATGAATGTTAAGCAGAGTAGATAGGTCTGGGTGACGTGACTTTGATTTTTAATTATAGGTCAACTCAGCTTAATTCCATAATGTGACACTTCTTTAAACTGAAAGCTAAAAGTGCAAATGAACTAACCTTTGAATGTCAACCTGAGTTCCAGCAGCTAAATATGCAACTCTGAGCCAGTAACTCGAACTCCTGGGCCCTCAGTTTTCCTAGCTTGACCCACATAATTTCTAATGTCCGTCCTTAAATTGGCAAAAATGTAATGGCTCTGTATCATCATTTATTAAGGGAACTAGTTTGGGAATTAGAAAGAAGTTAGGTGAGAAGCGTTTTAGTTCTAAGTCTAATACATAGCTTTCTGATAAAGAGAGAGGGAGGAAGAAAGGGTAAGGAGAAAGAAAATTCTATATCAGAAATCCTTTTATTGAGGATCCTTGGGTGACTCAGCGGTTTAGTGCATGCCTTCAGCCCAGGGCATGATCCTGGAGTCCCGGGATTGAGTCCCATATCGGGCTCCCTGCATGGATGGAGCCTGCTTCTCCCTCTGCCTGTGTCTCTGCCTCTCTCTCTCTGTGTCTCTCATGAATAAATAAATAAAATATTAAAAAAGAAATCCTTTTATTTTTTTAATTGTTTTTAAAAATTATTCATTTATCTGAGAGAGAGAGTGAGAGAGAGAGGCAAGCACAAGGGGGAGAAAGAAGGAGAGAGAATCTGAAGCAAACTCCACGCTGAACACAGAGCTCGACAACGGGCTCTATTCCATGACTGTGAGATCAGGACCTGGGCCAAAACCAAGAGTGGGTTACTCAACAGTGAGGCACCCAGGCACCCCCATCAGAAATCTTTAAAAAAAATACAACCCAGTTTTAAAAACACAACCCTAGTTGGCCAGACTTTAGACCCTGCCTACTTGGGAGGACAGATGAAGTCAGAGTCACAGAGTACCCAAGTGTTATTAGAGCTTTCCTTTGATTCCAGAATCTGTCTTCTTGAACACCATTCTTCTCAGCATGAAGATGTTTCTTAGAAGCCTTAGGGATTGTGCTTAGCTTTGAGGAAGGGAGTTGGGGGAAGCCTGAGGGAAAGAAGTTTCAGTGATCTCAACAATAAGAGTAAAGTTACTATTACCTGATGGAATTTGGTGCACGGAAGATATGATATGGTTTGATCTTAAAGAATGGGATGGGGGGAGGTAACAAAAGATTAGAAAGTGAGGTGAGGCTAGATCAAGCAGGGGTCTGTAGGACAGCTATTTTAGCTTTTTTTGTGTGATACTTCTGCTCACCATAAGTCTAGGTAGGGCTGAGGTCGAAGGAAAATTTGAGTGCCAGGTGTATTAAGATAGATCCTTCTCCCACTGCCAAAGATCTCCTTACTAATTCAGGTTCATCCTGGGTGGTTTCCTTCTTACCTAAGTGTAAGAGGCCTCCCAGAAAGTTTTAGATCTTTCACAGATTTCTTGGCGACTGGCCCTGCTAACTCATCAGGTATGCCCAGTCATGTCAGAAGCAGATATTAGGTATAAGGCGGAAAAACCTGTACTGAGACTACATCATAATATAATATCATAATCAAACTTTGTGATGCCTTCAGGAATCTAGAAACTTAAATGCTAAATGCACTTTAACTTTTAATTGGAGGTTAAAGACGATTTTTAGATAAGGTTACTGCTTGTATCTCTCATCAAAAGTGGATTTTTCATTAGGTCTTCTGCTATCCTCGCCCATCCCACAGTTCTAACACACAGATGAAGCCAATCCTCCTCTTGAGATAGATCTCCTTATTAGTAGACCATGCTGGTACCTACCATTGACATGATTTGCAAAATATCTGACACAATGATAGGCAAACCCTTTCAGGAGGGCTGACAGAGAAGTAGCCAGCCTAATTGGAAGCTGATATTTAAAACGATGCTATAGAATTTTCTGTATCACCTTAAAAGGTTCACTGACTTTATGCAAATATGCCGAGGGTGCTTTCCCTCGGCATATTTCCCATTGCTTTCCCATTAGAGAAGATGACCAAATATATTCTCATATTACATATGTGTGGCAAGGCGAGTTGGTAAGGAAGGCCTAACAAAATATTTGTTTCAGCCACAATGATGAAAACAAATGCCTGCAAGTTGGGAAATGTCCACCAGTGAAACCAATCATTTTAATCAAAGTGAGTATGTACTGCTGAAGTTGTGTCCCAACATAAAATGTTCATTTGTGGAAACTGCTTTATTTAGCAATGCTCTCAAAGCTCGATGAGGAAGCAAAAGGACGAACAAACTGGAGTGTAGTATTAATTTCTTTGCAAAATACTTTATGTAACTGAACTATTTTGTGGGTCGACTTAAGTGTTTTTTTTGTTTGTTTGTTTATGAACATTGATTTAATGACAGTGCTCTTGAAATTATATGTCTGGAGAATGTTACAATAGTCCCACAAAGAAGTTTGTTTCTGGGGGAGGATAGAGCCTGGCTCTCTTGAGTAGCAGTTGGGAGTCGGGGGCTCCTTTGTGTGCATGTGATTGTGCTCTCTGTTGTTGTTTTTTTTTTTTTTTTTTTTTTGAGGGGTGGGCTAAGAGAAAACCAATTTTAGCTAAAAAGATGTGCACAGCTGATTAAAGTTTACTAAAGAAAAAAACCTACATTTTAAAGCTATCTTTCAAAATCAGTCCTCTGTTCTGAATTATCCATTAGCTTGCAGAGATTCAGGTTCACCTCCTTATTATTAAAATATGTATTCACAAGCCTTTCACAGTTGTGCTGTTCTAGTAACAAATACCTTCTATTTTTCTAGGACATAATTTCACTTTGTTTAAACGGGAATTCTGGATTCAAGTAGTTTTTGGTTTTATCTTTAATGGGAAATAATTCATTTGCTGATTTTTTTCTCCTTGATTAAATGATTTCAGGCACATTATTTCAGGGCCTTTGTTGATAAACTCCTATTGGGTTAGCATTGAATTTATTTATTTCTAAGATTTGATTCTGTGGATGTTTGAGATGAACTCGTTAACACCTAAATTTTCTGTGAAAACAGCAAGCTCTTTAATCACAGAGTTTGGAGTAAGACCAGGGGGAATGGTGATACCTGCTTTCCAGCCCAATTATTTGGCGAAAAGAGCCAGTAAGGACCCTTTGACTTTTGCCATTTTGCCACACACCATCTAACAGAGTTATTAATCAAGAGATGTACGTTATTATGTAGGATCTCTTAGCTCAGATAAATAATTTATTTTTTAAGATTTTATTTATTTATTCATGAGGGACACACAGAGAGAGGCAGAGACGTAGGCAGAGGGAGAAGCAGGCTCCACACAGGGAGCCCGACATGGGACTCAATCCCGGGTCCCCAGGATCATGCCCTGGGCTGAAGGTGGCATTAAACTGCTGAGCCACCGGGGCTGCCCTCAGATAAAGATTTAATGCAGGATATGCTCGTAGCACTGATGACAGCATGAAGAATTACACTGTGGGCAAGTGTTAAAATTCCTGACAATTTCTGTGAATCCAAGGAAGAAATAGTTTAAAAAATAGCTTTTACCTTCTAATTGTGTTGATTTCATTTGCCATAAAAGGAGTATACATGAAGTTATGTAAGGCTAGTAAGATTTTATTAAAATATAATTTTCTTAGAGGTGGAGGTACAGTTTATTTATTTATTTATTTATTTATTTATTTATTTATTTATATTGGAGTTCAATTTGCCAACATATAACATATCACCCAGTACTCATCCCGTCAAGTGTCCCCTCAGTGCCTGTCACCCAATCACCCCAACCCCCCGCCCACCTCCCTTTCCAGTACCCCTTGTTCATTTCCCAAAGTTAGGAGTCTCTCACGCTCTGTCATCCTCACTGGTATTTCCCACTCATTTTCTCACCTTTCCCCTTTATTCCCTTTCACTATTTTTTATATTCCCCAAATGAATGAGACCATATAATGTTTGTCCTTCTCCAATTGACTTATTTCACTCAGCATAATACCCTCCAGTTCCATCCACGTTGAAGCAAATGGAGGATATTTGTTGTTTCTATTGGCTGACCAATATTCCATTGTATACATAAACCACATCTTCTTTATCCATTCATCTTTCGATGGACACTGAGGCTCCTTCCACAGTTTGGCTATTGTGGCCATTGCTGATAGAAACATCAGGGTGCAGGTGTCCCGACGTTTCATTGCATCTGAATCTTTGGGGTAAATCCCCAACAGTGCAATTGCTGGGTCGTAGGGCAGGTCTATTTTTAACTCTTTGAGGAACCTCCACACAGTTTTCCAGAGTGGCTGCACCAGTTCACATTCCCACCAACAGTGTAAGAGGGTTCCCCTTTCTCCACATCCTCTCCAACATTTGTTGTTTCCTGCCTTGTTAATTTTCCCCATTCTCACTGGTGTGAGGTGGTATCTCATTGTGGTTTTGATTTGTATTTCCCTGATGGCAAGTGATGCAGAGCATTTTCTCATGTGCATGTTGGCCATGTCCATGTCTTCCTCTGTGAGATTTCTCTTCATGTCTTTTGCCCATTTCATGATTGGATTGTTTGTTTCTTTGGTGTTGAGTTTAATAAGTTCTTTATAGATCTTTGATACTAGCCCTTTATCTGATATGTCATTTGCAAATATCTTCTCCCATTCTGTAGGTTGTATTTGAGTTTTGCTGACTGTTTCTTTTGCTGTGCAGAAGCTTCTCATCTAGATGAAGTCCCAATAGTTCATTTTTGCTTTTGTTTCCCTTGCCTTCATAGATGTATCTTGCAAGAAGTTGCTGTGGCCAAGTTCAAAAAGGGTGTTGCTTGGGTTCTCCTCTTGGATTTTGATGGATTCCTGTCTCACATTTAGATCTTTCATCCATTTTGAGTTTATCTTTGTGCCTGGTGTAAGAGAATGGTCTAGTTTCATTCATCTTCATGTGGATGTCCGATTTTTCCACCACCATTTATTGAAGAGACTGTCTTTTTTCCAGTGGATAGGCTTTCCTGCTTTGTCAAATATTAGTTGACCATAGAGTTGATGACACATTTATGGATTCTCTATTCTGTTCCATTGCTCTATGTGTCGGTTTTGTGCCAGTACCACACTGTCTTGATGACCACAGCTTTGTAGTACAACCTGAAATCTGGCATTGTGATGCTCCCAGCTCTGGTTTTCTTTTTTAATATTCCCCTGGCTATTCGGGGTCTTTTCTGATTCCACACAAATCTTAAGATGATTTGTTCCTACTCTCTGAAGAAACTCCATGATATTTTGATAGGGATTGCATTAAATGTGTAAATTGCCCTGGGTAGCATTGACATTTTCACAATATTAATTCTTCCAATCCATGAGCATGGAATAGTTTTCCATCTCTTTGGGTCTTCCTCAATTTCTTTCAGAAGTGTTCTGTAGTTTTTAGGGTATAGATCCTTTAGCTCTTTGGTTAGGTTTATCCCTAGGTGTCTTATGCTTTTGGGTGCAAATTTAAATGGAATTGACTCCTTAATTTCTCTTTCTTCAGTATCATTGTTAGTGTATAGAAATGCCACTGATTTCTGGGCATTGATTTTGTATCCTGACGCTGCCAAATTGCTGTATGAGTTCTAGCAATCTTGGGGTGGAGTCTTTAGGGATTTCTGCATACAGTATCATGTCATCTGCAAAGAGGGAGATTTTGACTCTTCTCTGCGAATTTGAATGCCTTTTATTTCTTTTTGTTGCCTGATTGCTGAGGCTAGGACTTCTAGTACTATATTGAATAGCAGTGGTGAGAGTAGACATCCCTGTCGTGTTCCTGATCTTACGGGAAAGGCTCCCAGTGCTTCCCCATTGAGAATGACATTTTCTGTGGGCTTTTCATAGATGGCTTTTAAGATGCTGAGGAATGTTCCCTCTATCCCTACACTCTGAAGAGTTTTGATCAGGAATGGATGCTGTATTTTGTCAAATGCTTTCTCTGCATCTATTGAGAGGATCATATGGTTCTTGTTTTTTCTCTTGTTGATATGATTGATCGGGTTGATTGCTTTATGAATGTTGAACCAGCCTTGCATCCCAGGGATAAATCACACTTGGTCATGATGAATAATCTTCTCAATGTACTGTTGGATCCTATTGACGAGTATCTTGTTGAGAATTTTTGCATCTGTGTTCATCAGGGATATTGGTCTATAATTCTCCTTTTTGGTGGGGTCTTTGTCTGGTTTTGGAATTAAGGTGATGCTGGCCTCATAGAATGAGTTTGGAAGTATTCCATCTCTTTCTATCTTTTGGGACAGCTTTAGTAGAATAGGTATGGTTTCTTCTTTAAACATTTCATAGAATTCCCCTGGGAAGCCATATGGCCCTGGACTCTTGTGTCTTGGGAGATTTTTGATGACTGCTTCAATCTCCTCCCTGATTATTGGCCTGCTCAGGTTTTCTATTTCTTCCTGTTCCAGTTTTGGTAGTTTGTGGTTTTCCAGAAATGCATCCATTTCTTCTAGATTGTCTAATGTATTGAAGTATAGCTGCTCATAATATGTTTTTAAAATTGTTTGTATTTCCTTGGTATTGTTGTTGATATCTCCTTTTTCATTCGTGATTTTATTTTCAATTAGCAATAATTGTACCTCGGATAAACCTCATTGGCTATGATACTGCCACTGCACAAAGCTCATTCATAATTTTATTAATTTGAGTCTTTTCTCTTTTGTTTTTAATAAGGCTGGCTAATGGTTTATCTATATTATTAATTTTTTCAAAGAACCAACTCCTGGTTTTGTTGATCTTTTCCACAGTTCTTCTGGTCTCTATTTCAGTGAGTTCTGCTCAAATCTTTATTGACTCTCTTCTTCTGCTGGGTGAAGGTTTTATTTGCTGTTCTTTCTCCAGTTCCTTTAGGTGCAAGGTTAGCTTTTGTATTTGAATTTTTCCCAGTTTTTTGAGGGATGCTTGTATTGTGATGTATTTCCCTCTCAGGACTGCTTTTGCTGTATCCCAAAGATTTTGAATGGTTGTATCTTCATTCTCATTAGTTTCCATGAATCCTTCTAATTCTTCTCTAATTTCCTGGTTGACCCTTTCATCTTTTAGTGGGATGGTCTTTACCCTCCACGTGTTTGAATTTCTTCCAAATTTCTTCTTGTGATTGAGCTCTAGTTTCAAAGCATTATGGTCTAAAAATATGCAGGGGACGATCCCAATCTTTTGGTATCAGTTAAGACCTGATTTGTGACCTAGAATGTGATCTATTCTGGAGAAAGTTCCATTGCACTTGAGAAGAATGTGTATTCAGGAGCGTTTGGATGTTAAATTCTGTAGATATCTGTGAAATCCATCTGGTCCAGTGTATCATTTAAAGCTCTTGTTTCTTTGGAGATGTTGTGCTTAGAAGATCTGTAAATTACAGAAAGCCATGTTGAAGTCTCCCAGTATAAGTGTATTATTATCTAAATATGTCTTAACTTTGGTTATTAATTGATATACTTGACAGCTCCCACATTAGGGGCATAAATATTCATGATTGTTAGGTCCTCTTGTTGGATAGATCCTTTAAGTATGATATTGTGTCCCTCTTCATCTCTTACTACAGTCTTTGGGATAAACTTTGATTTATCGGATATGAGGATTGCTACCCCTGCTTTTTTGAGGACCATTTGAATGGTAAATGGTTCTTCAACCTTTTTTTTTTTTTTTTCAGGCTGTAGATGTCCTTAGTTCTAAAACAAGTCTTTTGTAGACAGCAAATAGATGGGTCTTGCTTTTTTATCCAGTCTGAAACCCTGCGTCTTTTGATGGGATCATTAAGCCCATTCACGTTCAGAATTACTATTGAAAGATATGAATTTAATGTAATTGTAATACCTATTCAGTCCCTGTTTTTGTGGATTGTTTCTTTGGACTTCTCTTTCTTTTACAGAGTCCCCCTTAATATTTCTTGCAGAGCTGATTTGGTGGTCACATATTCTTTCAGTTTCTGCCTATCTTGGAAGCTCTTTATCTCTCCTTCTATTCTGAATGAGAGCCTTCCTGGATAGAGTATTCTTGGCTGCAGGTTCTTCTCATTTAGGACCCTGAATATATCCCTCCAGCTCTTTCTGGCCTGCCAGGTCTCTGTGGAGAGGTCTGATGTTAGCCTAATACTTCTCCCCATATAAGTTAGGGATCTTTTGTCTCTTGCTGCTTTAAGGATCTTCTCTTTATCTTTGGAATTTGCAAGTTTCACTATTAAATGTCAGGGAGTTGAATGGTTTTTATTGATTTTAATGGGAGGATCTCTCTATCTCCTGGATCTGAATGCCTGTTTTCCTCCCCAAGTTAGGGAAGTTCTCAGCTATGATTTGTTCAAATACACTTTCTGGTCCTCTGTCTCTCTCCGCCCTCTGGAACCCCTATTAAATGTAGATTTTTCCTTCTGAGGCTGTCATTTATTTCCCTTAACCTTTCCTCATGATCTTTTAATTCTTTTTTTCTTTTATCCTAAACTTCCTTCCTTGCCATCAACTTGTCTTCTATGTCACTCACTTGTTCTTTTACCTCATTAACCCTCATCGTTAGGACCTCCAGTTTGGATTGCATCTCATTTAATTGATTTTTAATTTCAGCCTTATTAGATCTAAATTCTGCAGTTATGAAGTCTCTTGAATCCTTTATGCTTTTTTCTAGAGCCACCAGTAGCTTTCTAATTGTGCTTCTGAATTGGCTTTCTGACATCGAATTGTAATCCAAATTCTGTAACTCTGTGGGAGAGAGTACTATTTCTGATTCTTTCTTTTGTAGTGAGTCCTTCTTTCTAGTCATTTTGCTCAGTGCAGAGTGGCTAAAAACAAGTTGTACTTGTTAGAAGCGTGAACTCTTCTCTCTGTAGCGTTCCAGCGGATCTCTCTTTAAATCTCAGGGCAAATTTGTAGGTTTTCAGGATGATTTGAAAGTTATCTAGGTAAGTTGTTGGGGACAGGTGACTTGGGGACTCTACTCTTCTACCACCTTGCCTCGCCACCCCATCGCCGGAGGTATACTTTAAAACCTAAAATTCAGGGGCAGCCTGGGTGGCTTAGCAGTTGAGCACCTACTTTCCCCCCAGGGCGTGATCCTGGAGTCCTGGGATGGAGTCCCACATTGGGCTCCCTGCATGGAGCCTGCTTCTCTCTCTGCCTGTGTCTCTGCCTCTCTCTCTGTGTGTGTCTCCCATGAATTAAATAAAATCTTTTTAAAAAATAAAACCTAAATTTTTTAAAAAAACACCTAAAATTCAAAGGAAAAAAATTCCACAAGTTTTGATGCTATTGACTCTTAGAAAGCTTGCGTGAATGGCTGAGGACCAAGGACACCATAACATGAAAGGAATTGCTCCAACAGAGAAAGATTTGCTAAGTAAGTTGTACCTATGGCTTACACTTTATGTATATTAACTCATTTCATCCTCACAATAATTCACCAGGGGAGGTTTACTGTTATCTTTCTTGCATTTTATTATTATTATACATTATTATATTATTATTATTATTATTATTATTATTATTAGAGAGGGAGGGGGGACAGAAAGACTTTTAATGAGGCTCCACGCCTAGCAAGGAGCTTGACATAGGGCTCAATCTCAGAACCCTGAGACCACAACCTAAGTTGAAATCAATAATCAGATGTTTCATGAACTGAGCCACCAGACACACCTATTATCCCTCTTTAAAGATGATGAAATTGGGGTGCAGAGATTAAGTACAATCATGTGTCCAAGACTAGACAGAAAGGGAGCAGAAGGAACCCCTGGGTGGCTCAGTGGTTGAGCGTCTGCCTTTGGCTCAGGGTGTGATCCTGGGATCCAGAATTGAGTCCCGCGCTGGGCTCCCTGTGGGGAGCCTGCTTCTCCCTCTGCCTGTGTCTCTGCCTCTGTGTGTGTGTGTGTGTGTGTGTGTGTGTGTGTGTGTGTCTCATGAATAAATAAATAAATCTTAAAAATAAAGAGGGAGCAGAAGAGAGAGAATCTGAACCCGGTACCTCTGACTCTAGACTCTGCATTTCACTACTACTCTGTATAGGAATATAATCGGTATGGTACTAGGAATAGAAATCGATTACTGCGACACCCTCTCTAGCTGGTAGTGCTATCAGGATCTGCCTTGGTTTGAGAAGCTGGAAAGATACTCTCAGCTTAAGGTTTCCCTGGTTATTCTGGAATCTTTCATGAGGGTCTGGCCCTCTCATCCTGTGTCCTATATTGGTAAAAGATGCTGGCAATCAGGTTACTTTTATGAATATTGTGATGGAAGAGAGGAAGAGAAGTCAACATTGACCTTTGTCCAAGGAAAGCATGGAGAAGGAGAGCTTCATCAGAACAGAGTCATGACTTTCTTAATAATAAACTTGGGTGAGGGGAGTGAAGAAATCTGTTATGCATTTTGTCATGGTCTAGAATAATGGCTTTCTATTAGAAGTCCAGGTACCATCTAAACCAGAGTTCCTTAACCTCAGAACTATTGACATTGTGGAATGAATAATTTTTTGTTGCAGGAGGCTATTCTGTGCATGGTATGATGTTGATCAGCCCTCCCAGCTTCTCTCTAGATGCCAGTAGCACCCTTAGTGTGATACCCAAAAATGCCTCCAGATATCACCCAATGTCTCCCGGATGCAAAACCATCCCTGGTTGAGGTTGATTGATATATACAGCTGTATGTGCTTACAGTTGTGATCTAAGTGGGATGAAGGGTTTTTATAACTTTAATATTTATAGAATTCCTATGAATTTCTATATTTTTAGAAAAATGGGAATTTTTATTACTAAGTGGATTAGAACTAATATTTATCCTTTACTTGGTTAGTTGATTTTTGATAGAGTAGTGGCATGTAAGATAGGAAAGGTAGATATTTTTCAGGACATGGAACCATGAAGGCTAAAGCAACCTCGAATGCTAAGACACTGACTTGTTGAGAAGTTCCAGAAATGCTTCAGTAGGGATATTTCTAATCCAGGCAGAGGGAAAGCTTATTATATAAAAAGGTAGTTAGAGCTTAAACCACTGTATGAAGAAACAGTGACAATGATGACTTAATCAGCTTTCTTGAATAGTTAGTATCATGGTACATCAGAGCCAGAAGGCCCACTTAGGATCTGCTTATACAGTCCTCTCATTTTACAAAGGAACCGGGTATATGAAGGTTAAATTACTTGACCAAGTTCCTGGTGGCCAAGATAGGAATAGAAAGTAAATTTCCCGATTCCCATGTCTACTAAACACAATTTCTCTAGGAAATGCATGAAATCCAGAAGTTATCAGGAAGAGCCTTCCATTTTCACCTCTAGAACCAAAACCTCTTTTTTTGTTTTTTTTTTGTTCACGTTAACTGGTTGTTTTTCCTTTCTAATATTTCTCCTAGAATGCTGTTCTGTGTTTCTCTTTCATCAACTGACTTTTGTTTTTTGTAGAGAAGAGATCATCTTTATATCATTTCAGTACCTGGCATGGTTATTCAAGTGTTTAAAGAAACAGTATTCTATGAACCTTAAGAATGATGAATTCCAAGCGTAGTGGATTGATACAAAGGGTAGTACTGCTAAGTACCCAGATGATACCTGTGTTTTCCCATTAGGGGTAAAACAATTATTGAATGCTATTGTTTTATTTTATTGATTTTCCTGTCTTCTCAGATTGATTCCAGAACAGGATTCTTTTCTCCCTTGCTCAATCTTGGTTCCCTGGGGCCTCATGTGGTAGTTGTCAAACAGGAGATCCTTAATCAATGTATTTGTCAAATGATGAAATAAAGTAGTGGATTTGCCAGTGTGGACACAGTAGAAATATTCAAAAGGAAAATGACATGCGACATAGTTTCTTGACAACCATTGGCCAAACAGAGCATGCATCATAATGTTTAGAAATAGCACACACAGTCAGCCAGACTTGAATGAAAATTCTAGTTCTGATGGTTATGAACCATGGTATCTTGGTCAAGTTGTTTAACTCTCTGAGCCTCAACTTCTGCATCTGTTAAAAAGTCATAAGAGAGTATTTATCTCTTAGAGTTCTTATCAGGATTAAAGAAAATAATGCAACTGAGTTGATAGATGAGAACTTGGGATTGGCACTTAGTATGCACTTAATAATCGTGAGCTGTGTGGGAAGGATGCTTCTATCCTACGTGGTTATTTTGCCCATGAAGAAACTTTAATTGACCAAACCCCAGGATTTTGGAAGAATTACCATGCTGTAAGTATTAAAAGGTATGCCAGGCAAGCCTCTCATTGCTTCCAGCATCCAAACAGAGGTGCCTTTCCTTCCTTTCCTCTTTGCCATAGGGGCACGGCATGGGCCATTGAGTAGCTGGGTAAATGGACTAGGAACCTCACCTACAGGCCAATTGTTCCTGATTCAAATAAAGGGTGAATGAAACAGCACTTTCAAGTTCAGCCCGAGTCCCAGTCTTTCCAGAGAAGTCTTGCCGGAGAAGGCGTATTGAGTGTGCAGTAGCTATCAATAAAATGGACTTCATGTTCCATGTGGCTATTTTTTCCTTTGTGTCATGGAATCCCAAAAGCACCAATGATGAAATACTAAGATGCAGCCCATTCAATTATTATCAAAAGGAATATCAGTCTTAGGATCCTACCCTTTATCTAAATGAGAAAATAAAATGTAGATAACAATAGCAACTAGCTAAGGGATGGAATCTATATATATGAATAGAGAAAATTGAACATACTATATTTAAGTGATGAAAAGTAGGGGTCCCTGGGTGGTACAATTAGTTAGGTGTCCAGCTCTTGGTTGGACAGGTTATGATCTTAGGGTTATGAGACTGAGCTCCAAGCCGGGCTCCAGACTCACTCAGTATAGAGTCTGCTTACGATTTTCTCTTCCTCTGCCCCTCCCTGCATCCCCCCTCTAAAAATTTATATAAATCTTTAAAAAAAAAAAACGATGAAAAGTATCCTGAGAAATGTTGGCTATATTTTCATCCACCCCGCATCCCTATACATACTGCCATCATGTAATGGTAAATTGAATTAACATCTACTTAACTTTTGAATAATGAAGTCATATACCTCCCTGATGTGTGACTTTGGGTTTGCACATATAGATTTTTGAATCATTCAAGATAGGTTAGGAAAAGCACTGGGTGTTGCAAAATGATAAAGCAGGGCTGAACCAGATAGCATCCCCTTGAGGGAGATGCAGCAAAGCAAGGAAACAGCCTAACCTGAGGAGAGCAAGAGGTGGGGGGTGCTATGACAGATGGCAAATGTGGTCTCAGTGAATGGCTACCTTCTGATAAGCACTGCCATTGCTGAACTGAGTAGATTGTAAAAAAATTAAAATTAAATAAAAATTCAAGAATTACTTCATTTGTTTCTTCTTGAGTATGGATATTTCTTTATGTCTCTTGGGCCACTGTGGGCAAGAAAGAGGCAGGAAGTCAATAATTTTAAGACATAAACAGACTTAGAGCACTAGAAGAGAATATTCTTTTATTCATTCACTAATCCCTCAGTCACTTATTTATTCCTTTAATGAACATTTGTGTGTTTCTTCTATATCATAGACAAGAAGAAAAAATGAGATACACATCTTAGTTGTTTTGAAGCTCTTAATGAAAATCCCAGAGGTAAAAATATTGGAAAGATTATAACAATCCAGAGATGATATATTAAAAATAACTGAGCCATAGCTGTCACTGTAAAGGAACCATATAGAAATATAAAGATTCTTTTTAAGTTATTTTATACATTAGAAAAAATATGATATTTAATATATAATATAAAAATATATACATACAAATGTTGGCATACATTTATCGATGTCCTGAACAGGCTTTAGATCTTTAAAAATTATGAATTAAAAAAATAATGATTATACAGAACTGACACTCTAAATTTGGTTGTCACTGAATGATAACAGAATGATAAAAAGAATGATAACAAAATGATAAAAAGAAGTATAAGATTTTTATATTAAATCATCTATCACCCACTTATAATTGGGTAAAAGATAATTAATGTTAGTTCATATTGTTGACTGGCTTTTTATGATAATTGCTTTTTGATCGGTTTTTGCAAATTGGAACTAGAGATTTATAACACCAGGAAGATTTTTATTAAACCTTGAATAAAAAAATATGCTTATAAAGTGAACTTTAATTATATTCCTCTGCAAAAAGTTCATATTTCACAATTAAATAAAAACTACTTAGAATTAAGAAAGTTCTATTGATGCAACATTCTGAGTTCCTTGGAAAAAAGTAAGCTATAATATAATAAGGAATTGGGATGTGAGAAAATACTGTTCATTTCTCACTTTAATAATTAAAGTCACACAAATTCCATAATTATAATGATAATAACAACAATAATGATAACTCCCATCTATTGATCACTTAGGATATACCAGTTCAGTGTCCAACACTTGTCTCCAAGTCATTTTACTTAATGCTCACCACAGCCACAGGAGATAAGCATCGTTACTCTTCTCATTCTATAGATGAGATGCTGTGGCACCAAGATGTAGAGTTCTTTGTCCAAAGTCCCACAGCTGATAAAGAATGGAGGTAGGATTCTCCAAGTCTGTCTGTCTTCTAAACACACTGGATTAACTATGCTGGCTGGCCACATATAGAAATTAGTTTTTTTGACACTGTCTGCTGACATTTGCATTGAGGAGAGAAAAAAAAAAAAAAAAGTCTTACCGTAATCCTAGTTTGATTTCACAATGTGGAGGAGAAAGTGGAGAGGAAAGTGAACCCTGTCTCTTGATAAATCATCAATTCTATCTCAGTGGGATGAATCCTTTCAGTGTCCTTGCATTCTGAAGCACAGCTTCCCACCCTAAGAACCTATTTAGTTCTGAGAATATCATATCCAAAGCATACGGATTATTTGAGGAAAATTTCCCTTGCACATGCATTACAGGGGGGAAATCTCAAATGTAACTCAATCTCAATGAAATGAGATAAACAAAAGAAAAATGAAAAAAAAAATTAGCTCTATTCTCCTATTCTGTCCAGCACTCTTCTCTCCCACACTCTCCATTTGGAAATACTTTCTCAGCCTTCTTATGGTTTTGAACACATATTTAACATTTTGAGAAACTTCTATTTGCCTTAGGCTAGAATATCCTACATAAACATCCTCTGCCTACTTATTTAGAACAGCTCCTGTTTCTTCTCACACTCTCCTTTTGCAAGTTCACTATTGTGATAATAGTCATATCCCCCAAATGTAATAATTAACACTTAGTAATAGGAATGTAGGAAAGTTTATTTTTGGTTTCTCTTACCCCAAAATCAAATTGCTCTTTCATTATGGTCTTAAGGGAACACGAGCCACGTGGCTGTATTCCTGAATTTCCAAATCTCATTCCTGAAGAATTCCATGGACCAGAGATCAGCCAGTTGGCATTATGCTGAGAATTGCACTTCCTAAAAGCTCTCAAATGAAGAATGTCATGAAAATGACATTTTAGTCAGAGATCCCAAACTGGATTGACTTCCTCCCTTCTCACTATTCTTGAGCCAGTCAGAGATGACTGCAGCGTACATTCATTTGGAATGACAAGGCAGATAAATATCAGGGTGATTGAAGAAAGATGAAAATGGAACGAGTCGGAAGATAGACTGAGAATGGAGAGAAATATGTTGTAGTTTGAAATGAAGCATCAAACTTATTAGTTGTATGACACCAATATCAGTGTATGTATAATGTATAATTTGGGAAATAAGTATATTTGGAAATAATTGGAATTTTTTATTTGATTTTCTAAACTTTATAATATTTTCATTTTCAGCATCATCTTGACTCTTTCTTCCAATCATTCAGCTGGATGGCTGGTCAACTCTTCCTAAGTTAGTTTTAAGGGGCCTTTCTAAACTATTCTCATGGTCCCTTTTTAAGTGGCCTATGCTTCTTAGCATGCCCTCCTCTCTATACCACTTTGAGTCCACTCTCATTATATCAACTCACTTCCTCATTCCACATTTTATTTATTTATTTATTTTTTTCATTCCACATTTTGTATTTAAGAGTTTCTGATACTCTCTAGTTGTAGGAACATTTGATTCCAATTTATGGAAGGGCAAAAGATTGTGTATTGTTCTTTTTTGAGCTGGAACATCCTGATTATATAATTTCAAGACATCAGCTTTTGTTATGTCTCTCAATTTTCCCAAAAATGATAAAATTATCAAGATGGTAGAAAAATGTAATTGTTCCTTCATGAAAATATGAAAAAAGCTGGTATAAAATATTTGTTTCTCTCTCCCTGTGAAATAAAGCAACAGAAATGTATTGGGCTTCTCATTCTTGCCCTGAATGGTCATTTGTTATCAGGATAGTTGAAATGTTAGCCACTTGCCACACTGCTTCTACCCACAAGATAGAAAAAATTCCTATCAATTTTGAAGGGGTAGCTTGAGTTATGATTATTGTTTTGTTCTTGAGGAATCTGTATCTTTATCACACTTATGAAAACAAAAGAAAATAAAATTATAGATCCAACTTTTTGAAAATGGGTTGATGAAGTTACCAACATGTGATGGGATTTGAAGAATTCTACAAGAATCTGATTCCTGACTCTGCCCTAAACACTCCCTACCCCTCCTTATTGAGAACCAAGTCTACATCCTGGGTTAACCCTCTATTTCCTCCACTTCAGTTACAATTATTTTTTTCTTTTTAAAGAGAGAGAGAGAGAGAGAACAGAGGGAAAGAGCGAGAGGGAGAGAGAGACTCTTAAGCAGTCTCCATGCCCAGCATGGAGACTGATGTAAGGCTCCATCTCATGACCCTGAGATCATAACCTGACTGAAACCAAGAGTTGGTTACTTAACCTGCTGAGCCACCCAAGAGCCTCTTGAGTTACAGCTTTCTAATTTATAGTTTTAAATTCTATTAAAATGCAAGAGCATCTTTTTGTTGTTGTTATTTCATAAGAAATTAATGTATTTACTTTGCAGAGGTAGCACTAGGTTTGCTGCAGAGTGTGAACATGATTAATATTACCTTAAAGTGTTATCTGGCTCAGATTTGCCTGCGTAGGATGTAGCTTCATTAACATGGAATCCCATTCACCTTCCAAATGAAGAAACTGGAAGAAGGTTTTGATAAAGCAATAAGAGCTTCGGGGGTGAATTTAAGTACCTGAGGTGCAGATGGTGATGCCAGTGAATGGTGAGAGGGCACAGGAGGAGAAAAACACTGAACACACACAAAGTCGCCCAGCTTTAGAGTTATGCCTAAAACAGCTTTGTCAGAAGCCCTCATTTATTTTCACCCAACTTGTTTACAGTTTTCAACCCACATTTTAACCACAGCTCAACTTTCAGATTACAGCTGAGACTCATGTTTATATTTAAATAAGAACACCTCGCATCCAATAACAAACTGTTGGTTCCTGAGAAGTTAGGGTAACAAATGACAGTCCTGGATTGATACAATTATGAATTTCTTTAATTCAAACCTCATCTCCTCCTTCAAACTCTGCTCACTCTTTTTCAGGTAAGGCTTTTCCACAACAGTATCAGAATATAAATAGTTAATGTTTCTATTAAAACAAGCTTTTAGATGAGGCTGAGTTGTTCTTTGTTCTTCACTAATATCACATTAATAGTTGAGTATTTTAAGCCTAGGTATATAACGTGTCTTTGTAACCAATGAATAATATATCATATTATTATACATATATGTGATATATCCACATATATACATATGCACATATATGTAATTCACATGTACATAAATGTGAAACAATCTTCCATTTTCCTTATTAGCTTTAATGACTGGTAACACATAATCTCTTATGAGTCTACGATTACTAATGTTGTTTCTCCTTTGACAGAGAAGTTACCTTGGATAACCTATCCCCACATAGAGTTTTATGACCTGCTCTCCAAATTATACAAATTACTCAGAAGTGAAAACCACAATGGAAATATTACAGAATCACATTCCAGCTCTGGAACACAATGCCTTGGTTGTTAGCCAACTTTCTTTTCTTCATCGTTCAGAGTAGTTTATAAAAATATTTTTCTATGCCAATATTGAGTACTGGCACTAATGTGTTCTCCTTTAAATTTATTGCTGGAAGCTACCAGGATAATTTGGAAGGAACATATCAGTATAAACCAAATAGTACATCTCAATCCAGGAGTTCTCTCATTATCCTAAATAGATCATTAATTTGTATCATGGAGACTCCATCTGAAATGTATGGTCAAAGAGTAAAAGAATGGGCCAAGACTTATAGGAACTTGCTGATAGAACAAGATGTTACTGCCAATCTAGGGTCTCATCAGGGTAAGTTTTCTGTGTCTCAATAATTTCATAAAACGATCACGTAAGAATTTTGTGCAATGTCCTGGGCATTGAAACTGTGCCAAAGAAACGAGACAATGCAAAGAACGTATATTCTATGATCAACATTTATAGCAACTACAATGCAGTGTTACATTAAAAAACATAAAACATGATTATGTAAAATTCATTAAAAGTGTTTTAATATTAGGAAATCTACTTAACTACTTATATAGCTAGTCATGTTAATAGGTTAAATAAATACATGTGACTCACACAATCGATATAAAAGACATCTGATAAGATTTCATAGCATTCCTGTTGAAAAACTTTTTGAAATGATCATGTATATTTTCTTCATAGGATGGGAATAATAAAACTAAACCATGACCTGCATCACAGTGGGTGAATTTTCATTAAAATAAAGAATAAGACATGAATCTCACCATTACCATCACTATCTAGCATTATCCTTTGAGAGCCTGCTTAGACATTAGAAGAAAACAACCAAAAATGAGGTGTAATCATGAGAAAAAGCAGGCTAAATTGTCAATATTCGATTTTTTTATTGCATATTTATACCTCAGGGTAACCAATTGGGTGGATGGAGGGCTTTTTGCACAAAGCCATTTAAAAACTAATTTACAAAACCTTTTTATTCCTTTTGACAGTAATCAGTTAAAATATAATAGAAACAAAACTAAAGTATCTAAGGATAGCAAGAAATATGTAATGTCTTTATGAATAAAATTGTACACAAATTTTTTGAAGCTCAAATAAGACCTGAGATATGGGCAATTGTTTTCTGAGGATGTCAATTTTCTTTGAATTAATATATAAATTTAATTCAATTCTGATAAAAATCTTTTTTTCAAGATTATGATCAAATGATGTTGAAGTTGATCTGGAAATGTAAATAGCGGATTATGGGCAAACATCTTCTGGAAAATATGACTACTGAAGGGGATCTAAAATGCATTGTAAAGTCATGGTCATCAGAAGATTCTGGCACTGGAATAAATACAAAGAAACAGGGGAATTTGTATTTAATTTTTTTACCACTACAATACTCCCTGAGTACATGTTAAGCAGAACATCATTTCCTAGACATGATTATTAATCACTTCATAGCGATTATCATGTAGCTATATATATAACGAATCATCACTGGCAAATGTACAGTTCTTGCTATTGTGTTCAACCAGCTATTTTTCTTAATATGGATGAACAGGTTATGTAGATGGAAACAAACACCACTTTTTAATGTCAAAGGAGTTAATTTTTTATTTCTGTTTCCTACAAAAACTCATACAATTCACAACCAATATATATTTAAAAAATATATATATATATATATATTTAAAGCAATATATATAGGTAACACAAGTTTAGAGACAAATCAGAAAATATATACCTTTACCCATCCTAGGATATTCTTCTTTATTCATCACTGACAACATGAGGGCTAAGATTAGTATTTTATTCCTTAAATTTTATTTTTAATTATTGGTGAGTCTGAGATTTTGCCCGCGTTTATGAATTACTTGTGTTTTCTTCTGGGGATTGCATATTTATATTTTTAGGCCATTTTTCTTTCCAATTTGAGTTAATTTTTTTTACAAATTGGTTTCTGAAAATATATCTACATAATAAGGTCGCTAGATTTTTGTTTTTCAAACACATGGCAAACATTTTCCTATATTGTCTTTTAATTACTGATAATGCATTTCATCACAAAGAAATTTTAATTTTTATGTAGTCAGATGTATTGATCTTTTTCTTGTGCCTGTCACACTTAGTGGGAACTTCCCCATGCTTATATCCATTTATACTTCTCTTGTAAACTGGTGATTTCACTTTCATATGTAAATCTTTAATCCATTTAGATTTATTATGGTGTCAAGTACAAGAAGAGAATATAATTTTATTAGTCTGTTTCCTTCTGTTATGAAATGTGATCATTATTTGATAGGAATTAATATAATTTGATATATATTAGTATCTACTGTAATATATATTTCATATAGTATATTTTTATTATTTAATATAATTTGATAGAGCAACCAACATTAATTTTAAGCATAATAATAAATACACACAAGTTAAACTGTGTAATATCTTCCTTTCTTACCTCTTCTTGCCACAGCAGACAGAATTCTAAGGCTGATGTTGGAGGAGAGAAAGCAGCTTCCAAGAGGGCCCAGAGGACCCAACTTAGGGGCACAGAGACTGGCTGCATTTCAAACATAAGCAGTAAACATTTTGAAGGGCATATTGGAGTGGATCTAGAGATCTTTTATTCCATGCACACTCCAATTCCTCCTACCCCCTTTATCCCTACTGCTATCATCATCACCACTATTGGCGGCAAAACCTCTCCATTATTTCATGAAGGAATCTCAGGTAGCGATGATGAATGGGGTATACAGGAAACAGTCTTCTTCATTGTTATTCTAATATATGCAAAATGTCTTTGGTATCATTTTGAGGTAAGATACTACCTAAATTAAAGTGCTTTATGTGAACGAACATACACATATTTGCTTAGAGAAATTTTAATTGTCCAATTTTTTTTTCCAAAACAATTTTATGTCCATTTGAACAGGTTCTCACAACCAAAGAGAAGTCTGAAAGTTACTACTTTATTAATGTGATCAAAGCAAATACTAACAGGAATGAGACAAATCTAAATTACTAACATAATCTGATGTGAAGAAACCAGCATCATTTCTACAATATTACTGATGGAATGGATATCTAATTGTGAGAAAACATCAAGGTTTTGCAAATCAGCAAAGACTGGGAAATAATTCCAAACTGAAGGAGATTGGAGAGATATGTCAACTAATTGCAATGTGTTATTCTGAACTAGGTCTCGTTGGTTTCTTTGTTGTTTGTTTTTCTATATTTTTGTCTTTATTAGTTTAATTGTAAAACTTGACTGGAAGACTGAAAATTAGATGGCAATGATATATCTGTTCTAATTTCCTGGGTTTTGGTGGTAGTATTGTGACTATAAGGAAGAATGTTCTTATTTGTAGAATATGACAGTAAGCATTTAGGGATGATTGGGTTGGGTATCCTGGTGGCAACTTACTTTCAAAAAGTAAAAGAATTGTTAAGAAAAGGAGAGTTATTTTTACAGTATCCAACACTTTTCCCTAAGTGTGAGATTGTTTCAATTGTTTCAAAATAAAATAGATAATAAATGATTAAGCATAACTTGACAGGCAAACTATTAAGGCATAGCTACTAACTTCCTACAATGTTGCTAGCATTTTGCCATGATCTATCGGTGATGGGTGGTCATTACTTAAGATGTGCTTGCTGCTTTTGAAGCATTTACAGTCTACTTGAGTATATCATATTTGAAATACAATTATTTAAGGCTAATAAAGTTCTCATGTGTTTGATAGGGATTTAGAGGTTGACTGGTGTATATTGAAATAAAAAAGAGTGCCTTTAAGGAATATTTTGCCTGAAACATTCTTTAAGAGCTAAGAAGATATTTCTCTTGCTTGCATCAATGAACTGTGGAGAAGCAAGGGGCAAAAAATGATGATTATGTTGGGTAGGTGAGAATGGGTGACTAGTAGAGGATTGTCAGCTGAACTACCTACCAGTTGTGGAGCTAGGCTCTGGATAGGAACTTGCATAGAGTCAGCAAAATCCAACATTCCACCTCCAAATTGAAATAAAGCACATGGCAAATCTTCATTTTTCTTTCTCACATAGAGACTGTTTGGTAAAAGAGGGTTTTGTATGCCAACAATTAAGTAATATGTACTGAAAAATGATATCAACTAAATAAATAAATATATGAGAAATAAAGAAGGTTTTTAATGCTTACGTTATTTTTGTAAAGAGGAAGAGTGACCTGACTTCCTGAAAGTTTTCTGGGATAATCAGTTCTATTCTTTCAAGCCACATTAATGTTATTTTTTTCATCCTTTGCCTCAACCACATTGCACTGGTTGAGCTTCCTTTCTGGGCATCACCAATTACCCATTAGTGGTATCTTAGTTTCCAGAGGAAATTAAAGAAAAATAGGAATGAGAATATGAAAACAAATACGCAGAGTCACTAATCTTGATGAAATCATATGTGTCATTAGAACAATGGAGGGAAGATACATCTCATGCATGATCTCTGCTTCAAATGTTAATTAATGGCCACCTAGATTTCTGCTGAGACATCTTCAGTTGCAGATATATTGCCATTTGAGTAAGTGTGTATATATGCATGTCTGTGGGCACAAGTCATGACAAAAGAAACAATATCTTTCACTTTCTAAAGGATATTTCTTTTTTCTTAGCTGTAGGATATAAAGTGTTCTAGATGATTTTTGGAGCAGCACTGTGATATATTATCATGCCCACCTCCTTCAAATCTAGTCTTTAACATAGTAAGTAAGTAGCACTGTTGCTATTTTAGATTCATGAGGATCTTGGGATAATTTTTTTTTCAAAAAAGATGAAAGCATTTCTAGAGTCTGTATTAGCTTACTGGTCCTGCAAGCTCTCTTGAATAAAGATGATGCTATCCTGCACATTAGTTTGAATATTCTACCCACAAGTATCCCCTCTTCATCTCATTGCTTGAATCAGAAGGTCCCTAAAGCTTTCAATCACTTCAATCAACATAAAATGTTACCTAACACTTGTGACATATTTGAATTATTTGGAAACCTGGGGGGGAAAAAAAAAGGCTATGGATGATTCAAAAAAAAAAAAAAGAAGAAGGAGAATTAATTGATTTGGTGAAGAATCCAGTTATTGTTACTTTGAATATCTTCCTGAGTTCTCAAATATAACTAGAGATGAACATGGTATGGTTTCGCTGGGGAAGCCTTCCTAAAAAAATGGCCTTTTCTTCTCCATCTTGTTGTGCTGCTTGGAGGACAACTGACGTGTTAAAATTCTTCTCTCAATGAATGGATGTAGTATACTCAGATTGTGTGGAAACGTGGAAGTTGCTTTGATGGCTGGAAAAGGAAACTCAATATTGACAAATAAGGTGAGGAGATAGAAGCAAAGTTTGCCATGAGTGTATTCCCTGGACAAGCTTTAAACAGTGAGCTCAAGTGGGAAGCTCCTGAGCACAACATGATATTCATTCTGAATAAATTTACTCATTAACCCAGTACTTAACATGAGCCATGTCCTACACTAGACACATGAAAGCTGAAGCTGATTCAGTCGGCCTTGATGGAACACACTACACAATAAATGGGAAGTGAGGCAAACACGGGGTGACTACATTGAACCTGAACATGGGACCATGATGAAAGTAGTGTAGAGAAAGGAAATAGGGTATTTTGTAACAAATAGGGAAGAGCATTATTCCTTCTGAAAAGTTAAATTCCTATAATTTTTTAAAGATTTTATTTATTCACGACACACACACACACACACACACACAGAGAGAGAGAGAGAGAGAGAGAGAGAAAGAGAGAGAGAGGCAAAGACACAGGCAGAGGGAGAAGCAGGTTCCATGCAGGGAGCCCGATGTGGGACTTGATCCCAGGTCTCCAGGATCAAGCTCTAGGCCAAAGGCAGGCACTAAACCATTGAGCCACCCAGGGATCCCTCCTGTAATTTTTTTTTTTTTACAGTGGTAAACTCCCTACAATTCTTACTTTTTTTTTTTTTCAATTCTTACTTTTATATTGCAATATTGCTAGTCTTTACTTATATATATTTTTTCTTCTTTGTTTGCTTATTTTTGCTTTGCTAAATAACAGAACACCACGATCTGGGAGTCTCACTGTTTTTGAATTAAAATGTTTATTTATGAGAACTTAAAAAAAACCAAATGGGTCAGTTTCAGTAAATTCTCCAGAGGCTGCAGCAATAGTTAATTGGTTCCGTCCTGGGGCAATGATAGCCAGCATTTCCCAAGACTAGGACTTGGAACTTCTCCAGAGGTGGTAGATAGGCCTAGCACCAACAGAAGATTCCAAGTCACATGAGTCTGGGGAATTATGAATTGAGTGAAGTTACGTATGTTTATTTACCTCAGGATTAATTAGAAGCTTTAATATACTAGTGAATGATGTGATTCACCAAGAAGAGGGTATTTTGTTCAGGGATTTTCAAACACAAAGAGCTGTGGACTTTTTATTTCCTCCTTAGGATTGGCAGTAATATAGCCCTCTGACTTTTCCAGTTATATCTTAAAACAGTCCATGTTTCAAATGTCATCCCATTGGAGAGATTTTGCCAACCACCCTATCTAAGTGAACATCAGGCTTACATCAATTTTTACCCTCTCACCTTGTTGTTGTTCTCCTTCTCTGTGTGTTTCTCACTCCCTCTTAGAACTTAAGGTCCCTGCTACCATAGAGCCTTGCTTCTCTTCAGTGCTTGCCACACACAGTACATACTCAAAATATGTGTTCACTGAATTGATCCTGTGTTGCCATCTTCAGTGAGTGACTTTGGTTCCCACGGCCACAAGATGGCTGCTCTACTTTCAGGTGTCATAACAATGTTCTAGATAGAATGACGAGCAAATGATGAGTCATGTGCCTCCTGGTGCTGTCCTTCCTATCTGGAAGACCAGAGTGGTTTCTGAGTGGTTTCACCCTCTAGGCTTCTGCGTGTATCTCATTGCTTTGACTATGAGCTTCCGAGGATTCTACAAAGATGAGTATTTTAAACAGGCAAATAGCCATTGTGAACAAAATAAGATTTCTGTATTTAAGGAAGGAATAAGGCTATGTTGGGTATTATGTATGCCATTAGCATTCATCCCCCCCCCCCCTCCAGGAGGCTGTGATTGTCACATCTCAGCTTCACTTGTGTTACTTCTTTGGCTCCCATAGACATTTGAGTTTGCAGTCTTGAACTAGACATTTCTTTTTTTAACGTAAAGATTTAATTAATTAATTAATTAATTAATGAGAGACACAGAGAAAGGCAGAGACATAGGCAGAGAGAGAAACAGGCTCCCTGCAGAGAGCCTGATGTAGGACTCAATCCCAGAACCATGTGATCACAACCTGAGCCAAAGACAGATACTCAACCACTGAGCCACCCAGGCATCCCTTTATTTATTTATTTATTTATTTATTTATTTATTTATTTCACAGATTTTATTTATTTATTCATGAGAAACAGAGAGAGAGAGGTGGAGACATATGCAGAAAGAGAAGCAGGCCCCTGCGGGAAGCCCAATGAAGGACTTGAGCCCAGCACCTCCTAGGATCATGACCTGAGCCAAAGGCTGACATTCAACCACTGAGCCACCCAGGTGCTCTTAGGCATCCCATTTTATAAATAATAAAGATTTTTTTAATTTATTTCAGAGAGAGTTTATGCAAGGGGGGGAGGGGCATAGGGTGAGAGAGGGAATCCCAAGCAGACTCTATGCTGAGCATGGAGCCTGACCCAGGACTTGATCCCTGGACCCTGAGATCATGACCTGAGCAGATATCAAGAGTCGAACCTTTAACCAACCAAATGCTCCTGAATTAGACATTTCTTAAAGTCACTTTTAATCTTTAAATTTTATGATTTACTGATCTATGCATCTCCAGCAAAAGCCTTTGATTTATCTGTATATAGAAAGTTCTTGCATATTTGGTTTAAATAATTAACTTAATAATTATTTAAGGGAAAAAGCTTCCTTTTTTCCCTCATAAATAAAAGCAAACCAAACCCAAAAAACAAAACAAAACAAAAAAAAACCCACTTCCAGGTAATAGTCAGCTTTGTTCTGAAGTCATTCATCGTTGTGTTCACTGAAGTAAAACAAATGGTCTGTAACAAGTGACCGTCACTCCCCTGGGAAGGTCTGTCATGCAACCATCACGAGTCCTAATCACAGTCTTAGGAACAATGATGACGCTGTCACTAGAAGGTCAGGAGAGGAAGCTGAGAGGCTCTCAAGTCTCAACCAGGGCAAGCCTGACAGAGGACACAGAAGTTAAAAAAAGAAAAAGGAAAGAAAAAAATCAGATCCACGTAAAAGGAAATGAAGACACACAAAGAAAACTTTGTGAAATGTGTTGAAACTTGGAACATTTGGTTTTATAAAATATCCTGTCACCTTCTAACAATTTTCCATTTTGCCATTTGATAAGTGACAAGTTTCACATTGCACAGGTGGCCGATTCCACTACAAATAGCTTCTTGAGCCTTATCAGTATCATTTATCAGAGGCAGCAGAAAATGTGGCCTTGCACTAGAGACATTCATTCCAGTCCTATCTACACTGCTGAAGGCTAGTGGATCTCAGGATGGGCCAAGATGATAGGCTGATATTTACTGAGTGCGTATTAAATGGTAGGTAGTGTAGTAGACATGTTGACATTTGTTACACTATTTATTTCTTCTAAGAGCCCTGCTAGCCTATTACAAAAGAGAAAATTGAAGCGTACAGTACAAACTTAGGCAAATAACTTGAACTTGCTGATTTTCCATTTTCTCTAATCTTATTAGCATTGGACTGGTTGATACCCTTTTTCATTCGTTAAGTGACTATGTCTAATAAGGTCCTTAAAATGGAGTTCCTCATTTGCAAAACAGAGATAATGAATCTGCTTTATTGTTTCAAGAAGTAAGGGAGGGTGGGAAGGAGGGAGAGAGGGTACAAGGTAAGAAAGAAAAAAGAAAGAAAGAAAACCAAGAGTATATATAAGCTCAGACTTAGACTATCTTTGGGTTTCTTTTTCTTTCTTTCTTTTTTTCCTTTCAAGATTTATTTGTTTTGTAGAGGGAGGGAGTGGAGTGGAGGAGTAGAGGGAGAGAGTCCTAAGCAGACCCTCTGCTAAGCATGGAGCACAACGCGGGGCTGGTTCTCACCAGCTGAGATCATGACCAGAGCTGAAATCAAAAGTTCTACCTCAACCAACTGAGCCATGCAGGCGCCCCTACCTTCAGATTTCTGAAGAGCAGCACTGGAAATAATAAAACAATGACAACAACAACAACAACAAAACCATAAGTAAATAAATAAATAATACAATCACTTAAAAATCCTGAAGGAGAATTTTTTTTCCCTTGAGTTCTATACCTAGACAAACTATTAAGAAGGCATGAGGATAGAATATTTTTAGACATGGAAGGTCTCCAAAAATTCACCCAATCCCATGTGACCCCTGCTCTATCATCTGTCTGTCCTCCAAATATAGCAATGTGTACCCTTCTTCCCTTCATAATTATTGCAGCTGTGTTTCACATGCAACATTCCTTTGTACAATATAATTAAAAATGAATTACAAGAAAAAATGAAATAGATCCCAGATTATTATTAGATTCAACAGAAATAAAATTATATTCTCATAAATATGTTGTGGAAAACTAACATAAGGAAAAGAAGAATTATAAAAGCTGTACATGTTTATCATTAAAAGGGAGTGTTTAGATGATGAAATTGAATGTTTCTTACATTCAAAAATTTAATTGTTCCACATATGTAACTTGACAAGCGTTCTTAGTAACACAGCTATTCTTTATTTTATTTTATTTTATTTTTATTCTATTTTATTTTATTTTTTTAGTGATTCTCTATTTTAAACAGATACATAGTTTAACACACCAAGCTTTTATCAATATCTAAGTTTTTAATGTCATAAATGTGCTTACTTTTTGCTGGTTAATTGATCCATTCTATGCTGGATTGGTCACAATTGTACCCCGAGGTATACTGTATATCTGAAATATTTCCATCTTTTGTTTCAATAACATTTGTAGGAGTAAAACTAACCTCTCAAAATATGTGACGGAAGGGTTTCAAATTAATTTCAGCCTAACCGGGATATTCAATTGTATCTTTTATTTAAAATGGAAGAAATGATAATATATTTTGAACATTTATCTTTAATTTTTTACCAATAATCTAGTTCTAACAATCTAGCCTGTAAAGTTTTTTTTTTCTTTTTAAATTTTATTTATTTATTCATAGAGACACAGCTAGAGAGAGAGAGAGGCAGAGACACAGGCAGAGGGAGAAGCAGGCTCCACGCAGGAAGCCCGATGCGGGACTCGATCCTGGGTCTACAGGATTACACCCTGGGCTGCAGGCGGTGCTAAACCGCTGCGCCACCGGGGCTGCCCTAGCTTGTAAAGTTTTAATTAAGTTTAAATTATCTTTCAGTAGAAGAAAAGGATTTCAGATTCATACATATCCTATTGCATGAACTTCATATATATATGTGAGTGTGTGTGTGTGTGTATATATATATATATATAATAAAAATAGTTCATCATACTTATGAGGTATTCAGTGATGACTTTCCCCAATGCAGTATGAAGATTATCACCTACTTCACTGATAATTGTGTTAAATTACAAATTATGTCATAATGGTCTGCAAAACTTCTTGAAGCTGATCTGCCACTATAAAGTATGTTGCATTCCTTCTTTACATGAGAGTATTAAAGAATTAAAAATATCAATGATATCAAACAAATAAGCAAACCTGACTAATCTATATTTTTTTAGAATTTGGAATATCAACTATTTATTTTATTTTGCAGTAAAACCAAGAGTTCATTCAGTCTACACAAAACTTTCCTCCTTTAAACCAAAGAACCCCAGCATGTGTAGAATCTGCTCAGTCAGTTTTCGTCTTATCCCATAATTAGTGCAAAGAAACTAAAATTTAATACATTAGTCTTTACATAATTCATACCGTATAACCTACTTGACTTTCAACTGTTTTTTTTTTTTTTTTTCAGGACAGCAACTTAGGAGCAGTCATAGAGCACAACTTCCAGATTGGACAGAGACAGAGAACTCAAGGAAGAAGCTGCAAAGAAAACACACACACACACACACACACACACACACACACACACACAATACAGCTGAATTGCTGGCTCCTTGACATGCTTGACCATGTGACAAAGAGCATTCAAGAGTCTTTTTAATACACTTGGAGAACTTGAAAGCATTGATGATAAAGACAGAAAATCATGAAAGCAAATAAAAAAATACATTTAGTAGCTGAGAAAAACAAAGTCAATCATGCTTAAGATGATCATAATAAAAGTATGATAAATTGCATTGAAGAATGTAGAGAAAGGGACACAAGATGTGAGGGGATGTAAAGATGCTTCCTATTTTCTAGTAGGAAGTTAATAGATGATGCCTACAAATTATAAATCAAGAGGCAGCAGGAAAACTTTCTTACTTAGAACTGTGGATGTGGGGATCTGAATAAACTGCTAAAAGTCACTTGTCAGTAGTCACTTGTGGTTTGGTGGAGAATGGAGTTGTAACAGGGGACTTCTGATTTCAGGAAAAAGTTTGTAAGACATTTTGACTTGTAAAACTCTGCATGTGTATAAAATAATTTAGTAAAAGATGCTACTCTGATTTAGTATTATGATTCTTCATTTTATCAAAATTTTGATCTAAATATCTGCTTCACACAGTTTTTTTCTCTAAATATATGTATATGTTAATCTCCATAAGCTGTTAAAACTTAGTTATCATAACTAAATTCAATATAATTTTGAGCCATTCATAAAACTTTTAAATTTTTACCTGAAAAATCAACTGATTCTCATTCTGTGGGTCTTTGTATTTAAAGTTCAAGAATTTTGACATTTTAAAGGTTCAATAGGGGTTATTGCTTTTTGTGCTTATGACTTTAAGTGGCTCAGAAGACTTTAAATTTTCTTTTTAGAAAGTCACCTCACCTCTGAGCAGAGAAACCCCTGCCCCTTAGAGGGAAAGCTTTTGTACAAATTTCAACCAAGAAGAAATGAGGTTAGAGTGGAAAGTATTTGGCAATGATAAATTTTAGCCCTTGCCAGAATCAGTTATTGTGCTTTAAGTTTGTAAAATTTCATGTTGTTATGCTTAACATAAAATATAATGATGTTCTTTGGATACATACATTAAATTTTATACTAAAGCAGGTAAAAGCACAGATAAACTTGCCTTCATCAGCTTGCTCACAAATTCTGACTATATCTTTGTTGAGATTTCGTTTCCTATTTTTTTTTTTTTTACTACAAAGATCATAAAAGCACAAGGCAAACAGCTTAAACCTGAAATGAATTCCATTCTGTTTAGTGACCTGAAACATTTCCCTGGGAAATTTTTACTTTGGCCACATGATCCTTGCTTGTTCTTTAGTCTTCCATAACCTGAAAACTTTCAAGGATTCCCATCCTTCTAAATGAAAAATTATTCTGAAATTCCCACTGGAAATTCTACTTGGGGGTGCCTAGGGAAAAAAAATACACACACACACATATACATGAGAAATTGCCTTCAGTTATTCTGGAGCAAATGACACTTTGTATTTAAAATGGAGAAGAGATTGCTTTCTTGCACAATACCTATGCTCCATGTAAATCATACCCTCTGACTGAAGATTCACTGCAGGGTTCACATTGACCTGGAAACAATTCAATCTACAGGGATCAAGGCCAAGGGGAAAGAGAGATATCGCATAAAAGCCAATTCATTATACTAGCCATCCGTTCTCCAAATGAGTGTACAGTTGCAATCAGGTTAATATGAACATCAGGGTCACAGAGGCCACATGAAATTGCAAGGGACTGAGTGACCTGCTTTGTTTGGGTCACATCATGGCAGATAGATTTTCATCTTAAGCTGCTTTGGCCATATATTGTGTCAATGTGGGCTTCTTTTCAACAGGCTACCTCCCCACAGCGCCTCTGAATCCTCTATTTCTAGAGAGTTCTTGAAGGCGCTGGGTTTAGGTCCACCCATGCCATTCCCACACTCGTGTTGTGAGCAGCCCTTGGGAGTACATAAAAGTGATTTTAAGGATCCATCAGATCCAGTTTGATTTCCAGTCTCTGAATGACTCCAGCCCACATAGTTTGATTTCATTCAACCATACCCTGTACCCCCCACCCCCACTGGAGGCTTAATTACCAGAACAACTTCTGCCTAAAAGATGGAGTTTCTGAACCACCTTGAAGTGTGTGAAGGTAACTCTGCACCACCCTCCCTTTTCTCTGGGAGTCACTTCAGTGTAAGTGAATTTCAGCCCAGACTCAAGATGATCCTCAGCTGTCCTTGATCTCAGAGTCTACATTTCTGTGACTTATCCAATACATCAGGCATGCTAGGTCCAGGAACTTGTCTGGATTTTAACCCTTGGAGACATTAAAAGAAACCTCAAATACAAAATATTTCAAACTGCAGTCATGATCTTTTCCCCTCTCCAAATAAATCTTTCTGTTCACTTATGTAATTGGTGACATTGACTTTCGCCTCAATCAACTGAACCAGAAACTATGGTCCTTCCCTTGAGTCCTATTTCTTCTGTTCCTTATTCTTCACATCCACTTAATCACCAAGTCTTGATAATTCTTACCCTATCCCGTTTCTTCTATTAATTTATACTCCTATATACTTCTATTAATTTATATCTCCCTCCTATACTGTGGTAAAATCTTCTTTCCTGCTATGTTCATCTTGCCTCCAACCTTTTCTGACTCTTCATTCTGTCAATATAAATCACAAGATTGATTACAATCTTGCCATGGCTCCCTACTGCCTCAGGATAAAATTCCTTTTCCTCAAGAAGGCCTGAAAGGCTCTTCTGATCTGACCTGTCTTTGTCTCACCTCATGACTTCTGTTCTACACACATGTTCCATTCATGTTAATGCCTTGTAGATGATTGTGTCTTTTAAGAAAACTCCTTGTGTTTTCTAAGCAAACCAACCAGTCTCAGACCTCTGTGCTTTGCAGGTGTTCATCCTTGAGCCCCTTCCCAATCTGGCTGGTGGGTATCTAGTCTTCCTTCAAAGGCTATTAGGCTTTACCTTCTTGTGGGTCTTCCCAACACACAGAGTGAGGCTCAAGACAATCTAATCTTACTGTCCCACTAGGTCATTTTCTTATGTCTTATTTAGTCTCAGGTCACTGTATTCAGGCTTTTCCTGTTGCTAATTTTCTGAAAGTACTTTTGCTAAAACCCCAAATGACTTTCAATCTGCTAAATCCAATGGGCCTTTTTTGCAGTTTAGCTTACTTAGCACAACTGCTGTGTTGGATTTTGTGGATTATGTTCTTGTTTTGGAGCTCTTCCTATACTACTGAATTCATTTCTCCTTTACTTCCTTCCTTCCTTCCTTCCTTCCTTCCTTCCTTCCTTCCTTCCTTCCCTTCTCCTCTGACTAATCCCCTGTCTAATCTTCCTCTGCCTATTCTCTTACTTATTGACATTCTTGGGCTATATTCTTATCCCACCAGCTTACTTACCACCTCAATCTTATCACATTTATGAATCTTACACATCTAACAGCCCACTAAATTTCTCCATCCAAAAGTCAGACAAGAACCTGCCATCCTACACACTGAGCTATCTTTCCTTCTAATATCTGCTTTACACCCCTACTCCTTTAGGAAATCAAAGTCTGTCCAATCATTCAAAATAGTTTTCCTTGATTTCTCATTTTTCCTAAGTCACTAAGCAATCACAAGGTCCTGTACAATTGTCCCCCCCAAATATGTGTTGACTCTATTGTACCTTCTCTGCCCTGTGGTACTTCTTGTTAGACTACTGTGCACACTTGCAGCCGACTATGTGTCTTCCTTTGGACCTGTAAAATCCCTCCTCTCCAGAACTTCCAGAAACATCTATCCTCGGCATATCACTTCCACATCACTCCCTTACCTACATTTCCTCAACAGTTCCCTCTCACCTACAAGAGGGTGAAGTCCACACTCACTAACATCTCAATATAATTTAGCCCCATCTTCCTTTTCTATGTCATCTCTTCCACCATCCATCCCATACTTAATCAGCATCCATGGTGTGCCACTTTTAATTAGCATGCCCAATATGGAGCTTTATGTCTATGCTTTAGTTGACATTAACACCTCTCTCTGAAGACTCAGGAAGTCTTATTTCCAATCCTATTGCATTCACCTACAGATTGGATCATTTTGCTCTCTTCCTTGCTTTTTCCCATGAACGACTCATTACTTCTACTTGTGTTCTAGGCCTTCCCCTTCTTTTCTCCTCAGCAATCTGGCCTCTGAAATTATCCCCTGCTTTTATGCACTGACACAATCTCCAGCTCCACTGCATATTTCCCTTCAGCCTCCACACGTGACTTCCTCTTCCAATGTTTTTGAAAGTCTTTCTCTGATTCTACCTGCATCTCTTTTCTTTCTTTCTTTCTTTTTAAAGATTTTATTTATTTATTCATGAGAGACACAGAGAGAGAGACAGAGAGACAGAGAGACAGAGACCTAGGCAGAGGGAGAAGCAGGCTCAGTGCAGGAAGCCTGAGGTGGGACTCGACCCTGGGACTCCAGGATCACACCTTAAGCCAAAGGCAGAAGCTCAACCACTGAGCCACCCAGGCATCCCTCTTTTCTTTCTTTTATCATTACACATATTGGAAGAGTGTGCCTTCAATTCTCTTACCTTCTGCTTACTCCTCAGCCCACCGTAATGTCATTTCAAATCATAACCCATAGTTGAAACTGTTTTCTCAACATCCCCAATTATCTACCGACTTTAAACTCAAAGAGTGAATTTTTGTCCTTATCCTAGTCAGTCCCCCCAAATTAATTGAGATAAATGCATGCTTCTCTTCTCTGATATTCTTTTTACTGTGATTAAACTACAGACATCATTCTACTTCTCCTTCTGTATCTACCAGCCTGCCTTCTCCTCCTCCTTCATTTATTTGACTTCTGCTTGTCCCAGACACAAGAACCCCACTAAGCGACTATCCCTTTTCCTACTCTCCTTTTTTTCTTACACTAGACCTTCAGCCATCACTTCACTCCAAATGAAACCCAAATGTGTTTCTCAACCTCTACTTATTTTTTTTCTTTTGGATTTCAAATCTTTATTTCTAATTACCTATTGAGTATCTCTCAGAATCAGAACAAGGACAGAATCAGGACAAAAGGATCTAATTAAGTCTTACCTTGTTCTCTTTTTGTTTTCCTGTGTCCTCCATATCAACTCTTTTAGGCCTTATATTCATCTTTCCCCACCTTCCACATTCAGAGGAAATCCTAGTGTTGTCAGTCCTATGTCCACACTGCCTCTTACACCCTTTTTCTCCTTTTCATCCCTGTTCCCGTGATACTGGTTCACTGCCTCTTTTTTAAGCTTTTACAATTTTATTTATTTATCTGTTTGAGATAGAGACAGAGTCAGAGAAAGAAGGTGCACACGTGTGCACATGCACATGAGCACAAGTGGTGGGAAGGGCAGAGAGAGAGAGGGAAAAGCAGAAACCCCCTAAGCAGGGAGTTGGATGTGGGGCTTGAACTCAGGACTCTGAGATCATGACCTGAGCTGAAGGAGCCACTTTACTGTCTGAGCCCCTGAACATTATATTCTTTTAAGCTTTTTAAAATAGATGCCTCATTGGTATCCTTTCTCTCTAACCTATTCCATCTGTTGCCATCATTACCGTTTCCAAAAGCCACAGTCTGTTCACATTTTCTTGCTTACAGATCTGTTTTCTTTTCCTATTGTTAATAAGATCAGATTAAAACATAAAAATTTTAAAGAGATCACTTTGTCATCATCTGGATCAATCTCTTTTACGAGCCTTGATTTTTTCTAATTATATCTCAAAATTATTAGAACACTAATTGTTTCAGAACTTGATCTTTACATATCGATGCTATTTCTCTGTCTAGGAATAGTAATTAGGCAGTTGCTGTATGCCAGATTCTATGATGTGTACGGAGGATACATAATAATTAAGAAAAAATCTTCCCTTAGTATTTATAGAGATCAGTTCTAGAGCAGAAAAGATAAAATAAATACATAACCAAGTAAGTAAGTAAATAAAAAAAAAGCATACTACATGCTATTCTAGAGGAAGTGTGAGATTTTAAATGTACATAGTAAGGTGCCTTACCTCATGGTTGTGGTGGTAGTGATGATGGCATGTTGGGAAAGTTGGTTACAGAGGCAGGCGCTATTTAAACTGAGTCAATTAAAAAATAAATAAACTGAGTCAATTAAAGATGGGGGAAAATGGGTGAGTGGGCTGATTCTGGGCAAGAAAAAATGGCCACACATAATATAACAACTAATGATGTTCAGTATAGTGATTGCACAAGATACGAAGGGGAGAATGCTCACTCTGCTGAAGTTTGTTAGGTAAGAAAACACTAGATAATGAAGTACCTTGGACCTTATACAACAAACAATTGGAAGTCCGTTTTAAGCACAGGTGTGATAGAATCATATTTGTATTGAGGAGAAACATTCTGGCCACAGCGTGAATGATAAAATAGAAAGAAAAGACCAGAGGAAGTGGGAGTGTTCAGGAACTGTTGCAGAAATATTTGGGGACATGGGATGCCTGGGTGGCTCAGCAGTTAAACGTTTGCCTTTGGCTCAGGATGTGGTCCCAGAGTCACGGGATCGAGTCCCACATTGCACTTCCTTGCAGGGAGCCTGCATCTCTCTCTGCCTGTGTCTCCACCTCTCTCTGTCTCTCTCTCTCTCTCTCCCCCTGTGAGTGTGTGTCTCATGAATAAATAAATAAAATCTTAAAAAAAAAGAAATATTTGGGAGCAGCCACTTTGGCCTTACTAGATTCTTTGTTACATGAACAGAGAAAGGTGGATTGGTTATGAGGAATAAAAATCAGGATTTAGTGATTGCTTTATTGTTAGTGATATAAGATTAAGTAGAATAAATGATGGTCAGAGGTAGGGGATACATAAGTCTGGAACTCAGAACTGATCAGCTCTTGAGACATAGATTTGTAATTCATTAGCATATAGGATTAGTGAAAGCTATGGGAATCAATGACATTGACTTTTAAGAATGGTTGAAAGAAGAGGGCAATGGTGGTTCTAGGAAGGTCAGAAAAGCTGTTTCAATAAAGAAGGAGTCCAACATAGTCAAATGCAGCCAAGAGGAGAAATAGGATCGTTTGGGGTTGGGGAAGGGAGCATTCAGTGTCAAGGATATCATTAGTGAACTTGGTACAAGCACTTTCTGTAGAGAATTGAGATAGAGGCGACTTTGCTTTGTTCATTAACATGCCTTCATGTTCATCTCTTGACTGGGAGGGTAGGCAACAGTCTTGGCTGCGCACTTGGTGGTGGTTGTGGGAAGGGGCAAAGACTACAGGCCACTAAACACTACTTCTCTTTTTGACCATAAGTACAAGTCAATTTTGACGTTTCCATTTTTTTGAACTCCCAAGTAGCCTATGAAAGATAGTGGCAGCAAAGCCTCTTCTAAAGCGTGATTATCTTAGGCTCTCTGCCATAGCTGATTGTCCCACACTCTTCTAAGGATATAACTACCTGCTATCTCCTTTGTTGAAATTCCATTCATTCTCAAGAAACATATCAAATTTCACTTTCCCCTAAAGACATCCTTGCCTCACAAGAGAATTATTGTTCTTCGTCTGTGTTCTTAGAGGATTCCGTATACAAATTCATTAAGTGTTTAAAACATTCTCCTTCATAATACAGTTATATACGGAGGCCTGCTTTCTTTCCCCTCTTGGGACACTGTCTTATTTATCTTTGCACCCCAGATTTCACTTAGTAAATTGAGGTATTTAATCCTTGTTTATTAAGTCAAATTGAAATGTTTACATACCATGGCTTGTCTAATCACAATAAATTATTTTAAAGGTCCAGACTTAGGAGAACTACATTTTTGTGGAGGAAAAAAAATAAACACGAGACAGTTGAAATTACTTTTTTTGATCCTATCTCGTACTATGATGGCTACTACCTTCAAGTGTAATTCTAAATAGAGGTAGAGCGCTACTCTGTGTCTGAGAAAGGTTTACCTAATATTTTCCTGCCTGCAGAAGGAAGAAAGTCAGAAAACAGTATCTTGTGACTATAGCATAGGAGTGGTATCCCTGAAAAGTATGCAGTAAACTTGAATCTGCCTCTAAACTGGATTTGCTTTGGACAGACAGCTTACATTATATGACAGATAAAAGACTTGCTTCTGGAAGTGATGGTCTAATTTACCATCTTCACCTTCAAGAACGTTTTGGAGCTGAATCCTGTTCCTATAAAGAAATTCTAAGCTAGTGCTTAAATGAAATTTGTGTTTCCTGCCAATCTTCTGCCTTTAAAAAATATATAATTTTATTTACATGGTCTCAGACCTAGAAAAGTAATGTTTAGTACTTTAAGCTGATTATTGCGAATGAAATGTGGGATTTGTGTCATGGTTTCTCGGTAGTAGGGCAACGTTTGAAATCAAGTGTCAAATGGATTCTCAATGTGCATGAATATCGACTAAAAATTTATGTGACTTCACAATGTTGTCAATAGCCGTAAAGAAATTGTGAATTGCTAGATATTTTTCCTTTCGATCCACAATATTGCCTTTCTGTGGAGCAAACTGATACTTGGCAGACTTGATGAAAATAAGTAATATTGAAAAGTGCTTCAAATTCTTGAAATGCGCCCACACTTTAATTGCTATTTGACCCCATTCCTCTTCTCACCAGACAGAGCATAGAGCAAATGATATGATGGATGTCAAATGCAGATTCATAATTCACCACAGTTAGGAACACTTATAATCGTGCATTTTCAGACTCAGTGAAAATGCCCAAGCAGATCAACATCTCATTCAATAGAGTCAGTGCTGATATAATGGACTGTTTTCTTCAGTATATTCAGTGAAGCAGAGTAAGGGCTAGACTCCAATTATTTCTTATGGTGATGGAGGTGGGGTTTGTTCATAAATGCAAATGGGGACATGAATCAAATGTGTGTCCTCTCCTATTGACAGAGAGAGAGAGAGAGACAGAGAGAGAGACTGTGTATTTGAAGGACAAAGGGAGATGATTCTAGAGAAGAAGCTATATTTACATATTAGAAATGATGAAAGTTTCTTCAAATGTTACAACAGGAAGAGAGTGTCATTGAAAAACCAAATACTTGCTTGTGTTAAGGTCTTGATAACATATTTTACCTGAGTTCTCTGTCACTAATGTTTTAATTAGAATATGAAGCAAAAATTCAATAAAGGGGAATCATTTCTTCAAACTAACAATGAAACTTTGCTTATATCTGTTTACAGTGGAAACTGGCCATAGATATGTTAGGCATTTTTAAAGACAGTTCATTGAAAGTTTTCCATGAATAAATGATTCCTCCCCTCACCCCTGTCTAAATTCACTGCCAAAATATTTGGGACTGGACACCTGGGGCACTTGTTTCCTTCTTGGGGCCAGGCATCCTTCTCATTTCACATACTGTTGACCCAATCAATTCCATCTGTTATAGTCAGAATCCACATACAGTCAAATTCAAAGAGAACAAATTTGGCATTGGTGTCCAGGGCTTCACTTCCTCCTTCATTGACCCCCCACTGGGCAGGTCCCTGCTAAAGCTCCAACTTGCAAGGAGCTGAGAGATCCTTGAGGCTCATCTTGAATTTTATCTTACTGGTACTTTTCCAAAGTCAGTGCATTTTATTCAGGCTCTGCCTGGGGCATGAATGACTCTGCTTCCCATTGTAGGATTTCTAAGCATGGACTCCCATTCCATGGGCATTGGAGGCAAAGAAGGAGGGCCACCACGAATCAATCTCTCTCTTCTAAGCTTTTCTTGGAAAGACCGTCCCTTCCATTCTATTTGTTCCCATTATTCAAACATCTCTGTGTTCTATGTGGCAAAACAACCCTTTAGATCCATTGTGGTTACCTAATCCCAGACTCTTTTCTCCTGTTTTCTTTCTTTCTTTCTTTCTTTCTTTCTTTCTTTCTTTCTTTCTTTCTTTCTTTCTTTCTTTCTTTCTTCTTTTTCTTTCTTTCTTTCTCTTTCTTTCTTTCTTTCTTTCTTTCTTTCTTTCTTTCTTTCTTTTTTTTTTTAAATGTGTGCACACAATTTTTATGGTCTTCACCTCTGTTACTATTGGGCACACAATTCTGCTGAAGCCACAGTTATTTTGCAAGTCAGCGACGACTTCTCCAGCACCGGGTTGGAGTTCCATGGGCAACTTTGCTCTAAATTCCCTCTTAAATGGAAAAAAAGAAAAACATGGACGGAAGGCAGAGGAGCATAAATCTTGCGAGTTGCTTTTCCGAGACGGGCCAGAACCAGCCCTTAAAGGAAGACACTGTGCGCTGCTGGCGGCTGTAGTTTTCTCATTTCGATTTCAACAAGTAGCCCCAGCCAGAGAAGCCTTAGAAGGTAAAAGGGGATCAACCAGGATGTTAATCCAGTTGTGACTTGGGTTTGGGGTGCATTTTCTTCAAAAGCCCCCCCCCCAGGCTATGGGGCCCTGGGCTATGTGTTGTTGGGTGATTGAGTGCTTTTGTCCTGACGGGAGCTTTTCATTTTGTACCTTTTCACCATTGTTTTTGGCCGCAGATCAAGCCTCACATCTCCTGGTCGTGGAATTCCTTTCCGCAGGCCCCACTGCAGGCTCAGGCCTCCGCGTAACCCGAGCCGCCCCCACCTCCCAGCAGACAGCACATTAAAGGGAGGTCTGCGGGCCAGCTGCAGAGACAGGTGTTGCGCTCCCTCACTTTACACCCGCCCCCATTTATTTGTCCTAAGAATTCCTCTCCGGGGGCTGTGGAGCCCCGCCGATGGGGTCGGGCTGACTTTCTGGTTGCGGGGTGCGGGATGCCCGCGCTGCACCTGCTCGGTGGCTTAGCTCGCTGAGCCGGGCTTGCAGAGGCAGCGCGATCCGTCCCCCCGGTAAGGAGCCAGGGGGCCGCGGGGCGCTCCCGGTCCACCCCACGACGTGTTTACCGACTCGGATTCCAGCCCTGCTCTTTGCCTAGGGCTGACTCATGCTGCTTTCTGAGAAACTGGAGAAGTGGAGAAAATGCGGTGATTATTGTCCTTTTCTCGCCCGTGTTGCAGGGCCGTGAAAACCAGGCCCGGTGGAGTCCTATCAAATTTAAGGCCTGTAAGGGCAAATCCAGATCAATTTTTAGGGCGCGATTATCTAAATGAGAAGGGTCGGATATCGCAGGCCTTGCTGCAGGCTCTGCTGTTGCTTCGACCGTACCTTTGGAGGGGGTCGGGATTTTCCCCCGAGAGTGAGCTTATAGGCTGAGGGAGGTGCCAACCTGTGGCCTGTCTGGCCTGGATCACCATGATCCACCATGAGGTCTCCTGTCGTGGCAACTGAGGAAGCTGGAGGTGTTTATTTCTCCTCCTAATCTGAAGTTTAGCTGTGAAAATCCCTCTTTGAGGGGCATCAGTTGTTTTTTTTTTTCCACAAGCCACACCCATGTTCAAACCCTCCTGGGTCTGCTCACCTGGGCTTGGGTAATCTGGTTCTTTCTTCTCTCCTTTGCAGGATTTGAGGTGATGAGGAATGTTTTCCATAATTAGACCAAAGGCTGTTGAACACAAATCAGTATTGGCCATCGTTAACGGAAGACAGCTACGTTTGTCACTTAGGTAACGTGTAATAAGTAGATCCTACCCATGGGTGAAACCATAAAATAATGAGAGGACTGTGACTTACGATACCTCCTTCCTGGCACTCAGAGTTGTCTCTTTCAAGATGTTTGGATGGGACACGGGCCACATGGGAGAGAGTATCCTGTTACTGTCTTCCCAGACTCCTGGAAGCTGGTCTTTAAAGAAAATGGTGCGTTCTTCATTTAAACCCTGGCAGCATGCTTGGACCCTGCCTTGCTTTCTTCTTGCAGGAAATCAGATAACCCAGGATGGTAGCAAGACTTCGGAAGTGGCCTTCCACCACCCTGTCACTTGTGGCCTTTTGAAAACACTGTGTTTCTCCCATGCTTGGAAAACCCATGCGGCCGCAGAAGGCCCAGCATTCCAACCATACACACTGCCAGACACACTCAGTGCACATGGAGTTCTTGCAGGCCTTGATGGCTACACTGTGACATTTCTTCTGTCCCTGCTGCTTCCTGCTGCCCTCCTTTCTCCCTTTTCACTGGGTTAATTCCTCTTTTCCTTGTAGCCCTACATCAAACCCCCCAACCTTTCCTAAGCAGTGCTAGACACTTCCTTCTCACTTGGTCTCTTTCCCACACATCATTTTGTCATCATGTGCCATGTGATTTTTTGCTCTGATATTTGTTTGCTTGGGATCATTTGTTTTATGTGTCTCACTAGACCATGCATTCTTTGAGGATCAGGATGGTGTCCTATTTATTCACCTTTGTGAAGGTAAGTCATTCTTCACACCCCCCACCCCCCAACCCCCACCCCCGCCTATCTTCCATGCTGCCACCTGGCAGTCCCAGATGCACGTAGGCGCTCAGTTAGTCTTGGTTACGTTGACGAGTGAAGACATGAGTGGATAAAGCCATACTTATGATTGATCTTAAAAGTTTTGGGAGGGGGATCCCTGGGTGGCGCAGCGGTTTGGCGCCTGCCTTTGGCCCAGGGCACGATCCTGGAGACCCAGGATCGAGTCCCACATCAGGCTCCCGGTGCATGGAGCCTGCTTCTCCCTCCGCCTGTGTCTCTGCCTCTCTCTCTCTCTGTGACTATCATAAATAAATAAAAAAATTAAAAAAAAAAGTTTTGGGAGGACCAAGGCAGTCTCTAAATCTGTGAAGGGGACAGTGAATGCGGGGCATGGAGAAGAGGAGGCTCCTAACTCCAGCTGCCCGTCTTCTGGGATTTTGCACTAACTGACTAAAATGTACTAGTGTCACCCTTTACCCATCGTCTTCCTTTCCATCTATTTACTGCTACTGTGTTCAGGAAAGGCTCCCGATAAGTGCGACAATGTAGGATGTTCATAGCATGTCATCTTACCTCCCCTAAAAATTGCTGACTATGGTCCATTTTATCTAGTAGTTCACATTTACAAGTAAAAGATTTACCTTTGCTTCTAAATAAAATGCGGATTAATATATTGGTGCACCAGAGACACATATCAAGGAGCATGGTGCTTTTCTTCTTGGGCAGAAAGTAGTTATTTTTGATCCCATGGTTTTCTTGTGCTGTTTTATCTTTCTTCTCCCTCTGCTCATCTCACAGAGCTATAGGCAAACTATTCCAGCAACTTTCAGGAATATTCAGAACAGTCATATAGAAAGGGGTGCTGTGAAATCCTAGTTTTACAGGGGAAGAAAGAGAAGCTCAGAGGTCAGTAACTTACCCGAAGGGCACAAAGCAGGCCAAGTGACAAAGCTGGATTTCAAGTCCATTCAGCCTGGGTCCAGAGTCCCTGCTGTCAACTGCCGTGATAAGCTATCTCTTATTCAGAAGTGGACTCCACACTCTATGGAGGACAAATTATTTATAAGGAGGGAAACCGAGCAGATAATTTACTGGATCCCTTGGTAATGCTCCATAAAAGGATAAAAAGGAGAGAAAATTAATAATTTCACTTGTAGTTCCAGACCCTGGTAAACTTGTTCATGTTTATATGCTCTGTAGCTCAAACTGAATAACTGAGTACTTTCTGAAGTAAGTAACCAGTTCTATAACTTGGAAAAAAATCTCTGACTCCACTTAACTCATGCAGAGGGCCATGGCATGAGGCCTAAATGCCCAGGAGTATTTAAGTCAAGATACACTTACATAGTAAAACTATTCTTTTGTTGTTTTACTCTTTTCCTTCCTGCTTGGAGAACTTTTAAAGTTTAAAGCTATCTACAAATTGTCATTTTGTCCCTAGAAAGCCGAGGTCATAGAGATACACGTCAGCTGTCAGAAGAGCCGCAAAGGAAGGTGATATTCTTTTATAATGGTTTCTGAGAAGAGAGGCCATCAGAGTGAAATCCAGTAATCCTGCATTTCTGATTTCATGTCTACTGAGAATGCTCAAACTTGAGTGCAGACCTTGGTAGAGTACTGATTGCTGAAAGGTAGCTCTGTCTCCTGGGGGATCTGGAATGAGATCTAGTAGAAAGTTTCATTCAAGTTGAATGGAAAACATAAAAGAGAGTGTTCTATGGGACTCAGAGGTCTGGCAATGATGGATTTACTCCATGTGTGAAAGACTGGAATAAGTGTTCTTCCCACGGTTGATTTATTAATTGGTTTATTAAGAAAGTCCTCCAAGTTAATATTTCACTACCTGCTTGAATAGAGTTATAAATTCCTAAGTAGCGAGTCCACAAATCAAATACAAATGGACACTCTAGTGCCCATCAAATGATGTTTTAACATCTATCTATATGTTCAGCTATAATCTAATAATTCCCTAAGAGAGAGTATTGTGCCTACTTTGAGTAGAATGCTGCATTTCAATTTTATTTTTAAATTTAGATATTTCTAAAGATGACCTGAATTAATTTATGGGGAAATTATTACACTCCTTCTTGGAATATGCCTAAGTCTATGGCATGAAATGCACCCATTTCTGAAAGGATTCCTTTAGTAATACTCTCTCATTTTATGAGATTCCATGGCACCATAGCATGACTGAATAAATTACCCTCTGGACACAGCCTAATTTCCCATAGTCCTAATTCTGAAAGATTTTTCAGATTTTTTTTCAGTAGGAGAAATCTTGTAAGATTATCAAATTCATGATTTTACTGATGAACAAATTGTACCTGAACTATCTTAAAAGTGCTTCTTTTCATTAAAAAAAAAAAAAAAAAACTATAGCAAATGAAAGGCATCTATTATATAACTCCCTGGAGTGGATCCCTCTCCTGTTAACTCAAATTTTCAGGAAGCTTGAATTCCTCCAATTCCATTTTAATGCCCCTTTTTTTTTCTCTCTCTCTCATTCTGTTTCAGTGGCAATGAAGAACAGCTGGCCACCATCCTCTGTGATAATAACCTTCATATAGTGGAAACTTGAATGGTTTTGGACATGGTACTCACAAAAACATCTCCTTGCACATGATGTAGCTTATTTGGTATTTCCCCCTGTAAATAGCTAGATTCCTTATAGCCAACCCTTCCAGCGACCATCAAATTTTGGCTCTGTTCAGCATAATGCAAGCATTTTCTGCCCTGTCTATTCAGGAATGTCTTCCGAGGAGGTTTCACAATCAAATTTATTGTGTTTAATTTATGACATACAATGTAAGAAGAATGGAATGCTTTTCTGCTAGGATTTGCATCGATAATGAAAGGTTACCATAGTACCGGTCTGCTTTTACCAAATTTGCCAAATTCTGAAGGGAATGCCAATTAGAAGGCGGTCATGGTTCTCGCTGCGACAGATTGAGACCAATACCTGGTGGCGAGGACCCGTGGCTGTTGGCTGGACCCTACTTCTAATTGGGAAAGAAGGCAAACTGCTAGATCCAATAGTGTTTATGAAGTGATATCAATCATTCCAAGGAATATAGCCCCACCCCAAGAAAGCTGAGGAAGTGATTCAGTCTTTCTGAGGTCATCTTTTCTGTTAGTATCAGGGTAGCCAAAAGTCTGAAACCGGCTCACATTTTGCTCTCTTTAGGAAAAAACAACATTGATTTTAGAGGCTTTTGTTATGGAGGCCAGGGGGATTTTCCCACTGCCGCAAAGAGGAAGCTGGGCTTGGATGGGGAAGCCAGACATTTCTTGGCCTGAGTTTCTCACTTGAATGGGATTCCAGTTTGCCCCCTCCTCACCTCGCCAACCCCCAAGCAGCTCGAGGCCCCACCTCCTCCCTTGGACCATATGGGGAAGCTGGCTCAGTGGCTGTTATTCTACGGACTCCAAGTTCACGCAGCTGTTCATTCCCTGCTTAATGCACCGGTAATTACAGCAATGTGCTCTTCTCTTTTTCCAATCATGTAACTTTTTTTCTAATGGAAAATGATTTGTTTTTAACAACTTCCATGCATTTTGTTCTTTAATAAGAAAGGGTGTCTTGTGGTACTGAGGGATTGAATTCTCTATAAAAAGCAAAAGTCTCTATATCAGTTTCCAGCTCCATAGGAGGGCTCCGTGGGACTAGCCAAAATTGGGGGGGGGACTTAAGTGGGTGTAACTAACTTGATATGAATAGGTCAGTTGGGAAACAAAGCAAGCTCATCGCCTTCTGCACATGGAGGTGGTGAAAGAACATTTTTAAAAAATGCGAAACTGGGAAAAATCAAAAGTACAAATTGAGCTCTTCTTTCATGATCCAAATTCATGCTCTCACAGGATTTTTAAGACAAATATCTGAAGAGCTTTTCACTTATCTTAGCTCTATCTTTTGGAGCATGTAAAATTTCTGCTTTGATGGTTGGGTTTGGGTGGAGGACTCAAAAGATAGCAAGGGATGCATCTTTTCCCTTCAGCTATGCCAAGCTCTGGGGCACAGATCAAACACGTGTGTGTTCACATTATCATTTCATTTGTGGATAAAATATACCACCCTTGGAATCTCCACCCTTGCAGCTCCCTAAATGGCAATGGGAATCATTGCAAGAGGATCATTTTTAAAGCAAAACTTTTCCAACTCATTAGAATACTTCACATTGGAGCTTTTATTAATATATATATATATATATATATATATATATATACATATATATATATATATAGCAACAGTTGTAGTGAAGAAAACCAAATCAAATCCCTGTGTGTAAATGAAAATCCTAGTTCTATACAACACATAAAGCTAATTTGATCAGAAGGATGATAGCAAAATGAATGTTCCCTTTATATGAAAATTCAAAATTCAAAGAAGTTGAAAGCATGATAGACTATGCTTGCAAGTCGAATATCCCTCATTTGACATTTTAAGGATTCAGAGAATTTAAGATTTAGCTGAAGTTATAAAATAGTTACTCAGAGCCCCAAATCCTTCGGTGCTAAAATGTATCTATATCTTCGAGGGGCATTAATTTTATTACTTTCCTATTCCCTTTATGCTAATAACAGTGAGTAACAACCTGATTGATTGTCAGAAACAACCTCTCTTCGGCTCTGCCCCTCTTATCTAGCTCCCCTTCCAGAAATCTTTTGGTTTTTCTTAGAAATTCCTTCAGAAATTTTATGACTCCAATGTGAGGAAATTTAAAATATTCATACTAGAACTTGGAAGTAAATGACTTCTAAATTTATAATAACATTGGCAAAACAATTGCTTTCCTTCGGAACCACTAGAGTCACAGCAGCAGTCAAGAAGTACTTTTGTTCTTCTGAAGTCTTTAGTTAGAAGCTCCACGTGTGGCCAACTACAGCGAGGGGGTCTGTGCTTCCTCCTCGTGGACCTGGCTCATGAGTCTACATTTGATTTCACCCTCTAGGAAATCATTGTTTCCAGCTTTGTAAAAAGTAAAAATTCTATTTATTATATTTCAGCAAGTTTGGAGAATTAGGATCATCGGAATTAGTAGCAAGACTCTAATCCAGGTGTCCATTTTACCTCATATTCTATTTCTTCAGATGATTATATCAGTACCTTTGAGAAGATTTTATTTTTAAAGCTTTAAGTTATTTTGATAACCATTAGACCATCAAAACTATAAATATGGTCTGATGAATGTCAACATAAGTAGTTGTGTGATAAATAATTGTCCTCATCCTACTTACTCAGTCAGAAAATATTTTTTTAACTTTTTCCAGCTTTATTGAGGAATAACTGACAAATTTGTATACATTGAAAGTGTACAATGTGAAGATTTGGTATACATTCTAAAGGATTACCATAATCAGGTTTATTAACACATCCATCACCTTATAGTTACCTTTCATTATATGTGTGGTGAGAATTCTTAAATAATACCTTTTCTTTTGGCAATTTTAAAGTATGCAATATGGTATTTTTAACTGTAGTCACCATGCTGTATGTTGGATTCACAGGACTTACTGGTTTTATAACTGAAACTTTGTATCCTTTGACCAACATCTCCCCATTTCCTCTATCCCTAGTTCCTGGCAACCACCAGCAACCACCCTTTTATTCTCTGCTTCTATAAGTTCAATATTGAGTTCATTTTTTTTTTTTTTTAGATTCCACATATGAATGATACCATGCAGTATTTGTCTTTCTCTGTCTGGCTTATTTCACCTAACATAATGTCCTCCTTCTTCTTCCTTCGGATTTATAGTCTTCCGAGAAGATCCGAACAATCAACAAATTAACCAAGTATACATAAAATATCAGGTGGTGATGAGTTCTATTGAGAGAAACCCAAAAGGAACTCTAGAACATGTTCCCCAGGAACAACCCAGCTTATGATGACAAATAACCTACAAATAAATGAATGTCTGCAAAGAAGGGATTGGAAAAGCAAGTTGTGGCATATTCAATCAGGGAATATTATGCAACAATGAAAATGAATGTGATAACTCAATGTAACATCGTAGGTGGATCTTAGCAATGTCAATATCAATGACAATAAGTTCATAGATATTAAAAACATCTGATGTATTTTTCACGAAGTCAAACACATACAACCAAACCATATACTTTTAAGGTGAAACACATAGATGTGTTTAATAATATAAAATAACTTTTTTAAAGCTGTTAATATAAGATTTGGGATTGTAATTATTTTGGATGAAGGGAGAGCATTCATGATGGATGTTGGACTCATTCATTTAATTGTGTTATTTTGAAGGAAAAAATGAAGGAAGAAAGGAAAGAAGGAAGGAAAGAAAGAAGGGAGGGAGGGAGGCCTTCTCATGAATTAATATTGAGTATATGTCATGAACCCAGGATTATGATTAATCTGATTTTATGCTCCTGAGGTAAGGGTTGGGGAGAGTTATGGGGTAGTTGTTTGTAGTTTGTTTACTTGTTTTTTTTTATAGAGTTGTTAAGGAAGTTCTCTGTAAGGAAATGACATTTGAGCAGAGACATTAATGGAGAGAAGCCCAAAGAACAAGGGTAGTGCTGTAGCAGGGGGAAGGGGGAGTAAGAGAGAGGACCAGCAGCAGGAGGTGAGTCAAGGAGGTAGCAGAAGCAGGTCATCTTGGGCATTATAGGCCATGAAAAGCACTTTTACATTTACTCCAAAGGAAACTGGAAGCCGTTGAAAGGTTCTGAGTAGGAGTAACAGTATATATTGCATATTTTGAAAGGAGCAATATATAATGCAGTAGTTGTAGTAGTTGTCCTGCTATAGTGTGGGAATGGGTATACCAGCATTTTTCTGGCATAGTTGACATTTTGAGCTAGATAATTCTTTGCTGTAGAGGGTTTGCATGGTAGGATATCTAGCAGCATTCATGGCTTCTTATAGAGCTATAGCAACCCCAACCCACTTGTAACAACCAGAAACATCTGTAAGACATTGTCAAGTGTCTCCTTGGGGCAAATTCATTTCTGGTTGTGAATCAATGGAGGGCACCAAAGTTGGAAAAATATAGAAGCAGAGAGAGGAAGTAGGAAAATCTAGCTATATCCACTGGAGACCAGAGCTGTGACTAGGATAGCAGTGCTTGTTGTCCGTCCCCCTTTTCTTTTTCTATATTTTTTTTACTTTTTTTATAATTCTCATTTTTTTACATTTTTATAATTCTCATTAATTTTATTCAGCTTCAATGAGGTATAAATTACAAATAAAACTGTAAGATATTTTAGGTGTATGTCATACTGATTTGATACATGTAGACTTTGTGTAGAGTCCTCCCATCTAGTTAACACCGCCATCACCTCACATATTTACCTTGTGTTTGTGCGTGTGTGTGTGTGTGTGAGAGAGAGAGAGAGAGAAAATATTGAAGTTCTACTTTCTTTGTAAATGTCAGTAATACAATACAGTGTTATCAGTGATAGTCACCGTGTTATGCATTAGATCCTTATAGCATCTTATAGCATGGCCTCCTCTTTTCTAAACACACATTTTCACAGCTTGAGTTTATACCCACATGCCTGGAATTTCTACAATTTGAGAATACTTGGGAACCCCCAAAGATGTGATGTCAAAAATTCATTCACATGCAAAACAAATATTTTCCAGGTGCTCTAGAAACGGTATATTTGAGCATGAAATCATCCATATGGAGGTTCTTTAAGAACTAGATCTTAAGCTATCCATTTCCTCTTCCATTGGTTTTGTCAAGCCTGGTGACTCATTTTCTGACTCACAACCAGATGAGTTCTGAAGACCTGAAATAAGGACCTCCTCTCTGCCTTAGCTTTGGTCAATCTGAAAGTAATCTTACTGACAACACTTTTAACACAGACCCCCATATAAAGGAAATATCAGAGGCATACTGCTCATCCTTAAATGTGTACTTCTGAGGGCAAGTTTCTTTCAGAAGGCACAGGAAGCCATGACAGAGATCATCAGAGAATCAGCTTTGCACCTAAACATGGTAGGGCAGAGAGTCAGATGAGAATTGTGTTTTGTGCAGGATGCTGAGCAAAAAGACCAGGTCCTTGACATCAGTATCACAGGACTTAAGGAATATTGTAGAGCATGCAACAGCAGAGCCAGAGAGCAGAGTTGACAACAGGAGCCTTGAGTGCTTTCCCCTGAGGACTGTGTTCTGTTCTCACAAAGGCCAGGCATCTGAAAGGTAGAAATGTAAACACAAGGACACTGAGTGGCCTTTGGTCTGAGAGTGAGCCGCACAAGCTTCTAAGTAAACAGTTTTAGGATTTCAGAGTGTTATTGGGAAATGGTTTTATAGGAAAGACAAATCATCCAAATGCAGAAAATGCAACTCTATGGAAGCAAATCTAACTTCCTTCTCTTACAGGGATACTGTAATTAAATCTTTCAGGCCAGAGGGTTAGAAGCTCCTGCTGCTGAGGGTCTTAGCTCATGCTCATCACTGGTGGTTTACCAGATGACATTCTATGCCAAGTCTGACATGCTAAGGTAGCCCTGCCTTGAAGAGGAGATCACAGTGCACATGGGGGGAAAGAGCCTGGATGAGATTGTCTTCATCTGCAGGGCTTAATTCTTCATCCCTCATATTCACAGCCAAAATCAAAAGCCCACACCATGCTTGATTTTTCCAAAATAATGACTCTAATATAACACCAAAAAGAGCTGTGTCAACACACCTTTGAGAAGTAGGTGGAAGGGCATATGTCATCACAGCATAATAACAAGGAGTAATTATGCAAATATTAAATGTTATTGCCACTAGCTAGAGTAGCTCTATGCAATGAACTGACTCAAGCACAGCTCATAGTGTGATCAAAATGCAGTTTTACCTTTATTTATCTATTGATTTATTCAGCTGCCCACTCATATTTCAAAAGTATAATTACTGACAGTAATGTCATCTATCCTCAATGAAAACCCCAAGAAGTCCTTGAATCTTCTACTCATTCTTGGTCCTTTGGTAACTTTATATCATGCAGTCTTAATTTAGAAAAATGGAACATCCTACACAAAAGATTAATCAAAACTGTAGCTCGTTATCCACAGCAAATATAAAATCTTCCTTCCCAGCTTGGATCTGCTTCAGACTGGAAACAAAGGGAAAATGCCAGTGTAGGCAGGGCATGGAATACATCTGATGCATCTCCTTTTTTTATAGTGCATCCTTCTTCTTCCAACAGCCAGTGTCTATTCCCCAGGTCACAGCAGTGGGGAAGACAGAGGTGGTCTTGAGCTGGGCTTTCCTTAGCATGCTTCAAGTTTTCTGGGCTTAACAGTTGATTAAGGTTGAATTTTTTTTTTAACTTCAAGAGTCTTCTGTACGGGTGTGTAGAACAGCCCACTCCTAAAATCCCCTCGACCTGGGTGGATGCTTTTCTCATTATGATGGTAGACTGTAAAGCTTTGTGATTCGTAGGAACATGGCATTCATTTCTATCTTCCCCCATAGGTATCCTCAGCCATCTAGTTGGCCTTGTTAGAAGGACTTGAGGGCTCCACCTTAGTTCTCTTTTCCGTGTCACATAGGTAAGTGAGACACATGTGCACTGTTACCCCAAAACTCTGGAGTATAAGCAGGTCCACCTCAGGGCAACTACACCTGTTCTCCTGCCTCAGGCTGCTGTATCCTCCTCACTCATGAGTCAAGCAGAGCCCACATTTCACACACGTTTCAGAGCTATCTGCGTCATCATGTGGTCATCCCTCAGTAGGCTTGAAACAAACAGGGTATCCCCAGCCTATTTCCTAAGGTAGTTTTGAAGTATGCTCTTTTTCTCTCCCCTCCATAAAAACTTTTTTTTATTCTCGAAGTTAACAAAGAGATGCAAGGATCATGCCACAGCTTCTGACCTATTTCCTTTACAAAATCTGTTTATGGTAAACTCTTTTACACATACTTTGTTATCTGATGTTAATTTTCTAAGGATCTCATTCAAGTTCTGCCAGGAAAAGCCCCCATTTTAACTTTCTGTTGAATTTGTGAAAGAAATTGTACATACATACAATTGTAAAGAAAAGAAAGTTGCTTTTCTGTGTTCTTCCATCCTTGGCCTTCCCATATGCTCATTGACCCATCCACCTCTCATTTTTATTAGTTCTTTTCACCAGAAAGGATAGAACTCATGATGCCTAACACAAGACAGTGCAATCACCAGTACCACCACCACCTCAAGCAGTAGACTTTCTAAGCCTTTTATCTCCACTAAAATTTTTTATCACAAGACACTTACTCAAAAGACCCACCACTGCACAAGCCAGAAGACAGCTCTTGAGTGTCCCTCTTGTGCCAAGCACTGTGTAGAGTTCTAACTGCAGAAGGTGACAAAAGCAGTACCCTGTACCAGAAGAGTTCAAGGTTTTATTCTAGTTATTTTTATTAGAATACAAAGCAATGCATGGTTTTGCCAATATGTTTGATCTAATGAAAACTTATTTTTTGTAAGAGCTGGGTATTATATATATATATATATATATATATATATATATATATATATATGCAAAATGATGTTGGTCAGAACAACTAAGCTTAAGGATTGAGTGGAAATATATGGAGTGGAACGGGGAAGAACATGCTCCTTTAAGTCACAGATAAGCCAATGTCCCCAAAAGGATCCTTGTTTACTACAAACCATGAGAATTTTTAACTCCTTGGTATTTGTATTTTCTTTCCTGACATAACATCAAGGACATGAACATTTCTACACAATGAAAGAAATTTGGTACAGTTCATCAGGAAGAGCTGTATCTACTACCAAGTGAATTTGAATTTTATATCTATCTATTATCTATCTATCTATCTCTCTATCTATAAATATATCAATATCATGGATTATATTATTATTATATTGTATCAATATAATGGAATATACTAAAAATCACTCTTTTAAGGAATTGCTATTTACCTTTTAATCCCTTATATCATCTTAATTCCAGCACTAGTAACTCAGAAAATTTAGCAACCACTGGCCCATTCATTATTAGAGAAAACATTATAAACTCATTTGGATTGACGTATTAATTGTTGATTTTAAGGTTAATGGTTGACATTAGTTTCCCTTAACCTCCCGGGATAACATTTGCATTTTATGCAAAACCCCTAAAATGTCCTTAAACCTGAAGGACTTGGTTAGATAAACAGTTGAGCAATGATAGCAAAGCCAGCTATGGAGATTTTTTGATAGAATAACTATGAGTATTAGCTAATCCCCACCCCTCACTCAAGAAACACATCTAAATCTTATATTGGTACTTTGGGACATTGACACAAAGCATCAGCACAAAAATGAAAACCAAGGTTCTTTGAAAGATAGCTCTTGAGTGTGCCAAGGAGGGGGGAAGGCTAGAGGCAGAAGCAGACTCCCCACTGAGCAGGGAGCCTGATGCAGGACTTGATCCCAGGACCCTGGGATCATGATCTAAACTGAAGGCAGATGCTTAACCAACTGAGCCACTCAGGAACCCCTAAGTTGTTTTTTTGTTGTTGTTGCTTTTATTTTTATTTATTTTTAGATTTATTTATTTATTCTGGTGGGAAGAGGCAGAGGGAGAGAGAATCTCCAGCAGACTCCACACCAAGCAGGGAGTCTGATGTGGGGCTCAATTCCACAACCCTGAGATCATGACCTGAGCTCAAATCAAGACTTGGATGCTCAATCTATTGAGCCACCCCAACACCCCCAGGATATTGAATTTTTAGGATATAATATTTTTAGCTTTGAGTCCATTTTCCACTTTGAGAAATTATCTCATTATGTATTGCTGAACTAGGGGACAAGATGTCCAAAACTAAAAAAAAAAAAAAAAATGGATCAAGAATGTCCAAGAATTGATAAAACTCCATCTGGTCTTGTCCCTATGATGTGGCTCCTCCCTAGAGAAAGTCCCAAGATGAACTCTCTCCTCCTCGTACTGCTTTCCCACTACAAGCTGGTAAAATGTAGGATGCCAAAAAAGGATCTGTCCTTCCTTGCCCTGCTGAACCACATCGGAACCTGCAGCAGGAGGAAAATTGTTCCTTATATATCCTAATCAAGATATTCTCCCATGATTTGAACTAAGGGGAAAAAGTTAACAAAAGCCCTACAATAAAAACAATGACTTTATATATAAAGCTCTGAATTGCCCAATCTGTTTGTTCACCATTGTCAATCCTCAGAAACCAGCCAGTGGTGGAAGCCAGCAATTCAGAATCAGGGGCTGATTGGAAAAGGATTGCTCCCATTGCCCAATAATACAGGGTCATAAAACAAACAACAGCATGTCTTGATTTAAAATTCTGATATTTGAGTCAACATAGATTTTCAAAAATACTGCAATAAAGTGTTACTTACCTTGATTAGTGAATTTTTTGAAGACTCCTTATTTTTCATCTGAACTGAGTACATAATTCACCTCATCTTAATTCTGGATCCTAGTTTGTTGCTATCTGAACATATCTAGATCCATAGATCTAGATCCATAGAGGACAAAAATCAAAGCTTGCCCACAGAACCAAACAGTGTCCATCACTGGATATCTCATGGTGGATCTATAGAAGATGATGCCTTTTTTGGTAACTAGCAATACACATCTTATAATGAATGAGAACTTCGGATCCTTCTTTGTCAGACTCACTGGTCAGAAAATGGTCAGAAGGAACTGAAAGCAGGTGGCAAAATTGGCTGTAAAGACTTGAAAGGCAATTTAGATTTTACCCAGTTTATATGTATATTTAATTTAAAATATGATATATATAATACAAAATATAACATTATATATATATATGTATTAACAAATTTGTGGCAGACTAATTTTCAGAGATGAGTCAAAAGTGAAGTTTCTCTATTTCTGACCCTAATTTAGGAATTTCTTTCTTTTCTTAGCTGCTGGTGCCAAATTATCTGATAAATATCTTATGTTGAGCACAGGCCAGAATTCTGAAGTTTTCCAGGCAGTTATTTTCCAAATGAAAAAAAAAATGGAAACTAAAGATCTAAATAATTAATAGAGCATTGGATTGGCTGAAACACCCTCTCCAAATATTTGATATAGAAAAATGCTCAGAATGGAGATGTGTCAATCAAGAATTCAGAATCCATGGATGTTACCAAAGAACATTTTGGAACAGGCATGGCTGTTTTCTAGAATGACAATACAGAATAGTGAAGATGATACCACAAAAACTGCTTATATTGTCATGCTCATTTTTTGCAAATCTACCATCCATTTAGTAATTTAAACTTTTACTATGACCATCTCCTTTTTCAATATACTTATTTTTAGTAGTTATAATTGTCTCTTTAAATTTTTTTTAAAGATTTTGGTTTTGAATATAGTTGATATTTTTAACTGTGATAAAAAAAAACACATAACATAAAATTTAGCCTCTCAACCATTTCAAAGTGTAGAGGTGAATAGCGATAAGTGTATTCATGTTGCTGTGTAACCAGTCTCAAGAACTTTTTTCATTTTATACAAATGAAACTCTATACCCATTAAACAACAACTCTTTATTTTCCTCTCCCTCTAGCCCTTTCTAACCGCTGATCTAATTATTAGTTTCTTCGAATTTGAATATGCCAGATACTTCATATAAGTGAAATCATACAGTATTTACATTTTTGTGGCTGGATTATTTCACTTAGTATTACGACCTCAACGATTATCCATGTTGTCAGCATGTGTCATAATTTCCTTCCTCTTTAAGGCTAAATAATATTTCATTGTAGCTGTGCACCACATTTTGTTTATCCATTCATCCATTGATGGACACTATGTTGCTACAACCTCCAGGCTACTGTGAATAGTGCTGCTATGAACATAGGTATGTAAGTATGCAAGTAACACTTCCAGATTCTGTGCTCAATTCTTAATGGATATATATCCAGAAGTGATATTTATGTCTTCTTTGGTGAAATATCTATTCAAATGTTTTGTCCATTTAAAAATCAAGTTCCAATGAGTTTTAGTATTTATCTTAAATGTACTTCTCAGGTTCTGGTTTCTGAATTTTGATAAGAATAGTATATTGTCTTTAGGCATGGAAGTCTTACTGATAGAAGAACAAATCAAATGGGAGATGGCCAGAACCCAGAACTCAGACCGGAATAGGGAAGATAGTCCAGAGAGTATCAAAACTGAAAAGGAATCAAAAATTGAAAAGTCTTCAGTTATTATAGGAAAGGGTAGCAGCAAAGAATCAGAAGGTAGAGTTATAGAAATGTAAGAAGAAAATAAACCCATGGATTATATTAATTAATTTTTATAGTGTTATTCTTTGATATTTTTAAAGTTATATATGATACTAGATGGCAAGAGGTTGGTGGGCAGCCTGCCTTTCCTGGACACAAGGTTTCCTGATAGAGTAGCCATAGTGGATGCTCAATAAACATTTGTTAGGTGGAAAAAGGAAGAGAGGTAGGAATAAAAGGATGAGAAAGAATGACGGAGATAGGAAGGAATGGGGGAATAAGGCAAGAAGGAACACACAAAACTGAAGAGTGATTTCTCTGTTGAGTTTGACAATTAACACAGTTGAATTACCTTGTTAGGTAAAGTAGATCTGAAGATTTTCGCAAACAATGTAGAAAAATGATCTTTCTTCTTGTAATCTATAAGTAGTGGGGATGGATGGACATTTGAGGAGAAGCTTAGGGATTAGTCCTTAGAAAACTTACAACACTTTCAAGCAGTTTCCATTCACATTTCTAAAAGAAGAAGATTGGGGGGATCCCTGGGTGCTCAGTGGTTTAGCGCCTGCCTTTGGCCCATGTCCCGGGATCAACTCCCTCGTCAGGCTCCCGGCATGGAGCCTGCTTCTCCCTCCTCCTGTGTCTCTGCCTCTCTCTCTCTCTCTCTCTCTCTCTCTGATAAATAAATAAATTAATCTTAAAAAAAAAAGAAGAAGAAGAAGATTGGTTGGAATCATTTATCCATGTGGCCATACATTTATAAAGTTGAAGGTATTCAGAGACTCCCTAATCCAATGTCTTAATTGAAGATGCAGCTGTATTGAGAGATTCTCTGCTGGCATTTCCAACATAACTCTTTTAAATCCAAACTGTAAAATATCTCTCTATTAGAATGATCAGAACTAACATTTACTTAGTGCTGATCATATGTGCAGACACCTGTTCTAATTTGTTTTCCTCTTTCTCTCTCTCTCTCATGCACACACACAAATAAAGACATTTAATACTCACAAGAACCCAAAACACAGCCCAATTGTACAGGGGAAGAAACTAAAGAATGAAAAGATGCAGTAACCTGCTCGGTAGACCCAGAATTCCAAGTTCAGGCCAAATCGCTCCAGACATCGTGTCTACCCTGCTCCATTGCACTTGCTGCTTATATTTTACCTATTTATGTCCATGTTTGTTTCTGCCTCTAAAATGGTGGTTTTTAAATAGGAGATTCTTAGCAAGTCTGGAGGCATTTTTTTTTTGGTGGCCATGACTTGAGGATGCTACTGTCAACTAGTGTGGAGAATTCACAGATTCTGCCAAACATCCAAAAATGAATGAGGGAATTCCTCATAACAAGGAACTATTCAGCCACAAGCATAAATAATGCCAAGGTTGGGAGACACTAGAATATGACACACTAAAGGGCAAGAAGAATGGTGCCTTTCTATATTTGTGTCATATCTGGAACAGACTTGGATGAAAATAAATGTCTATGGTTGGAAGAAATAACTTACCAAATTTGTTAAAGGGAAGGAGTTAATTATAATTATTATTAATAATCAATAAGACACCAGTCAGCTCTAATCAATTAACTGATACCTCCATCCTGAAAATATATATGTTTAGGGATATATATATAATATGGATTAGCAAATATATGCACTGCCTTTTTCTGTCCCTTAACTGCATAATTCTATAGTGTGAAATTTGCCCTTGCTAGAAAACAAATCCAGATATATAAGGGGTAGATTACAACACAACTGTGTTTGGATATTTTTGGGAAAAAAAGGTAAGCAACATACTAAACATGGTAGAGTTTTACAAATATGATGAATAGATGGAAATGCAATATTTGTGCCCTTTAAGACCCATTGCAAGGGAAATACACATTTATAAAATTCTACAATGAGGGAATTTTATAACTAACAATTGGGGCCAATAGCACATCATATCATAAGAAGGAGATAAAATCTTACACTCATAACTATTGGGTATGTGCTCTTGTAAAATCCTTTGTGCTTGTAAAACAAAAGACACAAGCTCTGATTCCTTAGAGTACCCTGAGTCTGAAGGTCAGGTTTCTTGGTGTTGAACCAATCAACACAGAATCCTCACTAACTCAGAGAGAATAGCATCTTCTCTCTCCTTTGCTTTCACTGTCTACTAGTAAGATGCCCTGCTTGCTCTCTCCGTGGGAATGCTAAAATAAAAGTGCTACACAAAGAGTGATCGCTTCAAACAGATATCATCTCTTTCATGGACTTTCAGAAAACAGGCCGCCAAGATACACTTGTGAACTAGCTCCCTGAGGGACAGAAGTAGATGTTCTGACAATGCTAGTAAGGTACCACTTGATTTAACAGGAGTCGGGGACTCTCGGAAGCCTTTAGCACCCTGCCAGGATGCTTCTTGCTACTGAGGAGTCTCTCTGGTTCAGAACCTCTTTCTTTGTTAAATTTAACAACAGTCTTACCTCACAGACTCCCTTCACCTGTTCCATCTTCATAGGATTTTTGAATAGGATTTTTCCTGTTTTCCTGGAATCGGGATCTAGGGCTCAAAGTTGGGGGCAAAGTGAGTCACAGAGAGTCAGAGTCTGCAAAAACGGGAAACACCCAACCTATTACAATCAGATCCTCACCCAGCCTCAGTGAGCATAAGCCAACCACTAGCAGGGAGAAGGTTTCTCTGAAATAACAAAAAAAAAGTAATGAAACATATTATCAGGAACTGAAGGGTTTGGGATTCTCATATACTAAGCTAAGATAATAAGACAATATGTTGTCTTTTGTCTTAGAAATTCTGAAAATGCCCCAAAGTAGTCTCCTCTGATCATTGTGGACTAAACAGCCCTTGAAAGGACCTCAAGAGGCTATCATAGAACTCACCTGGATACCTTTTGCAATTAACCCTAAATAGAACTATGGAAGCATCTCCATAATGACCTGTAGTTCTGGAGAAGAGTTTCACCTTTATCTGTCCCTGAAAACACAGGTTTGAATCCCAAGCCCACTTAGTTAGCTTTTCTTTCAAATGCCCCACTGTGCCATTTTCATAGGAGCATACCATTCTGAGAGTTCCCTTTATTACACTTCATTGTATTCAGGTCTAACAATATGATTTCTTTTTATTTTCTGAAATCTGTGGTTTTTTCTTGAAATAGTATTTTTATGAGAACTGTTAGTATTTCTAGTTAGAGAGGAGGACAACAAAAACCAAAGGACCACATTGCAGGTATGTAAGGAAACAATATGTTTTATATGTGTCTGATATAATTATTTTTATGATAATGCTTTTAACTGGTGATGGCGGTTTCATATCAACGATTTATATCAACGATTTACAAGATCTGTTGCCTTTAAGTATAATCTGTCTCATAACCAGAATAAATCCCAAATAATTGTGCAGCTCACCATCATTACTGCCGCAGTTGTACTGCCCCTAGCTCCCTGTCCCAGCTTCCCTACTCCACCATCACGTAGTAAGGCCACTTCAGTAGTCTTAATACACTACTTTCACACTTTCTCTAGTCAATTCATTCCCCATGTGGCAGCCATGTTGTTCTGATCACTCATGGTTCTTGTGTGAAACCCTTCAAAGACCTTGACCTTTTTCTAAGAAAAAAATCCAAATTTAAAAATACAACTTGCAATGTGTTTCAAGACTTGCCCCTTCCCCAGCCTCATATTTCACCCTCCACATACCTACATACTTGGCTCAGCCCTACTGGTCATCTTTTGATTCTTTCGGTTCTCCAAAAGACTGCTGCATATACTCTGTTTTCTGTGTAGGCTACTCTTCTCTCTGGTTTTTGGCTTATTCACATTTACCTTTCATATTGTAACTTACATGCAACTTCTTCCAAAAGTTCTCCCTTGACCAATCCACCTCAACTATCGGTACTATATTATTCTCTTTCCAAAATGCCCTGAATTTCCCTTTAATAGCCCTTCTAATTACAAATTGAAAAATTTAAAAGCCATTTAAAAATTGTAAGATTCAAATTCTCCTGCTAGAGTTATTATCCTGAGTGCATTTGGTGCACTATAAATGCATAATACATCTTTGTTAAGTATGTGGGAAAAATGATCAAATAAATAAATTTGTGATATAACTTGTTCCTTTAATACTGAAATGGAATAAGCACATTCTAGTGCCAGCAGTATAGTAAAAAGTATAATCTTTTAAATGATTTTCAATTGCCAGGCATTCTAGTCTTTCACCTTTAAATAGACATGTATAAACATGAATTACAAGCTATCAAAGCACTCATAAAATGATAATTCCAATCAGTTAGGTGACTTGTCTGCACAACCCTGACTCACTTATATTTGAGACCTTGGTGACCCTTTAGATGAAAAGGAATAGAATATAGTGGAGGAAGTATCTAATGCTCCAGTGGGGTCATACAGGATCTGAATGAGACTGGTTGGTATCTGATGCTGGAGAAAAGTGGAGGCTGAGTAGATCTGACTGGACACATAGACACAGGAGGTGGATTTAGCCAGACACTAGATGGAAGCCTAAGAATTAATCATAAATATTGTGACACAGAATGCCAATGTTGAGTAAACAAAGGCAAAAGCCTAGACAGCATTCAGCAGGTCTGCTGGAACAGCATTTACTAGGATAAAGTAAAAGGAACAGGACCATTAGCAGGAGGGTGGGTCCTGTGTTGCAAACTTGCAGTTAGCAGATCTAGCATTAGACTCTAAAAGAAGAACATTAAACTTTGGCCCATGAAGTTTGTAAGCACTAGCTTCCCTCTGATATGATCAGAGGTTGGAAGCAACATCAGTGTCATGTGGCAGATTTTTGGTTCCTGCCTAATTCCACAGGCTCAGCCTGTGTGGTTGCAGCAATCCCAGTTCCTACTGTGTTGTAATCAGTGGACTAGACACAAGCCTTGTGGATATAATTCACGTGAACTAGTGGATGTTTAACCTAATCCACCACCTCAAAAAATCTTCCTAAATTGAGTGTCTTTAACAATTGACCATGGGTATAACCATGATCACGGGATCCCTGGGTGGCGCAGCGGTTTGGCGCCTGCCTTTGGCCCAGGGCGCGATCCTGGAGACCCGGGATCGAATCCCACGTCGGGCTCCCGGTGCATGGAGCCTGCTTCTCCCTCCACCTGTGTCTCTGCCTCTCTCTCTCTCTCTCTCTCTCTCTCTGTGACTATCATAAATAAATAAAAAAAATTAAAAATAAAAAAAATAAAAAAAAAACCATGATCACTTTGTGAGTGGCTAATCTGCAAAGAGTCAGTCTTGGACAAGTTACTCAACTCTTGTTCATCAGTAGCCATGCATTTCCTCTTCTTTTTGGACACACAATCAGATGTTCTCATGAGGTCATTTGTGGCCATGTTACTGAGTTTTGGCCTAGAATATTGACAGAAGTGTCATACATCATTGCTAGGACTGATTTCTACAAACTCTTGGCTGTTCTTCCACCTTTCCTCATTGTCTGTTAACTGTATGGGATCTAGTGGAAAATACTAAAGGCCTAAAAGGTAAAGGAGCCATATAATTGAAGGATCCTGGTCTTGGAAAGACTGTACAAAACTAAGTCTAATACCCGTTGCTAATACCCGTTGGACTTGATATGAGCAAGAAAAAAACAGGGATTTATTAAACCATTGGTATTTAGGGAGGGGTATATTGCAGCAGCTAATGCTATATAACCTGATGAATAAATATATAAAATAAGAACTACATCATCAGAAAGGAGTAGAGAGCTAAGTTAGAACATGAAACACATGAAAGATCGAAGCCCACTTTTTGCAGATGAACAGATTCTATGGGACAAAAACACTGTTAGTGTTGTTCAAACATCTGTATCTCACACTTCCTTCTTATCCCTCCAAGGCAGAGAAGAAATCTTATTGAATTTTGCAGCCTCAGCACTTCACAGGAGAAGTTTCAGCAATTTAAGTTGAGAGTACTCACTCAGGAGCATTTGCAAGTATCAGTGTCGACTGGTTTTGGAATGGGTAAGATACTAAGTGAGGTAACTGGGAGAGAAAAGAGAAAAGAGAAAGATGTTTCTATGTGAAAAATTAAAATAGAATGATATAATTGACATTAACTAGATGGTTCCTCTGTAATGGGGTTAGAAGTCAGGGAAGGCGTCAAACAGAAGGCGATTTTTAATTTGACACCTGAGTAAACAAAAGGAGCCAAAAGTCCTGAGAAGAATATTTTTAGTGGAGGCAGCAATATTGCAAAGGTCCTAAGGCAGAGACAAACTTGGCAAGTTTTTGTTTACTCAAAAACCATCTAGTTAACATCAATTATATCATTCTATTTTAATTTTTCACATAGAATTTACCACTTTGTGTGTGTATGTGTGTGTTTATTGTTTCCTGTCACCTAAAATGTAAGCTCCATTAGTGTAGGAGCTTTCCTATCTTTTCCTTTCAGTATTCCTGGTGTCTAGAATATTGCCTGGTGATTATAAATATTTGTTGAATAAATATGTGAAACTATGTCAGGGAACTTTGCTCCTGCTCAGCTGACAGTGGAGATCTAACATCAGGCTGAAGAATCTGGACTTTATTCTGTAGGTGATGGGGGTTCAAAAGAGTTGTAATCCAGAGAGTGACATGATAAGAGCTGCATTTTAAAAATGTACTCTGGGAGCCGAATGGAAGATAGATTGCAGAAAGCAGAGCTGGAGGCATGGTAATTAGTTAAAAGATGATAATAATAGCCCAGACAAAAGATTAAACAATGAGAATATCAGTGAGAAAGGAAGTGGAACATAATGCGAGTGGCTGAGGAAAGAAAAACAATAGCCTCCTTAGGACTCACCGGGTGTGGTGAACAGCGTATAGGAAAGAAGGGGAAATGAAGCCCAGGCTTTTACTTGGATAATTATGGATGTAGGTGTGCTGGATGGGGAACAAGTCTGAGAGAACAAAATAATGGATTCAACTCAAACAGTCTGAGTAAAAGTGCTAGCAGGACATGTAGTTTGAGGTGGGAAAAGGCAGTTAAAGATGTGAAGTTGAAACTGAGAAAATAGATAAGAACTGAAGGTAAAAATTTGTGAGTCATCTGCCTGGAGGTGGTAATGAAGTACTGGGCAGGGATGAGGTCAGCCAGGAAGAATAAAAATCTTGACTTGAGAGCAGCATGTCAGAATCGCTCGAGGTGCTTCTTCAAGTTAGACACAATCTCCTTCCTCCAATTTAGCTTTAGAAATGTAATTTTACTGCTGCATATTGGGGTCCTCAGTGTGCTGGGCTTGAAAGTGCTTGAGAATCACTGGTTTGGGAATGATACGTGATGACCAGCCAAAGAACCCTAGAAATGAAAATGATTTTAAGAGTTGGCGCACAAACAGGGACTTAGGAAAGAGATCAAGACATATCACTGCAAGATGTAGGAGAATAAATAGAAGCAAAATAAAAAAAGACAAAGAAATGTCCCTGAAACTGTGGGTCTTGAAGAGTTCATGAAGCAAGAGTGGTCAACAGCACAGATACCAGTAAGTCAAGCAACATCAACGCTTGGGAGTCACTATTGAAATTGACAATTGGCTCATTTATGATCTTGGTGAGACTAATTAGATTTTATGGTGAATTTATCAGAGAATAGAAAGTAAAGAACTAGGAAAAAAATGAATTATGCTTTGTAACTCTTTCAAGAAGCTTGGGCTGTGAAACATGTGGATGGCAAGGCAGAGAAGATCCAAGCATGATAAAAAGTAGTTTGAATGACTTATCAGAAAGAGAAAATAAGAAAACAGTCCCATCTGCAATTGCATCAAAAGTAATAGAATACCTGGGAATTTTAACCAAGGAAGTGAAGTATCTGTACACTGAAAACTCTAAGACACTGACACAAATAAATAGAGAGCTAGTCTGTGCTAATGAATTAGAAGAATTGAAATTGTTGAAATTGTCCACACTACCCAAGGCAATCTACAGATTCAATGCAATCTTTATCAAATTTGCAATGGCATATTTTCACAGAAATAGAACAGTCTTAAAACTTGCACGGAACAATGAAAGACCTCAAATAGCCAAAGCAATCATGAAAAAGAAAAAGCTGGAGGTATCACACTCTGATTTCAAACTATATTACAAAACTATGGTACTCAAAACACTATAGTATTGGCATAAAAACAGATGCATAAACCATGTCATCATGGGTTTATTTCTGGGATCTCTATTCTATTCCATTGATCTATGTGTCTAATTTTGTGCCAGTAATGCACTGTTTTGATTAGATCTTTGTAGTATATCTTGATATCTGAGATTGTGATACCTTAAGATTTGTCCTTCTTGTTCAAGATTATATATACATATACATATGTACATATAATATATATATATATATAATGAAATATTACTCAGCCATAAGAAGAATGAAATCTTGCCATTTGCAACAACATGGGTGGATCTCGATGGTATAATGCTAAGTGAAGTAAGTCAGAGAAAGACAAATACCATATGATTTCACTTATATATGGAATTTACGAAACAAAACAAACAAAAAAAGAGGGAAACCAAAAAACAGACTCTTAACTGTAAAGTACAAACAGGTGGTTGCCCAGAGGGGAGGTGGTGGCGGGACGGGTGAAATAGATGAAGCAGATCAGGGGTATACTTACCGTGATGAGCACCGAGTAATACATGGAATTGTGGAATCAGTATATTGTACACCTGAAACTAATATAATACCATATGTTAACTATATATTAACTAACAAAATAAATAATAGAAGCACTAAAATGGAAAAAAGATAATTCAGGTTGAGGTATGCTGAAATCATGATTCAAAAGTACTTTGCAGGTGGATATCCAAGGAAATATGTAGAAGGAGCTCAATGAAAAGATCTGGGATAGTTATGTATATTTTGGAGATTCCTTGGTAAATCATCCTCTAATAAATCATATTTTTAGGTAAGAGGCATCTAGAGTGAACAGACAAGCAGATATTGGATCTCAAATAAGAAAAATTTATTTGAAAAGCAGTCAAAGGAGGAGGCATCTATAGAGAAGACTGGAGTGCTATAATCAGGGAAGTAGGAAGGAAATTAGGAGAGAGAAGAATTTAAAAAATTCAGATCCAGTGTAACTGACAGAATTGGTGATCAATGAGTATTAAGTTCAGCTGACTCAGTAACAAAAAGAGTGACAGAAAAGGACCATAAAGACCAAGAAATGAAGTCAGATATGAATTCAGGAATGTCTGTTTAGCACCTTGGTGATCATTGGTATCTTTTTGGTCAATTTTTTAAGCTTGTGGTCCAAATGGAAAATGATTTCAATTGGTTAAACATCAAAAGGATTGTGGGGAAATTTTAATATAAAACACATTGAATAATCTTTATAGACATTTTCTAAAACCTTGTGCTTTTCTTACTCCTGAACTCTTCTAATAAACTCATTGGTAAAATATCCAGGGTTTATTTGATAATTTATGATAATAAGAATTTTATACCTTTTACATTTCTCCCATGACTATTTCATAAGTAGATTAGTGGAATGTGAAATAAGCTCCCAATGCAAGTCTACTGTGATGGATCCAGGTAGGTGTGCCTTATCAGACGCTGAGCATGGACGGCCATTTCGAAGTCATTCTTGAATTTACTTCTTCAAATAACAATTTAATAAAAATATTAAATAAGATAATATTTTTTGAGGACTTACTTTTTGCTAGGCACCATAGCCGTATTTGATATAGGTCCTTTCATTTAAGTCTCACATCACTTAGGCAGTGAGCACTAATACCATTCTTGTATTAGAAATGATGAAAGGTAGGTACAGAAAGGTAGTCTGCCCACCATGTGGTATGTGGCAAATGTAATAAATGCATGAATAACAACTGTGTTCAGTGGGTGGCCCCATGTTTGGAAGTGGGTAAGAAGCAGGCCTAAGTGAAACAGTCAAGCACCACCTCTAAGATCGTCTTACTTTTATCTCTTTTTTCAGTCCTGCCCAATATATAACACTTTAGAACTTTCTTCATGAAAAATAGGAATTGGCAATAGACAATAGCATTTACAACTTTCCTAAGAGTTCTAAATGAAGTTAGAATCAGTAAATTCTAATAGTAAATTTTGCTTGCCTTCTATTTCTTTTCTCTTCTGACCAGAAAACCTCAACTTTCCTTTGGAGAGCCATTCTTCCCATTTCTTTGTGTCAGCTGTTAGCTGGGGTACAAATATTGACTAGGGTAGAATATGTCCCTCAGATTTATCTGATCCGATCTCCAAATCTCCCTTAGTCACATTAAGTATTTAATATTTCCCAAGTTGTTCTAATCATAGTGAATTTATATTTTTGTGCTATAGCAACTGGGAATAGATGCTCTTACTCTGTTAGAACAGACACAACCTAAACCAAACCTTATCCCAATTAGCATTATTTTTAGCCTTAAGTTTTTTAATTACCTAAGCCAATAATTTTTTTCAGTTTGAGTTTATTTTCTTGCAATTAATGAAATGATGAATAAATATTTTATATCATATATATATATATATATATATATATATATATATATATATATAATATAACACTACAGTGAAGTTCTTGAAATTCCAACAGCATGTATTTGGGAAATTTAGCAGGAACTTTTTTATTAGGTCTTTTTCGAGGGAGAAATTAGTTGAAAGAATAAACTTCTCTGGAGTTCAGGTTTAGGTATATATTAAATTACGGTGTGTGTCATATCAGACTTTGGTTATATTCTGACCAAATTACTTACCAGTATGTCAGTGCATGGGATTGATGATGCCATGTCAGGGGTTTGCTTTACCATGCTCAAGGGTATATTTCATAGTTTTGTCCATTTTGAAAAGAAACATATTATTTGTCAGACAGCAACTAAATAAAAGAATTAAGAATCTCTATTTATTGTGCCAAAGAACTATAAAAGTAATCATTGCTAGAGGAATAGACAGGTGATATTTCAAGATTTGACCTTTGGCAATCATGCTTAATTACAACTTAATGGCCCATAGTCCATTGGTGGAATTGTTCCAGAAACCAGACATAATCTTGAACTTTTCTTGTGAAGGACCAGATAATAAATATGTGAAGCTTTGTGGGCCTTAAAGCCTCTATTATCACTATACAACTGTACCTTGGTGGCATGAATGCAGCCATAGACAATATAGAAATACCAATATGTAAGTGATAAGCAAAGAAAATATGTAAATATAGACGGTACGAAAATGAGTGTGCATGGCTGTGTTCCATAAAAACCTTATTTATAGACACTGGAAACTTAATTTCATGTATTTCTCACATTTCATGAAATGCTATTTTTCTTTTTTTAGCCACTTAAAAACAGTTAATATTAGCTCACACACAAAAACAGTTTGGCCTACAGACTATATCTATTTGTTTGTTTTTAATTTCAGTACATGACAATGAGAAAGAAGTACAAATTGATGGACTTTATAAATTAGAAGGAATATTGAGTATTGTTGTTAGACAAATAATAACAGAATCAGCTTACATGACAGATACCAAGAATTCTCAGTGGTTTTTCAATGTTTTAGAACTGTGGCACAGAAGAGAATTAACTTAAATATTGAAAGATGTACTGAAAAATGGACAGAAATAGAGAAAATGTCAAGAGTATGTGAATTATTATTTTGAGTTAGACATTTGAGAAAGGCACTATGAATGTTTTTCTTATGTGAGTTCAAAAATAAAATATTCTTTTGATAGAGGTTTGGTCAAGTGGCAAGAGAATAATTTATTGGTGACAGCTACTTCTGTTCTGATATTAAGAAAATATGGATTAGTGGCACGTTTTGAAAAGTATAATCTGCCTTAAACAGGATCACTGGGAATACTCTTAACAGCAGAATTTCCCAAATGGTCTTTCTTCTCCCAGTTTTCAGGGATAGAGAAAGGGCTGTATTATAAACTTTAACTTCTAAAGCAAAATCCAGTGTTAAACAAGGAAAGAATTCAAATTTCAAAAGCTGTGCTGGTTAAAAAAAGAACGCAAGGAAACAAACCGCTTTTAAAACTGACAAACAAGCATCTTCTCTTGTTAAATTTACCTTTCGATTTAAAAACAGAAAATGCCAGGCAAAGCCCAACTGAATATCCAATCAAAGAAGTTATTGTCTCAGAAGCTGGGAAGCTCACATTCTTGAAATTCTTCTCTAGATACACAAGACCCTTGAGACATCATTTTGCTGCCTCCTAACTATCCTGTATTTGAAATCAAACCCAGAGATATCTTTCAAGCACACCCCTAGAATATTTATATATAACCAGATAATATTCCCAGATTTATGTGCTGTACAATCATACAGATATGATTGGGAATAGGTTTTTATTCACACTAATATTTGAAATGAGCAGAAATGAACCTCCAGATTTTCTTTATTTTTTAAATTTTTATGTATTGATTCATGGAGACACAGACAGGGAGAGAGACATAGGCAGAGGGAGAAGCAGGCTCCCTGTGCAGGACCAATCCCAGGACCCCGGGATCATGCCCAATGCTCAACCACTGAGCCACCCAGGTGTCCCAAATCTCCAGATTTTCTAAGGCCAGAAATTGCCTACAGTCTCCAAAAAGAAGAAATCAAGAACAATATGATTTATTGTTTACTTTAGGAGAGGATTGAAAAATTCTGTAGATACTGAAAGGCAAGCACATTAAAAAGGGTCATATCTTAAAAAAATGTTCAAGTGAAAAAGTGAAAAACAATTGGTTTATAGAATGGCATTCACATATAAGGTATCTGTGGAATATATTCAAAGGCAATTTCATTATGTAGCTAATAGATGTATAGCTCAGGGGTATATAATTTCCTGGAGGTCCTCAGCTCATTGATAAGCACAGATTATAAAGATGTCAAATTATGTAAAAAATAGACGATGGTAATGATCAGCCAAATAAATGGTATTACAAAAGGGCAAATAGAAATTTGGAGGACAGAATCAACGTGGGTTTGTAGTTAAATAAGACATTGTGAAGCAATGTATGCAGGCAGTCCGGCTGGGGGGGTGGGGTGTACAGTGCATTGGAGGGAAATGAAAAGCCTTTCCAGGCAAGCACAAAGCTGGGAAGCAAGACCTGACAGGGGGTCTGAGATGTTATGCTGAAAGGGCAGTCTTCTGGAGCACAAGCACACCTCCACTTCATTTTGCATCCCCAGGTGCCTTTATACTTCTAGAGGACCATTTTTTTCTCTGCCTGGGCTGTGTCTTGAGCTATGAGATGATGAAGCTACTATGGAATTCTACAGAATCTTAAGTCACCAGTCAGAATCTTGATTTAGAAATTAGAATGTCCAGATGTGTTTAATATGCACAACTCCAGACTTGATTTAAAGTTAACTTTTCCCACCTCCCCCAGTGGGGAACTGCTGCAGACTGGAAGTCAAGAGAGTATGTGTGTAGCCGGATGGGCTTTCTCTCCCTCCATCATCAAGGTTGGGTAGGAACCACGTAGGGGATAAGAGGAGGCGGGTCTCACCTGACTCTTGTGGTTGCAAGATGGTTCTGTGCTCTCTGGGTCTGGCAGGTGTTTCAAGCTGCCTCTTCCCTTGGAAGCATCTACCTGGGTTATTTGAAGGCTCGCATAGGAAACCGGTGACTCTCCTGCACAGACGCAAGCCACCACTTTCACCCGGTCACTGTCTATTCTCATAGACTTCCTCAGTTTGGTCTCGCCACTCCAGTCGTTCATGGTGCAGGGACACTCATTTCTAGGGAGTCCCCAGTAACTCAAAGGTTTCAAGGAAATAAACCTCATCGTGAGCCTCTGTCTCCCTGGCCCAGTTTTCTACAGCCCAAAAAGGGGCCTCAGGAAGTCTTAGGTCTATGTGATGCCTCCACACTTAAGTAAATTACGTATTTGGAATGTGTCCTGATATCTGACATATTTTTTTTTTTTAAGATTTATTTTAGAGAGAGTGAGAGACAATGGTGGGGAGAGGGGCAGAGGAAGAGGGAGCCCAAGCCAACTCCCTGCTGAGCCCAGAGCCTGAAGCAAGACTTAGTCTCAGGACCCTGAGATCCTGACCTGAGCAGAAAACCAAGAGGCAGAGGTTTAAGTCAGGAGCCCCTCTGACATATTTAAAAGCACATCTTATTTTAAATGACATTGGTTTTAGATTCCAGTGCTGCATCTACACCTTTGAAAGTGGGAAAAGCAATTCTTGCAAGTTGCCTGCGTAGTGATTTTTTTTTAAGGATTTTATTTATTTATTCATGAGAGACATACACAGAGAGAGAGAGAGAGAGAGAGAGAGGGAGAGGGGCAGAGGGAGAAGCAGGCTCCATGCAGGGAGCCCTATGTGGGACTCGATCCTGGGTCTCCAGGATCACACCTGGGCTGAAGGCAGGTGCTAAACCACTGAGCCACCTGGGCTGCCCCATCATAGTGATCTGAATAGGTCTATGCTTGTGTGTTGAGATCACACACACACACACACACACAAATCCTGAAGGAACACTGTTAGGGACTTTGCCTATTGATTGATTCAACACTAATAGGGAAAAGTTCTCAAGGGTTTTTTTGTGCTTTGGACTCTGTAGTATGGTGAAGGGTATAGAACCCTCTCAAAAAAAAAAAAAAAAATAGAGTTTTTAAATAACCAAAATAAAATACAAAGGAATCCAGAGGAATTGGTAATTTTGTAAAATTGATTAATTTTACTGAAATTCAGTTATCAAATGATTAAAAAGTGATACAATAAGGTATACACTTCTTTTTTTACATAATATGAACTAGTGGCAGGTGCAAGAGTATTATAGTTTTCAAATAGTGGTGGGTATAAACCATGTTTAAGATTTCTACAGCTGAAATGTGGTATTTGTTATTTCTGCTGGTGACACAGTCAAAATTTTGAATATGGCTCTAACCCGTCTCATCAATTCCTAGTTAAGGAAGGCGCTAAATTTCAGTTAAAGAATAGGGAAAATGAAGGTTTCTGAAGGCCATCCCGATCAAAAGCAATCCCTTTGCATATTGTCACTGCCCATTTCAGTGAAACACGGCCAGTTGCTCTATGGACGTGGTTTAGTCCATGGAGTTCAATGAAAGATTTACCCTTTTCTTGAATCACTTCTCCTATTCATTCCACCCACCCCTGCTTCTTCTCCGGGGGATGGTCACAGGCTGTTTACACTGCTCAGCTGGGCCTGGCTTCCTCCACCAGCGAGGCATGGTCCCTAGCCACTGAAAAATATTGCCATTTCACAGGAATTTACTTTTTCTTAGAATTTTCCCGCATATTGGGGCATCATCCACACTGTTGAAGCAGCAGGAAGGGACTGTCAGGATCAACAGTTTTCCTTTTGCTTAATAAGATGATGATGGCATCACAAATAAAACGCCTCCCTTCCCTCTGGAAGTGCTGGCTTCCTGATGGGATTTCTACTTTGCCTCTTCAGCAGTGTGAAATGACCCAGGGAAAGACTTAATAAGTAGATGTCAGCCCCAGAGTAAGCAGGAAAAAAATGATAAATGGACCACTGGACAACCCTATCACGACACAGTTTGGCCATGCACTTTGCATTCGATTCTATGGTTTTTCCGTGTTAAATACGGTCAGGGATTCCCACGTAGTTTCAGCCTGAAGCTATTACTCCTCGTAATTGAGACTGAGGAAAGGTCGTGGTATTTTTACAGCTTAGCTGTGACATGCAATATATCACTTTGCTTCTGTCAAAGAAAATATTATACACTTCACTGGCAAAAGGTTTAATCCTGAGTTTTTCCAGTCCACGCCGTGTGCAACGTATCTGCTTGGGTTTACCAATAAATTTCACATTTAAAAATGTTCTAGAAAATTGCCTGGCGCTAGAATAAGATCATTCAGGTATAAAGCAAATGTTTCAGGATCATTAGGAAATTAATTATATAAAGTGATTGACACGTCGCTACAGGAGCAGGAGTGTTACCTACACGTCTGCTTGTTTGAACACAACTCCGCAGATCCTTTGTGGAAAACTGCTTGATTTTTACTAAAATAGGAAAAGTCACTTAGAAAGAAAACCAACTGTTTAGGAAATTGCGCTTTTGGGGGATTTCACCTCTATGGTGGTTATTTTCTTTCCCTTAGCTATGCGTAAAGTATTGATAGTTGCTGAACTTTTAGGTAAGAGCTGGTACTTCAGTGCTGGGGAAATTTTTTTTTTTTAATTAGCAAAATGTTTTAGTTTCTTTTTTGAACAATGAAGAAAATCTGGAGTAAAGCTAGGTTTTTATGATTAAAAAATGACAGATATTAAAACCCAGGAAATCTGTTCAAAGAGGTATTAAAAGGAAAATTCACTTCGTAAAATTCTATATAAGTTAATCTAACCATATAGAAAAACAGAAAATAATGACCTTAACCTGTAACCTAAGAATCTTTTCCAAATCTTTCCAAATGACAAGAAAAATGACAAGAGAAATAAGGATCGAACTAAAAATGAATATATTTACAAAAGGGAAATATCGGATCTAATAAATCCTAGAATTATTTATTTATGAAAATTTAAGGTATTTGTCCAAACTTGGACAAATACCTTAAATTTTCATTTGGACAAATACCTTAAATTTTCATTAAAAAAAATCAGTTAGAAGTTAAGAAAATAACGTATATAGCCAGACATAGAATGTGAAACAGGAGCATCTAGGACCTGTTACAACAGTGACCTTGGCTAGGCTGCTGGCTGTGTTCTAGAATCAATTCTAGACAAACTATAGAAGCACATGGAAGGTATGCATAAGGGAAAGCAACAGAAATTGAGAAAAAAAAATGTTGAGAGTGAAGATCACCAAGAAGCAGTGCTTATGTGGGGAGGGTCTTGATACTTTTGTGTCAGGGCACAGGGCAGAGAGAATAGGTTGGAGGAAAGCTTCTCAGTTCTGCTTTGACTTTTGGATGCATTACCTTATCAGGAGGTTATCTGTCCCATTGCTCAGAGAGATGTTGGGTCAGTGTAGGCCCCCGGTGCTGTGAATTAGTAGGATTGTAGGGGGAGGAGGAGCAGTTGAGCGTCTGCCTTGAACTTAGGTCATGATCCTGGAGTCCTGGGATCGAGTCCCACATCGGGCTCCCTGCTCGGCGGGGTGTCTGCTTCTCCCTCTGCTCCTGCCCCTCACTCTGTTCTCTTTCTCTTTCTCTCAAATAAATAAATTAAGGTTTGGCTTACTGCTGCCCCTGGACATTCCCTTTGCAGTTCTCTTCCTCTGAACCCCTAGGCCAGATTTATAAACTAAATAAGAGGCCTTTTCCCAAACTTTCTTTCTTCTTATTTAAAATAGTTTAAAGCTGGACGTGCCTGGATGGCTTAGTCGGTTAAGCATGGGCCTTCCGCTCAGATCATGAACCTGGGTTCCTGAGATAGAGCCCCAGGTCAGGCTCCCTATTCTGTTTCTCCCTCTCCTTCTGCCCTTCCCCTGCACTCATGCTCACTTGCTTTCTTTCTCTCTCTCTCTCATAAATAAATAAATAAATAAATAAATAAATAAATAAATAAATATAAATAATTTAAAAGTGAATCTTGGATTAGAAAACTTACATACTAGGTAACGTAATTCTGTGGGGCTTGGGTTTCTCTGCCCTGGGACACATCCCCTCCCCTCTCTATATGTACAGTAGAAAGATAAGGGCCTACCTTGAGGGCTTATTCCAGTACAGATTATCAGAAGTAATAGCTGATACTCCCAGTGATTCAAATACCAAAATTCCTTGAAACGTCCAGTGAGTGAGCTGATAAATAAATTGTGGTGGATCCGAACAATAGAGTATTATTAGGCACTAAAAAGAAATGAGCTATCAAACTGTGAAAAGACACGGAGGAAACTTAAATGCCTATTACTAAGGAAGCCGATCTGAAAAGCTACATACTATAGAATTCCGTGTATATGACACTCTTTAAAAGGTAAAGCTATGGAGTAGTAAAAAAAAAAAAAAAAAAAAAAATCGATGCTTGTTGGTGTTTGGGTGGAGAAGGGATGAATAAGCAGAGCCCAGAGGATTTTTAAGGCAGCAAAAATATTCTGTACGATACTGTAATGGTGGATACATATTATTATTATTATACATTTGTCAAAACTCATAGAACATATACCAGCAAGAGTGAACCCTAACATAAACTATGGATCCTGGTGATAATGATAAGGTTGACCAGTTGTAAAAAAACGTACCTCTCTGGTTTGAGGTGTTGATAGAGGAAGGTTATACTTGCTTAACAAAAGGCAATAGGTGGGATTTCTCTGTACTTTTGATCCAATGTTGCTATGAACCTAAAACTGATCTAAAAATACAGCTTATTCATTAAAAAACTAAAATATGATATGTTTTAAAAGAATCACAAAGTTTTTAGTATATAAAATAGTCCTTCCTATTTGGTTCATGTCTTTGATTTCAACCTGTCAAAGGGTCCACCAAAAAAAAAAAAAAAAAAAAAGGATAGAATGGTTCCTCCGCCCTATTCTGTTGGTACCCCCTCCTCCAGCAACATTTTATAGTGAAAGTTTGCAAACATACAGAAACTCTGAAAGGATTTCAGAATGAACACCCATACACCCACCAACTAAATCCTACAATTGGCATTTTACTATACTCATTTTTATTACACATATATTTATTTGGGCTTTCTTATTTTTAAAATGAATTTCAAACTAAGTTGCGACTTACATGTCACTGTGCACATGTCATTAGCATGCCTATTGTTAACTAGGATTTCATGCTTATTGATGGCTCTTTTTTTCTTCTTTTCAGGAATATTTATATACAATAAAATGTACAAATAATAAATGATGATTTGATGACCTGAGCAAACCAACCTCCTATTAATAAACAGAGCATGACTCTCATTCCAGAGAGTTCATAATGTTCCTTGCCAGTAAATCCTCTCCTCCATGTCCACCATTAATTAGTTTTGTCTATATGGAACTTTATATAAATGGAGTCTTAGAATATGTACTTTATTGTGTCAGACTTCTTTCACTCAGCATACAGTTTTTGAGATTCATCCATGTTAACATTATACATCAGTAGTTTTTTCTTTTTATTGCTGAGCAGCAACATGCTGTTGAGATATAACACAGTTTATGTATGTATCAATTCTTCTATGGCTGGATGTATAAGTTGTGTCCTTTTATGAGTTATGAATAAAGCTGCAATGAACAATTTTGTGCAAGTTTTTTGGGGGGACATATTTTTTTGAATCACTGGGTAATAGGCTTGGTATTTGCCCACTTTCTTAAGAAAGTAGGAGAGATTTCTCTAAAATTGTAGCATTTTATACTCCCCCCATAGTGTATGAAAGCTCCAGTTGCTGCACATCCTTCCCAGCATTCAACGGTATCTATCTTTTGATTTAGCTATTTTAGTGGGTGTATAATGGTGCGGAATTGTCCTGATGTTCAATGATATCCAGTGCTTATTTATGTATTTATTGTCCATTTACATATTATCCTTGTGAGCCGTATGTTTACATCTTCTCATTTCCTTATGGGTAGTTTGTCTTCTTATGATTGTCTTATAAAAGTTTTTAAATTTTGTTTTTGTGTTTTGTGTTTTAAAGTATTCAGGTTACCAGTCCTATGTCAGTTGCCAATATTTCCCCACTGTCTATAGCTTGTCTATGAGTTTACTTAAGGGCATCTTTGGATGAATCACTGTTGTTCCTTTTTTTGAAGTATAATTTATCAATTTTTTAAAAAAATGGATTTTACTTTCTGTTTTTTTTAAGCCTTTAATTATCTTCAAGCCACAAAAATACCTTATGCTTTCTCTCTCATTTTTTAAAAAGATTTACTTCTTTATTTTAAGAGATGGAACGTGAGCGAGAAGGGCAGAGGAAGAGCGAGAATCTCAAGCAGATTCCTTGCTGATCACAGAGGCCAGTGAGTTGCTTGATACCATAACCCTGAGATCATAACCTGAGCTGAAACCAAGAGTCGGACTCTCAACTGACTGGGCCACCCAGGCACCGCTTACATTTTGTCTTGAAAGTTTCATGGTTTCAGAATTTATGTTTAGGTATAGGATCCATCTCAAATTAATGTTTGTAGTGAGTTAGAGGTTAAAGTTTATTTTTTTTTATTTGAATATCTAGATGTTCTGATATCATTTGTTGAAAACCTTTTCCTTTCCTTTCCCTCTTGAATTGTCTTGTCACCTTTGTTGAATATCAAATGATCATAATGTATGAGTCTATTTCTGTCCTCTGTATTTATTTCACTGATTTGATTGTTGAGCATTTGCCAGTACCACACTGTCTTTATTAGTGTATTCTTACAGTAAGTCTTGAAATGATACAGAATAAAAGACTTTTAAGCAAATCATTAGTCAAAAATATATATGGAAAATAATATGATGAAGGAGTCATGTTCATGTAATATAAATATTTCTTCCAATTTAAAACCCATTAAGGTTGCAAAAGGGGTTAACAAATCAAAGAAAAACACATAACATCCACTTAACTAATACACAAGAATGTGACCAAAATGATTGAGGTAGTACTTCACTATTCCAAAATCGCAATATTTTTAATGACTATATTCAATGTTGATAGAATATATATATACACAGATCATTTGGGAAAAAACTCAATGCCATTTATCTGGATACAATATTGTGGTGTGTATATAAAACTTGCAAAAAAAAAAGAACAAAAAAAATCTTGCCTTTTGATAAAAATATTATTTTCTTTTGGACAACCCTGCAGTAAGGTGGAGAGTAATTCACAAACCCCAGAACTTAGGAGATTTTCCTAATTTTAGAAAAGAAGGAGAAATCTACCCATTCAAAATAGAGAAATAGAGGGCACCTGGGTGGCTCAGTGGTTGAGTATCTGCCTTTGGTTCAGGTCATGATCCCAGGATCCTGGGATCGAGTGCATGTCAGGCTCCCCGGAGGAGCCTCCTTCTCCCTCTGCCTATGTCTCTACCTCTCTCTGTGTCTCTCTCATGAAGAAATACATAAAATATTTAAAATAAGTAAATAAAATAGAGGAATGCTTACTTCAGAAGCTGTACATCAAATAATGCCAAATATCATTCTAACATTTAAAAAAATCAGGCTTTTGAGAAATATTCATAGGTATAGGGAAAGGCTCAATATGGGAAATGCAATCCTAACTTCCTAAAAAAACGTGTACATGTGGGGCAAAAAAGAACTGGAAAGAAATATTTTAAGAATTTAACTGTTTTTTTTTTTTTTAATGGTTATTTAACATCCAGTACTTTGAGACAATAAGATTCAGGATGAATTTGATTATTTAGTTTATGATTTTCTGTCCTTGTATATCCTAACAATGGATACTTACTTTATAATTAAGCAATATAAAAATTCTTTAAAAATTTTGTTGGCTTAAGAAGTATAACAAAATGCTGGGAGAACACACATCCTCATAATATCTCTGAAAAATAGAACAGGTCATTACTGATGAAGGAATTGGGTGCATTGGAAATGGATCCAGCCCTAAGAAAGCTATGTGAGGAAGATCCCAGTTAGGCACAGGGGTCTTGCCTCTTTGGGCTCTTCTACTCTTCAACACTGCATCTTTGGGCAATTCCCAAATAACCAGTCCATTCACCCAACCAGGATGGCCATATCAAATAACAGATGGTTAACAGTTCTTTAAAACTCCCTGCTATTCTGTTTGACCCCACAGAATAGCAGAAGTTGATGTTATCCTGTACCTACAAATTTGTTTCATCTTAATGTAATAATTTGACAGAATTTAGGACTTTGTGGCATGTAATCAGAATGCACACGTTTATTTAATCTCTATAGAAGCTGTTATGTAAGATTGTTGGGGGTTCATGGACGAAGTTGGCACTGGTGGAACCAGCAACAAGTAGAGCTGCTTCCAGAATGACCAGGTTGAGCCACTCCAGCAGCCCCTGGAGCTGATTTCAGTATGCCATGCCTGTTCTAGAAGCATCAGCCCACCAGCTAAGGCTGAAAGTTTAGCAGCCTCGTGTTGCCAAGCATAATGTAGTATATGCCTTTGGAGAGTGTAAGAAACAACATTTAATTTAGTGTAAATTGTTTCAGCAGTAAGCGTTCATTTAGAATGCCCTATAACCAAAACAAACATTTCTTTTTCACCCTTGATCTGTTTGCACCCATTGACAGTGCTCTGGTCGATGACCCATATTTCGTCAAATTAGTGACCTGGGTGTATAATTGGGGGAATGGAAAATGCATAAATATAACAGAGACTTCCTTGGAATTGGGCTGGTTTATATCAGAGAGATGTTTTTGTGTTTTGAAAATCCAACCCGTATGCCTGTTTCATGAGCATAAGCATGTGTGTTATAACTGTAAAAATAAGTAAGTGTCTTGGGGAAAAGCGCCTTGAGCAGTTTATGTGGGAAAGGTAAACAAAATCCAATTTGGCTAACCTCTTCTCACTCCATGGAAGGTACTTAAACCACAGTAAAACGAGACAGGAAAAACTGATTTGATTTTTTTTTTCTAATTCGAAAGAAGAAAACCAATTTGATCTTGGTTTTAGTGATCAGATGAAAATGAGAACATCATGAGCAACACACAGTATATAAAACTAGTGAGGTCTCATTTACAATCTGACAAACAACCTCGGGCAAAAACATTACTTCTTTGTATTGTCTAATGCAGAACAGAGTATATTGGGCAACGTGTCCTTGAGTGACTGTGTTTGTCAAATCAGCTCATGCAACGTATCATGTATTGAACCCTATATTAACCCCCCCGTAGCTCAAACAGTCAGGCCCCATTCACCATGTGGAGAACCTGGAGTTATCGCCTTCCTTGGAATGTTCACATGCTCACTTGGTGCTGAGATCTTGGCAAAATTAAAAGGAATGACCTTCAATACTGACATTCTTTTATATTTTCATCTTATTTTCACGCTGGGGTGGACTTGATCATTCCTCTTTCATCCCCTGCTAGAGCAAAGCTCTTCTGATTTTGCAGACAGAGTCTCTCTCCCACTTGGTCATACCATCTGTCTCCACATTACAGTTTACTCTGCATGAGTACCAGGTAGCAGACGCGGTTTTGCCCAATAGCAAGTACAGTGGAAAGTCTTTCACAGGCACCCCACAATCTGTGAACATATGATCAGTCTAGGATAACACGTTGTACTAAAAATATACCAGAGAAATGTGCATGTGGTAATAAACAAGAAACCTGAATCGGGGGAGAAATGTGCCATGTGCCATGAGCTTCTGAAATATATGTCTCTCTGTGTACCAGAATGATGACGGTCTGTCAATGGGAGATGATGGGACCAACTAATGTTTGTTTCTTTATTGCAAGTGTTAATGTACATTTAACAGTGTGGGCATAGTGTGTTTGGCCTAAAACCCAAACTGTGAGTTAAATGAGTGGAAATCTAAAAGTATTTGTCAAGAGGTGGTTGGTTTGATAACTAGAAATCTGTAATTTCCACGCGAACTTCTTAAACTATGCATTGACATTGGCAGGATCATCTCAGTAGGTCTGAGAGCGCAAATGCAAAAGAAAGGATTGTGTCTCCTATATTTTATGCTGCATCATCAACCCTTATTTATACCATCTTTTCCTATAGAACTTGACCATGTCCTTTAAACATTAGAGTACATATTATAGAGACTTTTTGCAGAATGATTGTTTATGCAGAAAATATTTGTGCATATTTTTAATATGTCGTTTCGGGAACTGATTTTGCAAACTTGGCACTTGTAACTTGCTTTACTTCATGTGATATTCAATGTCCACTTTTAGTCAATCAGCTAGGGTGACCATTATCTTATGCCATATCTCCTCCCTACCTCCTATTTCCAGTTCTGTTTGCTGAGGGAGGCTAGGATGGGAAGGTTGCTAGAAGTTTGCTGCCTTCTTCATTTGGTCAAACGACTGTGTTTGGGTTTGAACTGTATTATATCGACCTGGAGCCAAATTTTCTGGATCTGCAATTGGTGTAGTCATTTTGATTCTTGCATCAGTCATAAAAATTTTGAACCTCAGATGGTATCTGGTTCTCCAGGGACAAGAGAGCAGTGGGATGTAGTAGAGATGTAGTATACAGGTGTCAGAGGCTGGTGTTCACAAATCAGCCTTCTCTGCCATTGCTGTGTGGCTTCAAACCACCAATTTAAACCCTGTGTTTCACCTACAAAATTTGTGAAGTCATGTTCATCCCATTGGGTTATTGTGCCTGAAAATGCTTGGTCCACAAATTATCTTACTTAAATCTTTATGATCAGTTGGCAAATAAGTCACATACCCGCAATTGTCCTCCAATACACTCTTTTAAGTATAGATCTAAGACAGCATGGTGGCTTCATGGTTCATATAACATGGTAGCCAACAGTGTGGCAGACACCGGACTAAATCTGGCCCCACTAGCTGGGTAATGAGAACAAGACAGTGAATTTGAGCCTACCATGGAGATGAGAACTATATCTACCTTGGGCCTCTGGACTGTTGTGAGGATTGAACTTCTATTAGAATAATATCTGATATGTAATATGTAATCCGTAATCAGTATTGTTATCACCATGTATCAGTGCAGACTTAGAAATCCTACTTCCAAAAAAAAAAAAAAAAAAAAAAAAAAGAAATCCTACTTCCATAGGACTGGTCACTCTTTGTTTTTTGGGGTCTCCCTCCAATATTACCCAGGCAAAATGAAACAACAACCACAAATCTTGGCTCTAGTTCCTTCTTTTTATTTTATTTTACTTTATTTATTTTATTTTATTTTATTTTATTTTATTTTATTTTATTTTTTTTAAAGATTTTATTTATTTATTCATGAGAGACACAGAGAGAGAGAGAGCGGTAGAGACACAGGCAGAGAGAGAAGCAGGCTCCATCCAGAGAGCCTGATGTGGGACTCGATTCCGGGTCTCAGGTTCGCACCCTGGGCCGAAGGTGGAGCTAAACCACTGAGCCACCCGGGCTGCCCTCCTTCTTTTTATTTTAAAAATATTTTACTTATTTATTCATGAGAGACACAGAGAGAGAGGCAGAGACTTAAGCAGAGGGAGAAGCTGGCTCCCTCTGGGGAGCCCGATGCAGGACTCAATCCCAGGACCCTGGGATCACACCCTGAGCCAAAGCAGATGCTCAACCACTGAGACACTCAGACAGCCCTCTCTAGCTCTTTCTGATGCAGATTTTATCTTTCTTTTGCCTTCTCTACATGGTATTCATACACCCATTCTATCACATTTCATTGTAAAGTGTCAGTTGTCAGATTTATCTTCTTCACTGGACAGTTAGCTATGCAATGACCAAAAAAACCCCAAAACGATGTAGTCTTTTAGAGCTCATAGTATTGGGCCCTGGTTTTGTTGGCAAATAAATATGGAAGAAAAACATTTATTCTTCATATTTTCTCCTACAAAATTATATTCTTAATCTGTGATCAGTGGATGTGCCTGTGCACAGGAAATTTGTGAATCATCTCACACTGTATGAAAAATTAATTATGATCGTGAATTTTGCCAGAAAAGGGCTCCATAGTTTCATCAACTTTCCAGGGAAGCTTGTGGCCCTAAATAGCTTGGGAACTATTAATATAGAATCTCCTTATATTTTTTCTATGAACATTATTTAAAAAAATCATTAGTCTTTTAAAATGATAATGGCCCCAGATTACACATGCCTAATATCTAAGATTGGCCTCCTTCTATCTTTGATTCTTCAATTCTGTCCAATATCTGCTGCCTAAAGAAATGCAAACACTTTCTGTGAACATTACATATGCAATATATGCCCATGAGCCCACAGTATAGTTAATCAGATTCCTTTAACAACTTATTTGGTTCTCATGTCAGCATATAATCAGTCTTTTCAATTGAAAGATAATTAATCATTATTATATCTACAAAATTCAAATTACCTGTAACCTGTTATTTGTCTGACTGATGAAGCATAAATGTCATCTAAGGTCTTCCCTCTTCCCCACCTCACCTCTCAGGAGTGGTAAAGCAGGTCAAGTAGCAAAAAAGTTTGACTGCTTCCTAGAATATGCAGTATTTTCATTATTTTCTATGTAAATGCATTTGACCTTTTATTGGCTATTTAAATCTATAAAATAATGAAAAACTTTTGGATCTTTTTTTTAAGAAAATGCTCAAATACAAGATTCCTATTAATTACATTGTATTAATTAGACTAAAGGCTGAGAAACAGACCCAAAAGACAATAGTTCAGCAAAATACAGGTTAACTTTTGTCTCCTAAAAGCACAGAACATGAGAAACTTTCCCTTTCCAGAAGTCATGCCCTTGACAGTAGGAAAGCTCTGACATCCTCAACATGTAGCTTCTAAGGGTGCTTTTTCATTCTCGTTGTCAGCCAGCAGCTAGAAAAGTGAAAAACAACTTCAGAGCAAGTATTTTCTAAGCAAGTGAGAGAAGTTGCACATTTTACTTCCGCTCATACTCCACTGATGAAAACTTAGTGACACGTCTATACCTAGCTACCAAAAAACAGGAAGACACAGTATGCCTGAGTAGCTCTGCACCCAGATACACTATATTATCCTAAAAGAGCAGAAAAGATTTTGGGTGAGATGTAACAACCTCTGTTGGCTATGCAGAATTAGGATTTAGACACACACATCAAAATAGGGCAAAACCAACTACTTTTGGGACTTGATAAATGGATTCTTTGTTTCTCTTCCTTCTGGAGGCATTCAGTAATCTCGAGTACTGTAAATTCAAAATAGCCTCATTGTCTGAGAAGAATGTGAAAGCCACTTAAAGAAATTAACAGAATATGGGTTTGGGTTTCAGCAGAATAGACAAAAGAGAATGATCAGGACCCAGAGATAAGTCAGCCCCATTTGGACAATTAGGTGATCATGGAAGATACAGGCACAAGGTAGTAGAGAGGGTAAGAGAGGGCTCTGATAGAGAACAGTAGGAATTACAGGCATGAAGCCCAGAGCTGAGGTTCACATCGTGATAGCTCCTACGAAATCTGGGAAGGGCAGGCAGGGAACTGGAGCTGACAACCAGGGCAACAGGCTGAAACCTACCTCTGGAAAATAATGCTTGGCTGTCAGAACCCTGACACATGACTGCCCAGAGTCAATTTACTGCAATCAGGATGAAAAGAAAGACTTAGATCACCTACAAAGGAGATGAACGCAGCATGGCCCTGCTAACTATGTAGGTTCCTGTTAGTTTTTATTCTTAGGGGCTTAATAAAGTCCCACAGGCTAAGGTGAGTTAAACCTGCAAGTGTCATTGAAATAAGCCCAGCTGCAGATTTAAGGAACCATAAGGGGCCAAGGAGGTAACCCATCTCAGCTTCTTAAATAAAACTCCAATCTCTGGGTTATTTTGAAGACTGGATTGTTGCTTTTCAGACAGGTAGGCAAAGGGTATAAATGAAGAAAAGAATCAATTAAAAACATTTCTGAGCAACAAATGGTACTAAACCAACTGGACATTCACGCGAAAAAAAAAAAGTGATTCTAGACACAGACCTTATACCCTTTACAAAAATTAACTCGAAGTGGATCATAGACTCAAGTTTTAAAAGTAAAACTATAAACCTCCTAGAAAATAACATGGGAGAACACAGATAACCTTGGGCATGGTGATTATCTTGTAGATACAACAAAGACGCAGGTCCATGAAAGAAATAATCGATAAACCAGACTTCATTGAGATGAAAAACTCTGCACTGTGAAAGATAATCTCAAGACAATGAGAAGACAAGCCACAGACTTGGAGAAAATATTTGCAAAAGGCATATCTGATAAAGGACTATTGTTCAAAATATACAAAGAACTCTTAACACTCAACAAGAAAATTTAAAACCTGATTAAAAATTGGACCGAAGACCTTAGCAGACACTTCACTTCACCAAACAAGATATACAGATGGTAAGTAAGCATATGAAAAGATGTTCTACGTCAAATGTCATCAGGGCAATAAAAATTAAAACAACAATGAGATACCACTACCGACCCATTGGAATGATCAAAATTCAAAACACTGACAATACCAAATGCTATTGTGGGTGTGGAAAATGAGACTCATTCATTGCTGATGGGAACGCAAAATGGAAAAACCACTTTGGAAGATAGTTTGTCAGTTTCTTACGAAGCTAAGCATACTTCTACCAAGTGATTCAGCAGTTATGCCCGTTGGTGTTTACCCAAATGAACTGAAAGCCCATGTCCACACAAAAACCTGCATATGAATGTTTATAGCAGCTTTTTCATAACTGACAAATCTTGGAAACAGCCACGCTGTCCTTCCATTGATAAGCAGGTAAATAAAACAGTGGTACATGCGCATAATGGGATGTTATTCAGTGCTAAGAAAAAGGAGAAAAAAATGAGTGGGAAATATCAGAAAGGGAGATGGAACATGAGAGACTCCTAACTCTGGGAAACGAACTAGGGGTGGGGGAAGGGGAGGTGGGGGGGGTGACTGGGTGATGGGCACTGAGGGGGGCACTTGATGGGATGAGCACCGGATGTTATTCTATATGTTGGCAAATTGAACACCAATAAAAAATATAAAAAAAAAAAAAAGAAAAAGAAAAATGAGCCATCAAGCCACGAAAATACATGGAGGAAGCTTACAGGCCTTTTACTAAGTGAAAGAGGCCAACACGAAAATGTTACATTCTCTGTGATTCCATTTACATGTCTTTCTAGAAGAGGTAAAACTTTAGAGACAGTAAACTGATAAGTCATTGCTCAGGGTTGGAGGAAGGAAGAGATGAAGAGAGAGAGCACAGAGGACTTTTAAGGATGTAAAAATACCCCATATGATACCATAATGGTAGACAAACATCATTATATATTTATCCAAACCCATATAATGTACAAAACCAATAATGAACAGTAATAAGAAGTATGGCCATTGGGTGATTATATTATATCACTGTAGGTGCACTGGTTGTACCATATTTTACGCTTTGGTGAGCAAGTGGATGGAAGAGGTTATGCAAGTGTGGGGACAGGGGACATGGGGAATCTCTGTTCCTTCTCAGTTTTGGTGTGGAACAAATATGACAGTACGTGTGGAGGGTAGAGCGATGGGTACAAAGTTTCAGTTTGGGAAGATAAAAAAGTTCTGGACACAGATGGCGGTAATGGTTGCACGACGATGTGCATACATTTAATGCCGCAGAACCGCACCTTAAAGAAACAGAATGGCAAATTTTGTGATACATCTATTTTATCAAAGTGAAAACAATTTTTAAAACTTCAACAAAAACGTAAGCAATCACGGTGCGTGTCTTACATATTTGTGTCTGTCAATTGTCACAGTCAGTGAGCGAAAAGAATGCAGCTTTGGGAAACTTGTTGATGATGAACATAAATATTTTGCCAGTGTACTCGTGTCTGAGACCAATTCTTGGCTCTTGAAATTTTCATTGTTGAAATTAAAACAGGTAAAATGATGACAGCAACCATATAATATAGAGGGAAAAAAAACCCAGCCCTGTGAGATTGGGATGCTCAGGAGAGTGGCAGGGACCCCCGTTCAGGGCACGTGCTTCAGGAGAGGATCTGCTCTGTACAGGCTGTGAGCAAAGGTATGAACTGGCCACCCTTGATCCACCTGCTGCCTCCTACCTTTTGGTCAGAAAAATGATGTATAGCCATCTCCCTACACTCTGGCTACCAGAGCAAGCGCGGAGATGCTTGTTTGTGTAATTATAAATGCTAGAGACTACAGACGAAGAGACACAGGCAAAAGGAAGCACATCGGGTTGCCCTTTCCCCTTCTCTGTTCATACCTTTGCTAGGCAGCCTTTACAATGGCTCCTGATGACTCCCCCCCCCACCCCGGTTCTCACATCCTTGTGTAATTTCTCTCCCCTTGAGCAGGAGCTGGACCTATGACTTGCTCCAAATATATAAAATATGGGAGCACCTGGGTGGCTCAGTGGTTGAGCATCTGCCTTTGGCTCAGGTCGTGATTGGGGTCTTGGGATCGAGTCCCACATCAGGCTCCCCACAGGGAGAGCCTGCTTCTCCCTCTGCCTATCTCTCTCTGTCTCTCTCTATGTTTCATGAATCAATCAATCAATCAATCAATAGATAAATCAAGCAAGCAAGCAAAAGTGCAGGATGGAACTTCAAGGTTAAGCCACAGAAAGAACGTGACTTCGGTCCTAAGGTCCCTTTCTCACTCTCTTGCTACCTCGTGATGGAGGAAGCAGCTGCCCAGCCATGAGCTGCGCAATGGAGAGGGCCACGTGTGTGGCAGGGAGCCAGTGTCTACCACCAGCCAAATGCCAGTAAGGAAGTGAGGCTGCCAGTAGCAGAAGATTGAGCTTGGAAACGGATGCTCCCGGCAGCCCCTGCTGATGCCTACACAAGCACCAAACTAAACCACACCTGTGTCCCTCGCCCCCAGAAATTGTGGGAAAAGAAGCATTCGCTTTGTAAAGCCTCTAGGATTTGGGGAGTTTTCCTTCACAGCAGTGGATTACTCCTGCACCCCCAGACAGTGTATATCAGTAATTCTCAAGCAGGGGAGGGTGAGAAACACTCTGCTTACCAAAAAGGTGCTAAAGCAAAGATGGCTGGGGTCCCACCCACATCCACGACCCTCTCCTCTAGGGTAGGATTGTTGCTGGAAGCGGCCGCCAAGCCAGAGACTACATTTTCCAGCCCCACCTCCACCCTTCCACACATATGTGGGGCCATGTGACTCGTTGTCACCCTGGGACATGCGTGGGAATGGTAGGTGTGGCCCTTCTAGGCCTCGAGGTGGACACAGATGTGTGTGTGGACCGTCTGGCTGCATGTGCCCAGCTGAATTCCCAAAGGAGTCTGAAGAGCAGCGCTGGCTTACTCAGAGGACAGAAACATTTGTTCTCAATTATTATAAACCCAACATCTGTTCTGGACACGAAATGAACTTTTAATGGGTTAAGCCACTAAAATGTTGGGGCCTGCAGTTTTTGTTACAGCAGCTAGCGTTACTCTAAATAATACAAGGATACAGGAGCATAGTTTAAAACCCTGAGACGAGACACACTCCACATGGAGACTGTCCACATGTCTGGCAAGGTCTAAAATCCAAAATCAAAAGCATGTATATTGCAGAGCAATAGCCAGGGTATCCCAGGGAGGTGTGGCCTCTTAGGGTAAGGCAAAGAGAGAGAGAGGGGATAAAATGGTATGACTTTGAGTTGGGGACCTCCCTGTGTCCAGCTCTGCCATGCCATCAGGAGGGAGGAAAAGAAGGAAAAGCCTTGTAAGTTCTCAGTTTTCTCCCCCTATTTCCTCACTACAAAACTCTCATGATGCAGGGGAATGTGGGTGGTTTAGTATTTTGAACTGACTCACAGAAGATCCAAAGGGGGAGCAAGGAAGTGGTGGGGGAAGAGAAAGGGAAGGGAAAGGTCAGACAGTTTGGGTAAATATTGCTCTATTTTAGCAAGATCGAACATTTCATGAACTGTTTCTGGAAAGCCCCAAAATGGAAGGCTGTTTACTTGGGGTTCAAAAAGGAGCTCCAGAGGTTTTGATTTATTGAGCATTTTCCACAAAGTTTCAGTCCTTGCACACACACACACACACACACACACACACACATATTTTTCTGCAATTCAAGACCCCTCAAAAGTTTAAGAACGAATTTCTCTAAAGTTACTTTGGTCATGTTATTTGGGGCATTTTGATTTAGTCCTGCTCTTGCCGATTTTTTCACCTCCTTAAAAGTCTTCCTTAAGAGTTATTACCCAGGGGAAATTTTATAAAAGCCAGATGAAGGATGTATTTTTAAAAGTGTGTTTGAACAATGTGTTTGAACAATGCTGGTTCTGTCTGTCTCTTACGTTGCTTTTTGGGATTATAAACTTGATTAAAACAGAAACTGTGTCTTTCTTTCTTGGAAATCTTCTTCTGTCAGAATGCCCCAAACCAGCTCCCAGGCAGGAGAGAGAAATTTTTTTAAAAATGTGATTGGTTCCTGGTGATGAAGTGTCTAATCAAGTTCACTCAGAAGTCAATAGCAATACTAGAAATAAAAATTGAATTTTCTATGCCACTGCCTAGTTAATAAACGTTGACAGACATGTGTAATTATTTTAGATGCAGGAAGACAAAACGATGGATGAGAGGAAACAACTGATAAGATGTTATTGACTTAAATAAGGAAGCCAATTTTATGTGATGGATGTATTGCACATTGGAACAAGAGGCAAATATGATAATTCTTTTATCCCTACGTACGGTGGCCTATTTAAAAAGAGGGTCAAGTATGGTGATTTAAGACATGTCTTTTGTGTTTATTGCATGCCAATGAGACTGTTCTTAACCTAGATTTTACTCCACTGCCCTGGACAGCTTCTCCTAGGCCCAAATTTGCCTGAAGAATCCCAGGACAAATAAGACTATTGTTATGATTTCACTACCAGATTAAGTAAAGCCTTTTTTCTTATGGAGTGATTAAACAAAACATTTGCTGGTGATTATCAAATAAAAAATATGAAAATTAACCAACATTATTACTTTGAGATTCTTGCCGAAGATAAGAAGAAGGGAAATGCACACCTGGATGGGAATCTTAGTTAAAAAACCTATGAAAACAAATTAGTTACTAATCACTTTCTGTTAATGGAATTTTAGTAAATAGCTATTTTACAATAAGCAGTTCTGCTCCTCACTTGTTTTGGTAGGACCGATTTCATCAAGTTGATGATCTTGGAGAAGGAAAGACTTGGAGGGGTCACAAAGTGCTGGATTTGGAGTTGGGATCGATCTATAGCTAGTGCGCAATTCCAGATGTCAGCGACATGAATTTGTGAGCATGATGCCAGTGGTTCTCTAGGAATCTACTTGTGACATTTGAGGAGTGGAGGGGAGAGGGAATGGAGATACCAGGTTGATGTTTCTTTTATCTGCCTCATGTCAGTGACTAAGACCGACCACTGAAAGAATCACAGTGAAGAGGAAGATCCTGGTTGCACCATAGGCTTTCCAAAGCCCTGGGTGCCAGCAGCTCAGCTCTGCAGTGTAGGCACAAAGCTCAGCATGGTCGGAGAGGAACACATCCCCACACCTCTGACACACCCTGGGATCCAGATGGTACAGAAAGACTAGAGATGAGACATTGACATTTTGCATATTGCAGTTCGAGGATGCCCCAGAAGACGGCATCCCCAAAGGGGAGCGGTGTGCCCAGTGAGGTCACCTCCAGCCACATCCTGGCGAGGCACATCCCTCATGTGGTTGGCAGGCAGTGAATGTCCAAATAAGGCTAACTCAAAAGAGCAGGATTGGGCTTACTCCTAAGCATATGTGAAGTACCCAGGGAGTGGGAGGAGCCGGTCTGGCAAGGTGACATCTCAAGCAATGACAGTCACAGATCATACCTTACATGGCTCTGGTCTGTACTGCCTGAGGCCAAGGAGTGGAGCTCAGGGATAACTTCACTGTCTGTCATATCAGCCATTGTCTCAGGGCCTCTTGGCACTTGGTGGGCAGTCAGACAGCTTGGCTAGACCAAGGAAGCCCTCTGAAGAAAGTTGCAGTTGGGAGTCCTTAGAAGCAAGGCTCTTGGAAACTGGGGGAGCAGTGGTGGGCCGGAGTGGTGCATAAAGAAATAATAAGAGGGACTTGAGAGGATCCAGATCAAGCCTTACCAGTGTTTGTTATGCCATCTTCCCAAGAAACAGCTAGGGCCAACATTGGAGAAATTAATATGGAGCCTGAGGTCTGTAGTCTTGCAGGCAAGGATAGTAAAGCTGTGAGGGCAGCTTAGTGCAAACATGACCTCATATATATGTGCAGATGGTGAAGCCTTACAGGTTACAGTTCTAAGAACTCCAGAGCTAGAAGGGACCTCCTGCATCACCCAGTGTGAAGTCTCCTTCCCCATTTTGTAGCAAAGATACTGAAGGATCAAGAAAGAGAACTGATTTTTGCCAAAGGCCAAATATCTGCCTAGTGGCAAAGCCAGGATTAAAATTCACATTTTCGGATCTCAGCCCAATTTTTGTTTCAAATATATAAGACACATTATTATATATAAGGTACATTATAATACAAAAAATGTTGTAATTTGAAGATTTGCAACTCCTGCCCTGAAAATGCATCTTTCTTCATGTAAAATGACGGAGCTTTGGCACCATAAACTTATGAATCTTGTATTCTTATTCATATCATTGTAGCATTTAAAATTATCCTCAATATGAACCATTGTACTATTCATCTATGTTTACTAGTATTTATTACCTCATTCTATAGCACCAGAAATTTGAGCTTTACACCGTCCTCTTGTCTTAGAAGAATGCCAAATCCCTTTACCTCCTCAGGGCCAGCTGTCTTAGAATAAGTTCTGTTTTTCCTTCTAGAAAATTGGACAGTCCATCTCTGAAGGTCTAACCCATTGCTTTCTTGAGCTCTGATTGAGATCTTTACATAGCTCATCACACTGCCTTCAAAAGCAGAAGGTGATATCAGGATGCCTTCTGTAACCTTATATGAATGGAGGAGAGAAAAAGACAAATACAAAAACAAAAATGATGCCCATAAAATCTTGATCTTGGAAGATCCTATAGTGAAGTTATGCCTTTGGGTAATAATGCCAATGGGGGCAGTGAGAGCATAGCTGTCCTGTGCAGGCAGAGCGATGACAGAGCCCAGAGCACTCTGGGCCATGGCCAGGGAGGAAAGCCAGAGGAATAGCAAAAATAATCCTGCTATGTGACCCTGACTGCCTGGTGTGGAGCCACATTCCTCTCAAGGTGAGCCTGGTTTTTCCTTGTTCCAGTTATCACGTGGGCAGAGAGGGTGTTCTCTATGATTTCCAGACTATTCTTAGACCTGATTCAAAGGGAATATACAAGGACACAAAAAGTAGATTTGGATGTAAGATACTTTTTTGAATTTCCAAACTGTCAATGGCTCTAGGACATTATTGTTTAGATAAGCCGTGCCTCAGTTTACCCATTTTACAGTGAAGGCTACAAGAACATAGAAAAACACTCTGTTATAGTATGATTATGTATACCGTAATTATGTATGTACTATAATATTGCATGCAACATACATGTCTACTGATGGAGATTGGGAACAATTTGAGGATTGGAAATTAGAAGTCCTAGATCTCCTTGGAGATGGTGCCAATCCTCTAAATTTCCCTCTGGCTTCTTTGCCCTTTCTTTTATTTTCTTCTCCTCAAGTCACACCTTTTTTTGTATGGAGTTATGCATTTATATTCTTATTTTAGTAATCTTTTCCCCTACTTTTTTTTATAGGTAGAACACATCTAAGGTCTTCTCTGTAGTATATTTTTGAGGATGAATCTTGTTCCTAATAATCATCTTGAATCATCAACAAACATTTAGATCCTCAGTAATTCTCTTAGGACAGGTTGTTTTCTAATACAGCTTAGGATATTCCTCATCGAAATGATAAAAATTAGATAAAGTTTTGGGGTTTAAAGTAATCACACTCAGTTATCTAGAAAATCCAATTTTGTAGCACATTTTGATTCTATCCCATGACAGATAGATGAGACAATACTATAATTGAATCACAGGATTTAAAAAAAAAATTACAATTAGAAGAGAATAGAGATACATATTCCAGAAGTAAATCAAGAGAAGACTGAGAGAGTACATAGAGGGAGGCAGCTTCTAGTTCAGAGAAGCAGCCAGATTTGGGTGTCTATATTTTAGAGATGCTGGGTAGGTGGCCATTCTCAGTAGCATTCTGGTGAGAATACCTTGGACAGCGAACGTCAATGGAGGGCACTTCATTATGGACAAGAGAGCCAACTGGAGGGATTTCAGAGAAATCCTGAAAAAGTTGGGATGCTTTATGAAAACCTCCAAAGAATTTTAAAGGTCCCACTTATCTGGTGTTTTAGGCTGGTCTGATAAATAAATTGTACTTTTCGTCATTTACAAATCACCTCTCCTAAACAAACAATTATAAAACAAATCCTTACATATTTTCTCTTTTGATATGGCTCTCAGAACTAATTTGATTCCTGATGTGTTATTTTTGGTAGCTATATGTAGTTAGAGTCTCTCTTCGAGTTAATATTAATTATATCATTCAATTTTTATAACAATGTAATATGAAGATTCTGATTAACTGTGCATATTAAAAATAACTCAGTAAATATTTAGCAGATACCATTTGCCTATGTCAAGGGCATCTTCCATTTTCTCTTAATCACAGTTTAGTTTGAGGATGCACTTTTCCTTCATTTGATTTAGAACCTAACTTTAAAAGTTGGTCTCGGTTGGTATAACAGTGTTATTTTGTCTGTTGCAAGCACTCATCAATCATAAAATAAAATTAATGGCTTACATTATCTTTTTTTCAAATAACACAGAATAGGACACATGGAAGTGTTTCATACAAATTAAGGGCAATAAAAATATCATAAAAGTATTTTTTTTAAGATTTTATTTATTTATTCTTGAGAGACACGAGAGAGAGAGAGAGAGAGAGGCAGAGAGAGAAGCAGGCTTCATGCAGGGAGCCTGATGCGGGACTTGATCCTGGGACTCCAGGATCAATAAAAGTATCTTTTAACAATTATGCATACTCATGTACCTTGATATGATGACATATTTTTTATTGTGAGTCACAGTCAGAAAGTTTGAAAACCTTTGGTGTGAACTGATCATCATGATGCTATTTCTTTTATGACTTGTTTGTGGGTGAGCAACAGAATTTTGAACAATAAGCTTTGAGAGGAAGCTTTCTAAGTGTCATCCAGAAAAGTTTGTTCTTGGATTGCAAGAATCTCAAGATAAGAGAGAATCTCATTTCTTCCTCTGTATGTTTTCACGCATGCATGGAAACGCTAAGCTGGACCTGCTGCAGAATCTTGCAATCATGAGATGAGCTGGCCCGTGGAAGAGCCAACCTGTTAGGCACAACAAGGCTGAAAGCTTGAATGGATCTGGCTTCTTAATGATGTCACTGAGTTACCAACTTACTCTGGTGTTGCCTCTGAATTTCTTGATGTGATAGAATAGTTTGTGACTAAGCTACTTGGCTTCTTGGTTTCAATTTTTTGAAGCTAAATAAATTCTAAGTGATGTGACTACCATCTTATATTTTGGTGCAAACACTGAGACTATGACTAGTTTATTCAATAAATTGTGAAATAAGTGATGATTACATGTGAGGTTCCAAATGTTGGGAAGCTGTGAAAAAATAAATAATATATGCCCTCGATGGTTTACATTCCAGTGATGTAGACAAGTAATAAATAGTGAAATAATAAATATATTTAGATTATAATTAATCTTTTAATAGATATAAATAGAATGGCATGATTGAGTGATTTGTTTGGTTAACAAGTTCTTCTTTAATCAGGATTCTCACTTTTCTGAGGAGGACAGGCATTGCAGCTGGGACTTGAAAAAAAAGTTAACCATGGGAGAATGAGGCATAGATCATTCCAGAAAGAGGGATAATAAAAATTATAAACTGTACTGCTAGGCAAGTATACTCACACACTTTTTCTGTTAGAACATTCAATTTAGTAAGTCTGGAACCATGGGAAACCTTTTATATTGATTCCTTGGTAAGAATTCTAATATCTCCTAGAATGCACATCTCCAGACACTAGAATTTACTAGATTATCCTTTACTAGACTGGCTTCCTTTTACTTTACTGGATTACTCCTTAATAGTATCATTCTCCAATTGTCCAGTTCTTCAAGCAGCCAACTCAGAACGTGGACATTGGAAAGTTCAATGCAGGATAAAGAAATTAATGAATGAAAACTCCTAGGTATCTCATCCATCCGATCATGACTGATAGCTTATAGAAAATCCAAAAAAAAAAAAAAAAAAGAAAACTCAAAGTCCCATAAGGAGCCCGGGTGGCTCAGTTGGTTGAGCGTCCAACTCTTGCTTTCCACTCAGGTCATGATCTTGTGGGTCATGGGATTGAACCCCTAGTTGTTTTCCACACTCAGTGGGAAGTCTACTTGAAGATTCTCTCCCTCTGGCCCTCTCCCTACTTGCATGCTCTTGCTCTCTCTCTAAAATAAGCAAATAAATCTTAAAAAGAAGAAGAGGAAGAAAAGAAGAAGAAGAAGAAGAAGAAGAAGAAGAAGAAGAAGAAGAAGAAGAAGGAGAAGGAGAAGGAGAAGGAGAAGGAGAAGGAGAAGAAGAAGGAGAAGGAAAAGGAGAAGAAAATTCAGTCCCTGAGAAGGTTTATTCAGGTCGCCAGGGTCCACTACTAGGAAAGCGTATCATCAAGCCACAGGTAAGAACCAAAGAGATGGCTATGCTGCTTCCCCTTAATGATTCCCACTTAAGATCTGCTACTGATTAAAAAAAAATTGTTTGGTAAAACCCATACAAATGTTAACAATAGCTATTGATGGCTTAGAAGATGTTGTTGGTGATTTATATGAATTTCATTTCATCTCCATTCTTTATTTTTTATAATTATAATCTATCATATATATTAAACTTTAAAATATATCAGTTCTATGTTGGAATAGAGTTTTGTGTATCAAGTGACTCACTAATCCCTGATATCTACTTCTGAACATATCTTCCTTCTCTCCCATGTCTGAATAATTGATTGCCCTTACGAGTCCCCATTGTATATGTAATGTGCAATTCGGGGATGACAATGAGCAAGTTTATTGTGGCCTTATATTGCCTTGTGTCCCTCACTAAATTATAAAGTCTTTCAATGCATGATGCATGTTTTATTGTATTTTTACTCTGGTGGATACCATGGGGCCAGGATATGCTGAGGTTTCAATAAATCAAAATGAAAAAGGATGAGAATCAAATTCTCTGTAGAATCAAATTGTCTTGTTTTTACTCTGTTGACTGAACCTCACAATATGCTCTGTTCTTTTTCAGCTCCACTATTGCAGCAACTTCCTACCTGTTTTCCCTGACTCTCCCTCCTCCAGCCTCACCGCCTCTCATCAGCCCTAAGTGTCATTGTACAAGGTAGCTGAGCTTTAGAATTGGAAGTTGGAATTTTAGCTCTGACATTGATTAACCATGTGATCATTAGCAAATCCCTTGACCTCTCTGAGTCATAAGATTGTTGGAAGAGGAGATTTTAAAAACCTAGATACTTATCAGAGAATGACAAAGAAATACTGGCAATGTGATCAGATTATTTCATTTCTTACTTTAAACACTTTCAAACACTCACCTAGTTTTTTTTCTACCATTTACTGTTTGTGTCAAAATTCATGATGAAACTTCCCAAACCCTCAGTGTCTGAAGTCTTATCTGAGTGAAACTCTTCCACATGGGAAGCTCTCCGTGTTTCTGAAGATCTGCCTGAAACTGAAGATATAAATCTATCTGCTTTTCAGATTTAATTGGCAGCCCCTCCTGGGCAGTAGACCAAAGCTCTATTTTCTAGTCTGGTCTTTGTCGGTAATGAAAGTGATATTTGGTTTCTCTTTAAAATTTTTCACCTTTTTCAGATGTGAGGTGAGGAAAAGCAGTAGTATGTATTGAGAACTTTTTGAAAACCCCAACGAGAGCTGCCATTTCCTGAGTGTTTACTATTTTCCTGTATTGGTGATAATGTGTTGTATTGTATTTTAAGATTTTATTTACTTATTAGAGAGAGAGAGAGAATGAGTGGTAGGGAGGGGCAGAGGGAGAGAAAGAAAGAGAAGCAGACTTCCCACTGAGCAGGGAACCCAATGCGGGGCTTAGTCCCAGGATGCAGAGATCATGACCTGAGCCAAAGGCAGATACTTAACAGCCTGAGCCACCCAGGCGCCTGGTGATAACGTGTTTTAGATAAATCATCTTCCCATAAATAATAATTATTTCAAGCACTGTTTTAAAAAAAAATCCATGTCTCAGTTCAGAACTCTGAATCAAATATCCTGGGAGAGGCACTACTAGTCTGTTATTTAACAAAAATACAGTTCTAGGGGGAGCTGTTTCCAGAGAAAGTTGGGGAACCATTGAATTATCATTCTTAATATGTGCAGCAAAATAGATCATAGAAAATTTCTTATAAGGAAAAAAAGAATGGAAACCGTGTCAGGAACTGTGATTGAATCCTGCTTGAAGCTCACAAGTTAAGCTTCACAGTTTCATGGGTGTTAGCAGCAAACACAAGACAACTCGCCCAGAGACAAAGGGTGGTTTATTACTCACAGCAACAGCAGTACTAAAAGGGTCAGAATTTTCTTCTGCTGGTTCCTTAAGCTCCAATTTGCATAGAGCAATACAATGAGAACCATGTGATGCTTGTACAGGTAGTAGGTTATGTTACAGAAAATCCCCGAGCTTGCTCCAGGAGACATTACCTCTGCCTTCCCGGGCTGTTGGCTATACGGACACGTGTCCTTGAAGATCGTCTGGAACAAAACCAATCTGTGTCTCTGCTCTTAAGATGTGTGGAAACACAGGACATCCACAGAGAAACGTCTCCCAACAAGCTGGATGATGATATTTCAGGAGGAATAACTAAATAAAGCTTCAAAGAAAAGAGAAAATGGGAAGTTTGAAGACAAAGCAGCAAATGCTTAGGGTTTTTGTTTTTTGTTTTTATTTCTTTTGCAGAAGACTGGGCCAGATATGGATTATGTTTAAGCTCAATAAGTTGAAAAATTTGTATACAGAACTCCTGATAATGTATTTGGTTCCTACTGCTATGACCTCCAAATGAGCAAAAGTTACGATAGAAGGCAAGTCAAGGCTAACTATCTTTCAAGTCCTTGACCTTTGTCTCAGGTTTGGGAGACAGGTAGGTCTGCAGCAGTGGCCTGACAATTCAGTATACCATCTACAAACTGCCTGGAACTAAGTTACGTCGTGCAAAGTTTTGAAACAAAATGACGAATGGCAGTACAGAATCAGAAGTAATTAAGACCAATGACAGAAGGAACGTGTCCTTGCAAAGTTGACCAAATTAAGTTTATGAAACAACTCCACTATAAAAAGCAGAAGTCTGCGTCCTGTGGCATTTCACTTTGTTTCTTAGCTGGGGACCCTGCTATAGACAAATGAATTAGCCTTTTGTGTATCTGATTCTCTGAAACTACTTAGGAACCTAAATGCTTCCAGTTTTGTGTCATTGATAGCTGTCTTTTTCGTCTCTGTTTACTTCGCATTGTCTTATCTAGCCACTACGCTGTGCCAAAAGTATTGCAAACACACATTAATACAGACCATCTGGAACATCCTTTTTAAAAAGGGAAAGAAGAATGTGAGGGCTGATAGATTCAGTACAGGGCCTCCATCCAACATCTGTAATGAGATTTGTGGGACCTAGCAGCAGGTTTCTTTAAATTTCATCTGAATGCCATTCACCCCCTGCTTTTTCCACAATGAAAGGGCTGCTGGGGCTCAGAGGGGTTTCCTGGGTAGTTCAGGAAGTGGTGACATTTCCACCAGATCTTTGAAGTTAAGTAACTTCAGAACTCTCAGGGAAAGCTTTGTCACAATCCATGAAATGGGAACAGAGATGTAGTAAGAACAAAGGAGACACTCAACAGTAAAGAAGTAATGTTGACTGTATTTTCCTAGTCCTCGCAAAGCTTGAATATAGATGGAGATATCTCATGAAGGCAATTAGTGATGTAAATGTGTCATTTTTTTTTTTTTTTTAGAGGGAGGAGAAAGGGAGAGGGAAAGAGAAAATCTTAAGCAGGCTTCACACTCAGTGAGGAGCCTGACATCAGGCTTGAGCCCAGGTCCCTGAGATTATTATCCAACTTCAAGAGTCAGATGCTTCACTACCTGAATCACTCAGGCAATCCTGCTTATTTAATTATCCTGAGAATGTATAATTCTCACAGGTCTGCTATAAATATAATTTTATTCCAGAGTACAGATTAGATTCAAATACAAATTTATATATTCCTGATAATAGTAACATTAAGAGAGGGGCCATGTAGATTAAACTGAGTAGCTGAGAAAATATTATGTCAGTGAAGGAATTGGATGGGGCGCTTGGGTGGCTCAGTCCATTAAGCTTCTGCCCTCTGCTCAGGTCATGATTTCAGGGTCCTGGGATCCAGCCCCTTCTTGGGCTCCCAACTCAGCTGGGACTCTGCTCCTCTCTGTCCTTCCCCCTGCTTGTGCTTGCTCCCACTCTCTCAATAAATAAATAAATAAAATATTTTTTAATAAATAAAATATTTTAAAATATTTTTTAAAAATAAAGGAATTGATATTCTAGAGATGAAAATCTTTGTCAAACCCTAAGGATGGATTACTAGATTATTAGACTAACACATGTTTCATTCCTCAGAGAAACCTATGCTTCAATTAACATTAATATAATTTTCCTTTTATGATAATTTAGCAAATGACTGAATATTATCTTTGGTGAGTAATCTTCAGAAGCAATGTAAAATGTGGTAATTGTCCTGTAAAGAAAGATCTCTATTTTTTGCCACAGATTTATTTGGATGTAGTTTCACAAAGTATTTGAACCCGTACAATATTATAACAAAATTAGGCTGGAGAAAAATAGCACTTCTCAAGTCTGAACAGATATGCCCAAACAAAGGCTGACTGATGAGGAAGGATATTTTACAGTCTGGAAATAGGGACTATCCTGTGGAATCTGGTCTATAGCCATTTTACCTGCCTTGGATTAGAGTTTAACTTTTGGCAGAAAGAGCCCCTCTTCATATGCCAGGAATGGTCCAAAAGCACTCGAGAATTCCATCACTGATGAGACAAGTGTGAAAGTAATTACTACTCTCATTGCAGAAAAACTTAATGCCAAGGCATAGACAGTCCCTTCTCCATTCTTGGTAGGTATGAGAAGAAATGGGGCGGGGTGGGGGGGATCGACAAAGTAAGTCAAGGGTGAAGGAGGGAGCTCACATCAAGGCAAAATAACATTTCTCAAAGAGAAAACGAATGAGAATATTGTACCCAATTGATTTCTTACTCTTACTACTCTGTGTGATTCATCTGTTGAAGCAGTTGGCACTACCTAAAGTACCACAAATGAACATCATGAAGCTTTTTTTCATTTTAATTTTATTGTTTGGCTGGCTCATCACTGGGAAACAAAGACTTGACTTCAGTTAGCCATTACACTGGCATTTGAATTTGAGACATAAGGGACAATTAAGTGTCTCCGCACTGCAGTAAAAGAAATGTACTGAGGTTATAAACATCCTCTTGCTAATACTGTATGATTTAGGTAGATGTGTTTATTTAGATAAAATGGTCATTTCTCTTCTGCTGCTCTTCCTTCTCCTCCACTTTTTCATTCCACTTTTCTTTTCTTCTTTTTTTTTTTTTTTCTTTCATCTTTGTACAGAAACCTGCTGGGAAGCCATGTATTCAAAATAATAGTGATTGAATCGGAGAGTGCCAGTCTGACTTGGTTCTAGTGAGAAGCTGCACACAAACGGTAGTGAATGCCAACTGCCTCTCCCCTTCTTACTCCTCCTCTCCCTTCTCCTTCTTCTCTTCATCTTCTTCCTCCTCTTTTGCTTCTTCCTTTCTACGTGTTCTTTTGCAACAGCACTGAGGTATAACATTTGCAGAGATCACCCAAAGAAGAAAGGAAAAATGTGATTCTGGGAATCCAGTTGCTTGAACTTAATTCTATTACTTACTAGTCATGTAACCTTGAGCCAGTTATTTAACATATGTGACCTGCAGGGGCTGAGAGTACCTGTCGCCTCATATTATGAAAGACTTAAGTGATCGGTATAAGTGAAGATCTTACTGTGACTCCTAGCCATGGGAATCTTAACCATCATCATAGTCATAGTATTTTCTTCTTTTCTATTTTTGTCATTTTACTCTGTGTTTTCATTGTCTCTGTAGCATGAACTTGGACTATTTGATTTGTTTCTGCAATCTAATGGGTAAGTGTATTATAAAGGCATGGGAAAATCTTTACCAATATTGTCATAACTTTCAGGGTAAATGGGAAGATTTATTTTGAAGCTGGCATGATATAGTCCCCTTTCCTCCCTAATTTAAATTTCTCTATTATACAGAAACCCCAAATCTCTTTTGTTGTCTAGTAACTGCTACAATCCAATAGGCAGGAATATGTATCACGAAAAAGACATGCCATAAATATGCTCAGTGTCTTCAAAGATGACAATTTTAAATGTGAAAACTGTGGAAGACATGAAATGAAGGAAATATGAAGCTATTAAGACGGAAGAAAGCAGGAAACATTTGGATTTAATTCTGTCTTGGACTCATTCCACCAAAGTTCAATGTAACTCAAGACCCGAGCAAATGTGATTGTTCTCCTGTGCTCTTGTTCTTTTAACCTTCTTTTTACTTTTCCTCCATAAGACCAGGTTAATGCCACATATTTTTTAAAGGCTCACATCACAGTCAATTAGTAGTATTACTTACTCTTTTCAAAGTTGAAAAAGAGAGAGAGAGAAAAAAAGAAAAAGAAACCCAGTTTTAGACTCTAGATGTATCTGGAAGGGGTTGTTTAAAACTTCCAACCATAAGAGAACATTAAAAGGTGTTATGCAGACAGGATGCATTTCCATGAACTAACTTAAGAGGTGACCATTTAAGAATGGTTCTTTCGTAAAAGGTCCTTTGATCCAAAATTACAAATATCCCCCACTGGGAAGCCAGTGAAGCCAATAAGAGGTGGCTTTGAGGGATGTGAATCTACTTGGTAATAGTTACAGATAACATATTATTGACTGCTATTTGATTTGATTTGATTTTTAAAGATTTATCTATCTATTTATTTGAGAGAGAGTGCAGTGGGGAGAGGCAAAAGGAACAGAAGAAAGAATCTCAAGCAGACTCCATGATAAGCACGGAGCCTGATGCAGGGTTCAATTTTACAAACCTGAGATCACAACCTGAGCAGAAACCAGGAGTGTCACTCAATTGACTGAGCCACCCAGGTGCCCTGACTTGCATTTTATTCTAAACTATTGTTTCGCTTATGAAAAAAGAAGAGAAAATCAATGGACAACAGATGGAGCAATACTACTCATCTTTACCCATCACCTGAATCCCCTAGGTTGACACAGGCAAAACAAATACAAGGTTTAAATGTCTACTTTGCTTTTTCTGCTATATATTTCTGCTTTCAGATTGGTGAGGAATACCTCTAGATAAATTGGTGATTTCTGCTCATGTTCATAAATAATGTAGCACAAATATACTTTCCAGTTTTATGAAAGGATTTTCATGTTTTTGAAAATTAAGGACAAAATCTATTAACTAACAAGAAGCAACTAATTTGACTCTAAATGTGAGATATAATGTGTATTTTGTGTGTACTAAGCAATCATCTTGTCCTACCTGACCACACATCTATGCCCAGATTTTCTTATGAGCCCCTAAATTCCCACTGCTATTGCAAATTCTCATTTTTATGAGTGTGAAATAACCTCAATGATTTTTCTATAGAAGAAGATCCTATATAGGAATGACATACAAGAAGCCATGTAGTGATTTTTAATACTTTACTGGTAGAATTAATATTACCCTATTTAATGCTGTTTTCTCTATTTCTTGGAGGAAGAAAATTTGGCCCCCAATAGTTATGGCTTTTTAGGTTAAATACTTTTAAGACAGTCAATTACCTAATCTTAATAATTGACAAGTATCTGCTATTATCATAGACCCTCTGTTGAAAGGTGAATACAGATAGAAAGTGACACTGAATATATGAGTGTTTGGCCATTAGGAAAGCATAATATTTTGCAATGTTTTTCTCCACCTATTTGTCAACTACATCTAATTGATTACCCTCCTGTAACATTTTATTCTGTTTGTGAAACCCTGTCTCTAGCAGTCTTCCTCTTCCAAGCACGTATCATAAATTATGAAATCAATGGCATAGCTTGTCTGGCACACATAAAATTGATAGCTTCCCTTATTTTATATTAGCATAATCTGCCAATTTATTAGGAAAGAGTGAATGACATGCTTGCTATTAGAACCGGTCATGACAGGTCACTTGAAAACTTATTGATGGTGTGTGAGACGTGCTTTTTAATTAAAATGTGGGACTGAGCTGGCTAGTCAAACACCCTTTTCTCCTTACTCATCACATTTATTAAGTCATGTATTTGCTTATTTATATTATTTTAAATGAACAATGATGAGTCAGAATAGTGTACAAAAGGCATGTCCCAGGGAGGGGGGGGGGACACAAAAAATAGGAAGCAAAAGTGCACTGCCTGGAAAAAGTCTGTAAGGAGATATGATTACATTCAACATGATAACTCAGGTGAGATACATTTTTTACCAGGGTCACTGGTCACCTTTAAACTTCCTCCCGCCCACTTAAGCCCAACTTGATTGTTTTAAGCAAGATCATTTCCCCACTTTTACCCTCTTTCTTTCACAAAGTTGTAACTTAGGCAAGAGATTCCAGTCCCCATTGCACAATATGCTCGGGGGTTATTGTGATCGCAAAGGATGTTGTGAAATCCTCGAGGCCCGAAATTAATTGTGATGTGACTTAGGTTTTTCAAGTGAAATGTGTACAATAAAGCAGCCCTAGGAGGAGGCTTGGCGGATGAGGAGGGAGGCTGCGACTAGCAGGCCGATTACAGGGTGTCAGAACTGCAGGACCGGGGTGGCTGGCAGGGATTCTGCTTTCATCCCACAGACATCTGCGGGTGAGGGCACGAGATGAAAAGCCAAGCATCTTCTCTGTAATTTATATTGCCACAACATTCCACCGTGGCCGCACTATTCAGCCCCAGGGAGCTCACACGTACTTTTGTTTGCTCAGAAGAGTTTCCAAAAAGGCTTAAGTATGTGCTCTTCGTCCTGTGGAAGAGGGTCTTGCTGATTTTTGATAAAACATTATGAGTGAGGGTCTGTTTTTCGTTTGTTTGAGTTCGCCTCCTTGTTTTTCAGGATGCAGTGTCTGACTCCTAGGCACTCCATCTGCTTTGACATTGGACAGACCCCGGGTTCAATCTGTCTTTTCCAGTAATGTGACTTTGACATTGTTAAAAAAATACTGTCCTCGTGTGTAAAATGGGCCAGCGCCTACCTCCTCGCAGGGCTGCAGTGTAAGGGTTTGAAACACTCTGACCAAATGCTCTCTGGATAGAAGAAACTCCATGTAGGTCCATCCCTGACGGTTTCCTGATTAAAATATCTCAATTACAGCTGCCGTTTCCACTGCCCTTTTCTGCTAAGTCTGTTTATCTTCTCGGATTTTACAGCAAGTTCTAGGTCATTCGCAAGTGGAGTCGCTCTTACATTTATCAGCTCTAACCACACAATGCATCAGCCTTCTGTGTTGCCATAAAAGGCAAAACCTGGAAAATGTCCTTTCGATCATCTGGTTCAGGCTCCCTCTTCTATGGCTGAAGGAATGGAGATTTAGTCAAATTTCACCGTCTTCCCATTAATGTTCAGGAATAATTAGTGAAGCAGGTGAGACAAAAATCCCATCCTCTAGACCAGACCCAGTCTTAGGCCTTTCATTCCTCTGTATAATCGTGTTTCTAGTTCAAAGACCTACCAGAGGACTTATGAATAAATAAGAGTGGAACTTTGTGGAACTGAAAAAAAAAATCCTTGGTTAATTGCTGTAACTAAATTTGAAATTTTCTTTGTGCAATTTGGTTACTGTGAAGGGTTGATTTTATACAGTGATAATATGAAATGTATTTTGATACCATAGTCAGTGAGCTTAAATTTATCCCCCATTAAGATATGGGAGCTAGGCAGACAAACAAGACAAAAAAGTGGATCCAGCTGTAAATAAGACAAACAAGAAACAAGGGTTACGGGTTTGCCCCTTGTATGGTCTCTTGTTTGTTTCAGGTTTTAGGGAGTGAGTGTCCCATGTAAAGGATCCAAAACAGTGTTTTTAAACACAGTAGATTGCATTCAAGCTCCAGGTGTGATGAGCTAAACACAAATTATTTGCTGGGAGATATCTTATGAAATGATAAAGAGGAGATCAGAGTTATTCAGTGAGATGATATGAAAGCTCAAGTGATTGCCATAACCAGCACATTGATCTTTCTCAAAATCCTGTGTCTCTGTGTCCAGGATCTTGGTTAGAAATAAGAGCAACTTTCTTGTGCTTTTCAGGAATAGTTCGTTATGATTATATTGCATCATATTTATTATTGCTCCATATGCCCTGCAATAATCCAATTACAGGGGCGCCTGGGTGGCTCAGTTGGTTAAGTGGCTGAATTTAGCTGAGGTCATGATCTCAGGGTCCTGGGATCGAGCCCCCCGTTAGGCAACTTGCTCAGCTGTGGGGACGAGGGTGTTTGCTTTTCCTGCTCACTCTGCATCTCCCCACCCCCTGTTCATGCTCTTTCTCTCTGTCAAATAAATAAATAAAATATTTTTTGTTGTTGTTTTTTTTGTTGTTGTTGTTGTTTTTTTTTAATGTAAAATGGAGTCTAACAGTACCCAGTACCTTAAGAAGAATAGATAATGTGCTCACACAAGTCAATTCCATCCTTCTAGAAATTTTGCTGCTTTCATTCTTCAGGCACAGAATTCCTAGCCTCATCAGAGGATTCCTTGAGTAGCTTAGCATCATTGTCGACAGTTGTCCAAAAGGCTCTTTTCCCAATTTTACTCTACTTTCCAAAATTGTAGATCTGAGAACATGGCTTATGGATTATGATCTATACACCATGATTTATGACTACGAATGTAATGATTTTTTACTTGAGTTTAATACATTTGTGCAATATCAAATTAAAGTTATTCCTCTTAAATTTCTCATTGAGAAGATAGCATATATTTTTTTTGTGAATCCTGGACTTTAAAAGTACTAATAGTTTGCTTAAGTATGTTTTACAGACTGAGCTACACTGACGTTGTCTCTAGTTTTGCAATAAATTGACAGCAAAAGATATCAGCAAATCATGTGGAATATTGCTAAAATCACTGGGCTTGACATTGGCTTAGAAAGGAATCCAGGAGATGAAATGTCTTTTGAAAGACAAATCCTTTTAGCATATGTCCTGTTGTTATATATATATATTTTTTTCTTATGCCTCTGCAAGTTTCCCCTGCAGATTTCAATCTTCCCTACCTGTTATCATCAAATGTTCTCTCAACATACAACTGTGTTGCAAGGCAAGAACATGGACTTGGCATCACAATGTCTCAGATTTGATCCTAGACTCTGTTTGAACTCTTTCCTTTGGGTAAGTTATTTAACCTCTTCAAATGTCATTGGCTAATCTGTGAATTAGAGACTAGATTCCTAAATTTTAGGACTGCTCTCATGTCAAATGAAATGTTTGTGCTGCACCAAGGGAGATACATTGAATCAGTAGTAGCACTGGCCCTATTATATCACCGAAGAACCTATAGCACTAAGATGAGTGATCTTGAGTAGACTGTTTTACCATTTTTGGCCTCAAAATTTTCATTCATTCATTTATTAGACAGTGATGTATTGAACAACTCAACATGCAACCATAGTTATAGGAAAGGAAAATATTAGCAGTCGCTAACATATAAATTTTCCTCTTCCTATTATTCAAAGAAAAGATTCTATTTTTATTAATTTTATAAATAGTCATATAATCCTTATTATATACTAAGCACTGTTTTAAGCATTTTACAGGTATTAACTCATCTGACTCTCAAATAGCTTTATGAGTGAGGTGGTGTTCTTATTTTACATATGAGGAATTGACGCAGAGGAGGTTAGTGATATTCCAGGTCTGCGCTGCTAGTCGGTTATGCCAGCAGGATATGAGCCGTAATAGATTGGCCCTGAGTCCTCACTGGAAACTATATAACTGTGCTTTAAAAATCTTTTAAATAAGTAATTGAATATGATGAATATTAATTGTAATAAGTGATATGAAAAAGAGATGCACAGGGTGCTATAAAACGAGAAGAGCAAAATCGGTCAACGGATGACCTTTCTGAGGACCCATTATTTTCTATATTCCATAGAGTCCATGAATTTTTGAGCCTCCTTACCAAATACTTCTCACCATTGACAATTCATTATGCACCGGAACTGGCCATCAGCTGCTCTGACAAATGAACTGTGAGGTCTTCTGCAAAGAAAAAAACAAGAAGTTACTTTTTAAGTATTATAATGCAAATTTTGCTTAAATTTAGAAAAAAAACATGGCCCAGTCCGTTGCCATTCTTCTACCTCAAATCGCGTTTAATAAAAACATTTTTGTTGTTGTTGTTGTTGTTGTTGTTGTTTTTGTTTTTTGTTTTTTTGTTTTGGAATGGGATGGCACAATACCTTTAAGCACAGTTATCAAAAATGGTGACCAGGCATCCTGCGCCCATTGCTAACCATCAGTGGCAAGTCCTTATGCTAGCCTGGTAGAGCAAGTGCCAATAGAAAAGTAGCCAAAGTTGTCTCTGTCATTATCTTTTGTATTTAAGCACCTTTTTAAAATTGATATGTTGTAAGTGGCTTTCAGCAGGAAGGAAAATTGATCTTTGCTGGAAAGTAAACTCCTTGACAACAAAAACTTGTCCATCTAATCTACTATTCTACACACTGCCTGAAACAGTACCAGGCACGTGGTAAGTTCTTGATAAATATCTGTGGAATGTTGAATTTTGAAGAAAAGTCTTTTTGGTTACATCAATACCAACCAACCAAAGAAGTCTGAATGAAAGCAGTATGATGTGGTTAAACATTAGCCACTATATTTTGCCACCTCCTTGGTTTATGATGTGAGGTGAAGCACTTCATGTCCTTGTTTCTCTCCTTCCCTAGCTATGAAATAGCCACTTTTACCTCTAAAAGTAGAGAGGCAGACATCCCTTTGATGTCTTGTTCTCAATTTTAGCCTGCCAGGGGCTTACACCCTTTTTTTTTTTTTTTTTTTTTTTTAGGATTTTATTTATTTGGGGGAAAGAGAGAAAGAGAAAGAGAGAGAGAAGGAGTGTGGGCAACAGCAGAGGGAGAGAGAGAAGCAGACTCCCTGCTGAGCACGGAGCCCAAGGACATTAAGGATCCATCCCAGGAACCTGAGATCATGATCTGGGCTGAAGTCAGACACTAAACCAACTGAATCACTCAGGGTCCCCATTATAACTTTATTTTTGACTACAATTAATATCTCTGTCTTGTGGTAGTGGGAAGAAAAACATAATAATGTACAAACAAAACCAAATATGCCAAAAGAGTGCACATCTGTGTGCTTTCTGAAAAGAGCACTTGCAAATTTGCCATGGTGAGCAAGGAACTTCGACTGATTTACTCTGCCCCTGATTAGAACACTGACTCACTGTATGACTGTATGACTCAATACACACCAGATATTTGTCTAGGGCCAGCCCTGGTTGACTCATAATCTCTGGTTTAAGATGAAGATCTGAGCTACCTTTGATCTTCTTCTTGCAAGAATTTCAAAGGAGATAATACCAGCAGAGCCAACTTGACAGTTACAGAGGATGCACTCGACTCCCCTTATTCCGATTTACTAGAGAAGAGGTTGCCACAGTAGCAACAAGGGGTGAAATGTCACTTGCAAATTTGCACCTGGGGCTGCAAAAGCCAACAGAGGTTATGTTCAGTTGTGTAGCTTTAAAGAAATAAACATCTAAAAGCATGAGAGAGACTTTTAACGAATTATTTACATCCTCATAACCTGAGACCCAGAAAAACAGATGTCACAGAGAAACCATTTCTTTTCCCATTTTATAAGCATTTTCTACTTTCAATTTTTAGATTGCTGCAGATTATAATCTTTAGGAAGAGAAGGCAAGCAGAGTGTGGTGGGAAGGGTGTTTATCAGGCCATCAATGCCTAAGAAGTGGAGGGGCTAGCAGGTTGGTTGGGCTGAAAAAGAGAAGTCAGCCTTTGAGGCAACCTCAGCAAAGCCTTGACCAAGCAAGGCTGTAGAGAGCTCTGGAGTACAGGTGAAGAGTCTGTCAGACTTGTCCCTCAGTGAGAAAAAATGACTAGCCTTTGGCACCCCCCAGAGGTCAGTCCCTGGATTTGGGCTACCCCAGGAAAGGCATTATGTCAGCCAGGGATCCCTGTCACTGTGGGGGACCCTGAAACGGTTGACAGCTAGAGGCTACTGGTGATCAGCACCACAACAACAGCAATGGTCCTTCTCCTAAGAGAATATAGGAGACAGAATTCATTGTCTACCGTTCATATCAAAAAGCGAATGATCCTTAAGAAGAAAGCAAAATATGGCCTACTTTCTATGAGACATACATAATCACTTGAGAATAAAAATCCTATTAAGTGATTTAGTATGAATATCTACATGGGAGGCTGGTATGAAGCTTCCTTTCTGTAACCTACAAATCTCTTGAGGGCAAAGACTAGGTCTCTAAACTCTGTATTTTATCCGAACTGTATTAAGGGATCTAGTAATAGGCTGGTTCTTCTAATCTGCCATTTTCCCAGAATAAGGAGATGACTGGATGCCTCAAGTGGTTAGGATTTACTGTAGATGAAAAGCTTACCTATTGTGTATATATAAAATCTATACATGTTAATGTAATTTAAATATATGTACGCCTGTGTATGTGAATAAATGCCCACATATATCTGGCTCACAAATTATAAACTGTAGCCTATGAATGATGTTACAACAATAGATCTTTGGAATCTTTTTCATAGCTTACATCAAATAGTATAATCACAATACATAAATTCAGTACCTTCATTCCACTACTTAATTATTACATGTAATAAACTTTGATTTTCTTAGAAACATGTTAATATGCAGGACCCTTTAAGTCTCAGACATACACATGGTATCATTAACTATACAGAATGTTTCCTGTGAATACCTGCGTCTGATCAAATGTCTCTCTAAATTGTTGGACCTTTTCACAGAATTCTTCCATGGTCCAGGATAAAGCAGGAATAATAAAAAAAAAAAACAGCACCAATCAAGTGTTTTCCTTGATTAAATTCCTCTAGAGAAGCCAGACCTCTCCAAGCACCCTTCTCTCCTGAATCCCCTCCACTTTACTATCATCACCAATCCCTTGGGTCAGCCTTGCATTAAATCTTGCAAACCTTCCTGCAGTGTCTCTCTATCTTCAGTCTTATTCTGTTCCTGCCAGGAATTCAAAATATTTAAAGCAAAAATTCACAACACTGTAATGACAAATGAACGGATGCACCTCTTTCAGTGGCTGATCAATAGAGCCGCGGAAAAGGAAAAGAAAGCCCTGAGGGGAGAAGGGTATACAATATTTGAACACAATTACCAAGCTTCATCTGATACACATGTGTGAAAAGTTTTATCCAACATTTGAGAGATATACATTCTTTTCAAACCCACATAGAATATCAATGAATATTGACCATATATTGGGCTATAAAGCACATTTCAACAAATTCCAAAGGACAGCTATATACAGAATATACACTCTGAGTGTCCCAGACATCTATCAACCATCCCTCCACTGAAAATCTATAGCATCCTGACTCCTGTTTTGCAATTACAAATAGTCCTGACTTTTATTATTTATTTCTGCATATCTTTCTTTATCATTGTTCCACTCATCGCCTACTTCATTGTTGGAATGTCTCATATTGACATTTCCATTCATTCCTAATGTAGTGCCTAGTACTTAGTTTAGGCGATAAGTAATGTATATTTGTCTAATTTAGTTTAAGCTTTGTGGGATGGACAAGTACACCCAGATCTATGTTGTAAAGCCCTGTATAGTCAGTTAGTCTCAGCATTTTTGTGACAGAGAAGTCATGTGGGACAAGAAGACCAATGATATTATAGTATAAGCTTTGAGATTTCTGACTTTCTTGCTGCCTACGTGGATCTCAGCAGGCCCCATGAAATGTAATATGTCTTACCTCCTTATAGAAATATTAATTTCCTTAATTGTAGTGCTTTGGAAGACATAATCACTAATTGAGCTGAATTAATAGCATGAGACATTTAAGGAAAATATATATTTCATATTTGTATATAGTAAATGGTGTTGAAAATCCAATTCAGAACAAATTTTATGGCCACATTACAAACCTCTAAATAGGATTGCTAAATGAAATATATCTAGCATATAGAAGAACATAAAGGATAATAATGAACCAAATCTTTTGTCAGATCTTAGCATTTTTCATTATTAGTGTCGCATATTCTTAAGCCAACAGATATCACAGATGTAGTGAGACCATGATTTATCCTCACCCATCAAATAATATATTTCAGTAGATACTCTGACTCTGTTCTAACTACAGGACTCAGTATCTAGTGTAATATACTCTGGAAACATAAAACATTATTAAAAGTGACAATAGGTCAAAAAACTTCCGTAGACTAAGGAAATACCTATTTAATATACTTAAAAAAACCCTACTGCTTAATCATGTCTATTCTTACATTTTTAAGAATCACTATTATCTATTTAAACACCTTACCATTTATGTTTTGGGGAAATCTGTCTATAATTTGAGCTAGAATTACAAGAATGTAAAGATCAAGAAAATGCTTGGGAGACTTGGCTGCAAACGCACCACTCAATTTCACATAATTGGAGATGACAGATACTGAAGCTCAATGAATAATATGCTCTCTGTATGTGTCAAATCAGGTATGAAAAAGAGGTAGTTATGCCAGTGGGCAAAAAATATACATAATTTACTAAGAGTGGAATAGGCTTGCACTAATCTTATTTTTCAACATCTGAGTCATTTGCTTTCAGCATATCTTGTCATATATCCTAACAAGCTCTCCATTCTCTGAAACCCTAGCAGATGATCACAATACTTGGGATAAAGAAAATAAAAAACTCAATGTAGCAAAGCAGTGCTAAAGCTTTTCAGTTAAGAAGTCTTTGAAAATTGGGAAAATGGCTATGGTTCCTTATGGAATTAGTACAGAATAGAGAAAAATTTTTCTACATATCAGAAGCATTTTATATGCAAATATGTACAAAACTTAGGAATACATTATGGCTCATTCCTATAAATATTAAAAGCATTTATATTTCTTTATATGGACTTTCTTTTTTCTTTTTCACCTATTTTGACAAACCAAAATACAGATTTATAATAGAAAAAAATCTAAATTGGAGAGAGCAGAAGGAGCCTCCTACTGACTTCCAGAATTAGGCATACAGTGTTGAACCCGGGTCAGTGAGCCTATGAGGTGTCCAGATGGGAAGAAAGGATATAGCCTTCTTGCAGGTATCTTATGCATCAAATGATACAGTCCCTTAACCCCACATGCCAGTTCCTTTCTCAAACTCATTTATCAGATAACTCATTGGTTTTAAGATATTAAAAAAAAAAAACTTAATGTGTAATTTAAAATTTTCTAGTAGCTAAATTAAAAGAAAAAAACTAAAAAGAAACCAATTTGTAGTATACATTACTTAATCCAATGTATGTGCTATATACACATATATCCAAATATGTCCAAAATATTCACTTTAACACAAAATGAAAAAAAATTGATTAATAGACTACACTCTTTCTTTTTATAGAGGTTTTCAAATTTGAGTGTGAACTTTACACTTACAGGACATCCCCATTAGGTTGAGGCACACTTCAAGTGCACAATAGCCATGTGTGTCTGATAGCTACTTTATTGGACAGCACAAAAGTGGATTATCAAGCTAAGGAAGTTCTACTAGTATTCATAAGGTTAAAAAAAAAGTTGCTGTGCCTTTTTCATCTTTCCTTTTTTTCTCAGCTTCAGTTGGAAAACAAACGTAGTTGCAAAAAAGCAGTACTAAATCTTCTTGGAGGGATCCCTGGGTGGCGCAGCGGTTTGGCGCCTGCCTTTGGCCCAGGGCGCGATCCTGGAGACCCGGGATCGAATCCCACGTCGGGCTCCCGGTGCATGGAGCCTGCTTCTCCCTCTGCCTGTGTCTCTGCCTCTCTCTCTCTCTGTGACTATCATAAATAAATAAAAATAAAATAAAAAAAAGTTTAAAAAAAAATAAATAAATCTTCTTGGAATTCAATGAATTTTGTATAAAATTAATCTTCCTAATAAAGAAGCAATGCTATAAATGAGATGTATCATGTGACTAAATTGACCTTTACATTTGTTTCGATATTAATGTGCAGAAGTTAAGAGATATAGTAAATGTGTCCTTCCAATATGAAGTAGTTGGAGTGAAAAGTAAATTTAATCATCCTGTGTGTTCAGTCTATAACACATATGAAACCGATTTTTTTCTTTTTGCTGAGAAACTTGTCAGTGGAATATCATCCTTTGACTAATGTGTTTAGATCAGAATATAATGTCTACAGGTATATTTCAAAGCATCACTACTACTATTCTAATATTCCTCTGGAGTTTGTAAATGGCAAATTTTAATGCTAAAATTACACAATATAATAATACATGCAGTGCGTATTCATATCATCAAACTCATTATCTTATCCCAGCAAGAATTCTGTTTACCTTTGCTATTCACCATTGACACTCAATTAATTCATATTTTTAATTGTTTGAAACTTCTGTAATGTCATCATAAATATGCTATCTGGAATTTCATTTCCTTTTTTACTGTATAGTTGTTTCCTGAAAAGATTGATTGGTTTTCCTAAGTAATCCCAAGAGTATAATTCCTTGAAAATCTTTTTCTCATAGGTTTAGAATGATGTTACATGTCTTGGGAAAGTATTATTTTGTAAAGTCAGGAATCAGTATGAAAAATATGAAAATATGAGACATTATTTTCTTTCATTAATACTAATTTTATGGTTACTAAATTAAATATTTAGAAGAACAGACCAAAATCTATGTGTAATCTCATAGTGATAATACTATTAAGTATACTCTCCTAGATCCTGCTTTGAGTTCAAGAGGTTATAAGCCTTAACTCAACGATTTTATTTGCTTTTTTTTTTCATTTTTGTCAGATGAGACCATATAATTAGGTTAACTTTCAAGATTCCTCATTATAAAATCTCAAATTTAACTTTCATCTTATCTTTTGAAATATGTGGTTCCATGATGACTCCTCAAGTGACTTCCAGAGTTACAGAATTTATATACTAGCTGGAATGTAATTACCAGGTTAGCATCTGTAATTTTTTTTTTTTTTGATGCATCCATTATGCAAGTACTAGAAAGTACAGACTTTTTTTCTCAAATATATTTCTGAAGATTTACTGGCCCCTCAAAATTCATCTTGAAGCTCTAACCCCTAATGTGTATTTGGAGATTGAGTCTTTCAATAGGTAATTAAGGTTAACTGAGGTTATATGAGTGAGACATGAAAATATCCGATATGACCAGAATCCTTACAAGAAGAGGACGGGACACCAGGGATGCAAGCACATAGAGAAAAGGCAGTGAGGACACAGCCAGAAGATGACCATCTCTAAGTCAAAGTGAGAGGCCTTGGGAAAAACCAAACTGGCTGACAACTTGCCCTTGGACTTCTGACCTCCTGAACCATGAGAAAATAAATTTCTTTTGTTTAAGACATCTCATCTGTAGTCTTTGTTATGACAGCCCTATTCCTGTAGACAGATACACCCTAAAATCCAAGCAAAGACACTTGTTTGCTTGTACTAGCATAGTTCTTTCTACATCAGCAGTCACTGTGACATATTTGTTGTTGTTATGGCATCATTTATATACAGCATAATTTACCAATCTTAAGTGTACAATCTGAAGAATATTGGTAATTATATCCCACAGTCATCACCATAATCAAAATACAGGATGGTTTGTTTATCCTATATCTTTATGGTATACTTGCTATACTACACCACCAAACCTAGCATCAACACTGATTAGTTGCAACAATATTTATGTCTTCTAGAGTATCATTTTTAAAAAAATTTTTTTTTTTAATTTTTATTTATTTATGATAGTCACAGAGAGATAGAGAGAGAGGCAGAGACACAGGCAGAGGGAGAAGCAGGCTCCATGCACCGGGAGCCCGACGTGGGATTCGATCCCGGGTCTCCAGGATCGCGCCCTGGGCCAAAGGCAGGCGCCAAACCGCTGCGCCACCCAGGGATGGCTCTTCTAGAGTATCATTGATATGTAACTATACAATATGTTTTTGTGTGTCTGTGTGTGATTGTCTTCCCCCACCTAACATGCTTGTTTGAGAGCTATCCATATTCTTACATATGTCAATATTTCTCTTGTTTCCATCACTGAACAACATTGCAGTATGAACTTATCACAATTTGTCTATCCATTCGCCAGCTGATGGCTATTTGAGTTGCTTACAGTTTGGACTTTTATGATCATATTTCTAAGAAGATTTGCAAAGACTTCTTTTTGTGGGACTAGGTTTTATTTCTGTTGGGTATCTACTTAAAAGTGGAATTGCTGAGTCACATGCTAATGGGTCCCATTGTGCATTCCCAGGAGCATTAATGAGATTTCCAGGTGTTCCACATCCTTACCAGTGCTTGGTATGGTCAGATTTAACATGAGCCATTCTGGTGCGTATGCAGTGATATGTCACTATGTCCTTCTTCTGTGTTTTTTTTTCCTGATGACTAGCAATGCTGAACATCTTTCCTTGTGCTTATTGACAAACACTTTACTTTGCAAGTGTGTGTTCCCATCATTTAACCATTTTTTTGTGTTATTTCTCTTATTGTGTTGTAAGAATTCCATATATGCTCTGGTAAAAAAGTACTTTGTCAAGGGTTTTGCAAAAACCTTATTGTTTTCTTAACTATATCTTTTGAAGAGCAAGACTTGTAATATGGATGGGGTCTAATTTTATTATGTTTTTCACTTTGTTTGGGCTTGTTATGTCTAGTTGAGGACATTTTTGCCTAACTGAAAATCACAAAGATTTTTATCCTATGTTCTTTTAGAATGCTAGGTAAGTAACTTTTAGCTCATTCTGAGTTAATTTTGTGTATCATGTGAGGCATGTCAAATGTCTAATAGATACATGAAAATGTGCTCAACATCACTAACCAGGGAAATGAAAATCAAAATCATAATGAGATATCACCTCACACCTGTTAGGATGGCTATTGCCAAAAAGACAAGAGATAATAGTATGTTGAAGATGTGGAGTAAAGGGAACTTGTGTGCACTGTTGGTGGGAATATAAATTGGTACAGCCAATATGGAAATAGCATGGATATTTCTCAAAAAAATAAAAGTATAACTACCATATAATCCAGCAATTCCACTTTTGGGTATATATTTGAAGGAAATGAAATCGTTATCTCATTGCAGTATTCATTGCAGTATTATTTATAATAGCCAAGATATGGAAACAACTTTACTGTCCATCAGGAGATGAATGGATAAAGAAAATGTAACACACACACACACACACACACACACACACACACACACTGGATATTACTCAGTCACCAAGAAAGAAAGAAAGAAAGAAACAATTCTGCCATTTTTAACATGGATGAACTTAGAGGACATTATGCTAAGTTAAATAAGCCAGAGACAGAAAGACAAATATTTAATGATCTCACTTAAAGTGGACATGAACCCAAAACAGTTGAACTCGCAGAAACAGAGAGTAGAATAGTGTTGCTAAGGGCAGGGAGTAGGAAAATGGGGAGAGAGATGTTAATCAAACTTTCACTTACAGGATGGATAAGCTCTGAGGGGGTTAACATGCAGTATAGTGATAATAGTTAACAGCACAGTATTCTACACTTAAAATTTGTTTAAAAGAGTAAATTTTGTATGTTTTTTACCATACACACACACACACACACACACACACACACACACAAATGGTAACTGTGTGAGGTTATGGTTGTTTCATTATTTTGATAGTGGTAATCGTTTCACAATGTATACACTTATCAAATCATCACATTGTACACCTTAAATGAATACAATTTTTGTTTGTTCATTGTGCCTCAATAAAGCTGGAAACATTTTTTTCCCTAAATGTAAGAAAGTATAAAAATAAGAATAATAAAAATAAAAAATCTGGCACACAATAAAGAAAATCACAAAATCAAAGTCAGTTCTTTGAAAAGATTAATTAAGCTGATATATTTCTAACAAGACTGATTTAAAAAAAAAAACAAAGAGAGACAAAGATGCCTCAAATTCACAGAACGGTGACAGAAATAAAAATGAGAACACCACATCAGAATCTGCATGCACTTAAAGGAAAATCAGTTCTATCATCAGCCAAGGATGAAGCCCACTGTCTCTCACTGAAGAAAAATCAACCTCTGGGCACACTTGAGGACCCTGGAAAGTAAACCAGTAGAAGGCAAATTGAGCAGAAGTTAAAATTCAGAGAATGACCAATAGGTAGTGAGTCTCCTATTTATTCCCTTCACACTTCATTTTCCATCTTTGACCAGAGGGTTACCTCCATAGCCCCATCACACCCGTGGACAGTGTTATCTTTGAGAAGAGCTCAACTTTTGGCCAGAAAACTAAAAAAAAAAAAAAAAAAAAAAAAACTAAAAGAAAAAGAAAAAGAGTCCCTCAGGATAGTGAGTTGGGAGGTTATGTTGTGTTGAGCTGAAATTCATTATCATCTTATGAGTAGATCACAATTTATTTACCCATTTCAACAATGGTTGACATTTGGGTTGGTGTTGCCTAGGAGTTTTACAACAATGACTATTTGTATTTCGGGATACAAGTGTGCCAACTTCTCTACAGTAATGTTGCCAGGCCCTGAAATTATCCAGATTCTAGGGAGTTTCTGTACCATATTAATTAAGAATTATCTTTACAATTTAGCTCTCATTATAACTTTGCTTCTAAGACCAACTGTGGATCTCATATACTCATTGATCAGTTTACTCACTCTCTTTTTAGGTAGTTGTTAAATGGTGTTACATTACGTTTGCCAAAATAGCAGAGATGCTTACCTAACAAAGAGTACAGGGGGTTGCATCCTAACTCCGTTAGCTTAGGGATACTCACAATGTACTTCTGTCTTTATTAACGTGCTACACATGATAACTTTATTTGCCTTTAGAAAATGACTCTGTGTGTGTGTATGTGTGTGTGTGTAATAGAGAGACATAGAGAAGAGAAAGAGACAGAGTCATTTAGCAATAAAGTCAAGAATCTTCCAATTTAGTTCAAAATTATGAAAGAACTTTTCATGCCAAATGTTGAGGGTTTTTTGTTTTGTTTTTTTTTTCCTGACCATTAAATGGCTCTTTTATACACTGGGTGATGTTTATAGAATTTAACTTCAGAATATAATGGAAATTAATTCTCCTTTTCTTAGTTTTTTTATGGTGTTAAATTGAAACCAATCATCACTCTTTCACGTGTTTCCTAAAATTTGTAGGGAAACTCTATATTATTTTTATCTTTTCAACTTTCAAGTGTTCATATTCTGGGATCTCTTGTGATCATTTTTACAGTTAGTTATACCAAATTATAGAAATAAAAAGTACTATTTATACATAATTATAGCTAAGAGATAAAACTAAAAATACATCACTTTTTTCCAATGCCTCAGAATAAAAGAATGTGCAGTGTAAACTCTTATTTTGGATACACATAAACTACATGCTTCATGCACTATCTTTCATGAGATACATCAGAGCATTTTAAGTCAAGTACAAATTTATTATCAGTGTAGCTCTGGCATCGTACATTTATGATTAAATTATGAGATGTTATGCATACAGGTTTGAACATTTCTTGCCTCTTCTTTACATTTTATTATAGATGTGTTAAATTATTGTCGAAAATTTCCCTGGAGAATGGTACACTGATAGGAGGTTTCAACAGGATGAATTCTGCATTCTAGTGCTGATGTGTCTCTCCAAAAGTCTGCCATTTCTCTTTAAATACTAAAAGACAGATTACCTTTCTGTAACTCAGAAGCAGCCTAACGTTTAGCTCATGTTTTATTGAAATGAACAACATACCAACTTTTATCATATGTTATGAAATTCAGGAATTGATGTGTTTTTCACCCTGTCACATTTCTTTCTCACCCACTCACATCCTCTTCAACACCCTTCCTTAATTTTCCAAATTATAAAAGGGTAACAGTTCAATGAAGAGGGCATTGTTTATGTAACAACGCCCCTTTAAGCAAATCAGCAATCAGTTACTAATTCACATAAAATAAAAGAATGGACACCCAGCCCCTAAACCATAGGAAGAAAAGCCTAGGATAGTATTGCACCACCATCCGCACTCCTCTGCTTCCTACCCCACTGTTTCCAATGTCTATGGTTTCAACCTTAGATATGGAAAAGGTGGGATGATGGAAAGTGAGAAAAAGAATCATTACTGCAGAGCCCAGAATGATCAAAGGGAATGGGACATATGTGCTCAGATTGATGCTTGCCATACAACCTTGAACTGAGACAGGTACAGGACGAGCACAAAAGGCCTTTCCATTTTTTTTTTCTTCTTTTTTGTATGGTATTTTTTAAAAAAATTAAATAGAACCCACTGTCATCTTTTTAAAAACTCTGGATAGTCTCCCAGTCATGTTCTATCTGCCTTATAATTTGCATCAATTCTTTACAAATTAAAGTGATAGTCTTGATGGCACTTATCCTTTTGATGAACTTGTTGGCATTTTAAAAAGGTGAGAAGAGGCTGCAGTTGGAATTGCCATTCACATGTCATCCTGTACCATAAGTAGTTGACATCTCAATGATAATTCTACACTGGCTCTCTAGCTCTGTCACTTATAGCCTTTAGATATGTGAACCCCCAAGGCAAGAGAACAGGAAATAAAGTTATGCCTCACATGACAAACTATCATCTATTTCTCTCTTCCTCTATTCCAAAGGTTTACTAAAAAAGGCAGAAGTTGCCTTTCAGACTGTAGCTGGGTGTCTTAATAAAATTCATACGGATATTAAAATCAACAGGACATTGAGATTTCTGATTGCATTACATGTTTCCTGCCCATCCTCTCTGCTGGGCCTCTGCCTTCCGCAGAATGCAAGTACTGATGTGGAAGCATTGGGGGACTGACTGGAAGTGACAATCAGCACATCTGCAAAGGGCAGCGTGGAGTCAGTGATGAAAAACCCAGGGATGTGGTTGCTTGGCTGCGGCTGCAGTACATGGAAAGGACTTCATCAAGCTGGTAGGGATAAGTCTGGATTTTGAGGAAAAGAAGGGTTTGGAAAGTCCACTGCATGAAGAGAGAGGAAGAAGAGGGTGTTCAAGACCTTGAACTGGCCACCACACATAAAAGAATGGCGTAACTAGGTAAAGGTCCATTGAAACAACTGCTGCAAATGAAGAAAGCACAATCAATAAAATAAGGTATTCATCATCTCTCTAAGCAAAATCCCTCACAGTTGATATTGCTACTTTTCTTTGTAACCTGATTTGACACTGAGAACATCACAACCATCTCATATAATTGCTTTCTACACCATGATACTATAATGCAGTTTCAGTAACAGTGCTATTTCGTAAAGCAAAAAAAAAAAAAAAAAAAAGCATTATTGTGTATTTTATACATTAGCAATTTTTGCTGTTATACAAATGCTTCCCTGAGTCTGCATTATAGATAAATCTTTGTAGGCTTGTAAATGTTTGTGCAGGTGAGTGTGTTAGGGGAATTCTGGAATTTGGATTTTGTTCTATTGGTTCCTTAACTTCACTCCCAAAAATCTATCTTTAGGAACTAAGATAGATGTGTTTTTCCTGTTAGGATACACATGTATCTGTATATGGTTGCTTTTTGAACCTTGTTTGCAATGATTAAAAAATAACTACCTTGAATAGCTAAAATGAAGGGATAAACTTAATAAGCAATGGTGCATTCATGTGGTAAAATACCATGAAAGCATGAAAATGATAGTATACATGAACATCCTTGTTATATTAAATATAAAGCAGAATTTCTTCTTATAAAGCAGATTTCAAAAGAATATGTAGTGTAATCCTATTTGGAAAGAAGATACATATTTAAATAAATTCTAGACAAATATTTGAAAGGACATGTAGTAGTGGGTTAGATTATTGGAGTTTGTAAGACTTCAGATAATTAGAAAAATAATATTTGTCTTACTTTTCTTTATCTACATATCCAGCTATTCGACTGTATAGTTGTTTAAATATGGGGAAAATGAGTTAAGAAACCAGTATCTTTTCTTAAAAGATTTTATTTATTTATTTGAGACAAATAAATGTGGAAGAGAGCAGGAGCTACTGGGGTGGGAGGGGAGTGGGTCAGAGGGGGAGGGAGAAGCAGACTCCCTGCTGAGTGCAGAGCCTAACATGGGGCTGGATCCCAGGACCCTGAGACCATGACCTGAGCTAAAGTCAGATGCTCAACTGACTGAGCCACCCAGGCGCCCCTGGCCATGTATATTTCTTATGAAATGAATTACTTTGCTGTTTTTACTTTAATTTATATATTTATTTTTATTGTATATAATAGGTATTGTATATGTATATACAATATAGGCTTACTTATTTTGTTTTTTTTTAACAGATATTTCTTTTTTTTTTTATTTTTATTTATTTATGATAGTCACAGAGAGAGATAGAGAGAGGCAGAGACACAGGCAGAGGGAGAAGGCAGGCTCCATGCACCGGGAGCCTGATGTGGGATTCGATCCGGGGTCTCCAGGATCGTGCCCTGGGCCAAAGGCCGGCGCCAAACCGCTGTGTCACCCAGGGATCCCCTAGGCTTACTTATTTTGAATATAATAGTGATAATAAGTTTTGTTGTTACTTCTAATAGCGTTTCAGTTGATTTTCTTCAATCTTCACATAGAAAAGTCTATTTAGAAAAAGCGATGACTTTTGGTTTCTCCTCTATAATACCTACACACCCTATTTATTTTCTTTACCTTCTTACATTGATTCTGATCATAAAGCAATGTTAAATAATGTCAGTTATGTTTGAATGATTACTTTCTCATGATTTTAAGGAAAATATTCTGTTACTTTAAATATTTTATATTAGATTTAGTCTATGTGTTGAAGTTTTACTCTGATTACTGGCATGTTTATTTGGCTTTCAGAATTTTTAAATAATCAGAACAGAATTTTGAGATGTTAAAAATATATTTTTGGCATCTGTGGCAATAATTAAGTAACTCTTTTGCTGTTTACATGACCCGCTTGTTTTGAAGTTACATTCACTGAGTCTCTCAAATAATAATAATACTCTAATGCAATAGCATATTTTATCTTGAAAGCATTTTATGAAATTTCAGCAATTTAGTCTTTTCCAATTGAAAAATAAATGGTTACTAAGGCTAGAAAAACCATTCAATAAGGAATTAATTGTATCAGTTGTCTTAATTCCAATCTAGCTTATTGTATTGATTTGGTAGGGCTAATGTAACAAAGTTCCTCAGACTCAGTGGCTTCAACACCAGAAATTTATCGTCTCACAGTTCTGGAGACTTAAGTCCAAAATCAAAGGTCCATGCTTCTTTTATTTATTTTTATTTTTATTTTTATTTTTTTTAAGATTTTATTTATTTATTCATGAGAGACAAAGAGAGGCAGAGACACAGGCAGAGGGAGAAGCAGGCTCCCCGGAGGGAGCCTGAAGGGGAACTCGATCCCCGATCTCCAGGATCACCTTCTGGAACGAAGGCAGACGCTCAATTGCTGAGCCACCCAGGCATCCCATTCCATGCTTCTTTGAAGGCTCTGGGAAAGGATTTCTTGTAGCCTATCTCCTAGCTCCTGGCGGTTCCTTGGCTTGTAGTAGCATAACTCTAAACCTCACATGGCATTGTGTTCGTGTGCATGTATGTGTCCAGATTTTCTTTTTATCATAGGCCCACCCTCATGACCTCATTTAATTTGATTACCTCTGGAAGATCCTATCTCTAAAACAGGTCACATTCTGATGTGCTGGACCCAAACATATCTTTTTTGAGGGACACAATTCAAACCAGGAAATTTACTTCCCATTTTAGAAAATATCATTTTGTATTCCATGAGATTTAAAAAATATAGAGAAAAACCACTAATATGAATAATATTTCAATTAACAAAAGATATCTTTGGTTCTGCAAAACTTTTCTGAGTGCCAAGAAATTCACATAATTTTCCTACCAAAACTTCCTGCCATATGATACAAGTATCTTCTTAGTAACATTAAAAAACATAATTGGAATTGGATTATATCTGATCTGATACTCAACTATCAGTCAATAAAAACCATTTGTATTCTAGAACTTCATCATATACTCAAGCTTGTCATGATTTTGGCAGTAAATTTTTTGCGTATGTTAAAAATTGCTTTCTCACATGCCTTGGTAGTGGTTAAGATGACAGTGTGCTAGCAAAGAGCTTTTACTAGGTGCACACATTTTCTATGTAAGTTTTTTTTTTCCTTTTTTTAATTTTATAATGAGTATATAGCTCCTACTTCTGAGCTGGAACTGTATCTTAACATGTTGCTCTCCTAATTCCAAAGTACTCATTTGGCCCACAAGAAGAACTGTGGAAATGTTTGTTGAGTGAATCAATGGAGTAAGTAAAAAGCCATGCATTTTATCTGATATTCTGTGTGTTAATTTACAGAACTAGCTTCCATTCCAATGGTGGATCTCATTAAATACGGGTTTGTGTTTTGCTTTGAAAACATTTCTCTTGATGTGGATATTCAATCATTTATTGATTATTTTGCAACCATTAGGATGATCTCCTTTGTGGTAGATGGTGTTCTATGTGTTAAGGGCACAGTAATAAGTACAATGAACTGAGTCCCTGGATCATGCAGCCCACAATGTTCTAGTGGGGAAAATCAGATGATAAGTACAAAGCCTTCCTTATCTGCAGTTTTGCTTTCTGTGGTCTCAGTTACCCAACAGTCAGCCACAGTCTGGAAGCAGATGGTTCTCCTTCTGACATATGTCAGCAGGTCAATAGTAGCCTAACGCTATGTCACATGCCTGCATCATACCCCTCACTTCATCTCATCATGTGAATATATATTACAACAATTGTTCTATTTTATTATTAGTTATGTTGTGAATCTCTTACTGTGACTAATTTCTAAATTACACTCTATCAGAGGCTTGTATGTGTAAGAAAAAACATGGTGTATATAAGGTGTGGTACTCTCTGGGGTTTCAGGCATTCACTGGCGGTTTTGGAAAGTATCCCCAACAGGCAAGGGGGGATGACTGTACTCAGACACACAAGCCACTTGCAGATGATGGCAAGTACTATGAAAAAATTAAATAAGCACTGGGAAAGAGTATTGTTAGGTCAGAGATATAGGCTATTTTAACTGAGAAGCTCAGGGACAGGACAGCCTCTGTATGTGGTAACTTTGAGCTGAAACTAAATCATCAGCACAAGGTCTTGTGACCTTCATGTGCAAATTGTTGAAGTCAGTTAGTAAATTCTTTTGAATAAACATACACTTGATTATATATCTATTTTTCCTGAAGGTGAGTCCCTGCCTGTCAGCCTCCTTCCCCTTCCATCCAACACAGACACACCTTCTTGCAAATAATTCTTATTTTAGTCTTACTGAGTGATAGATAGCTCAATACAATCTCTCTCTCTCTCTCTCTCTCTCTCTCTCTCTCTTTCTTTTTATTTTTGCATTGTGAGAGTGTCCTTCTTAGAGAAATATATGGAAATTGCTACCAACCTTACCCCTTACAATTTTGAAGAACAATAAAGATCAGTTAGATAAGAAGATAAAAATAGATGAAGAAGATATTTAAAATCAGCTTTCTAGAGGTACCTGGGTGGCCCAGTCCATTGAGCAGCTGACTTTTAGTTTCAGCTCAGGTCTGATCTTAGGGTCATGAGCTCGAACCCCCACCCTACCCCCACATCAGGCCCACACTCAGCACGGAGTCTACTTATATTCCTCTCTCCCTCTCCCTGCTCTCTTTCTCTCTCTCTCCAAAATAGATAAGGTAAATCTAAAATAAAATAAAATAATAAAATAAAATCAGCTTTCTATGTTGTCCTACACTTAGCTCTTGATCCTCCTATCTTATAGTTTCTTGTGATATAGTACTACCTGTTTTTGACTGAGTTTCTACATGATTTTGTATGTTAGAACTTTGTAAAACAAGTGACAACAGCACAAGAAGTTGCACTTCATAGGTACAGTTCCAAGCACTCTAACCCCAAGAGACATCAACCCCTACTTATACTCTTTGTGGCTTATTGGCCTCACACCCAATCCCAACAGAGATGATACAGTGGTTAGCCAACTACAATGAGGAAGGAGTAAGAAGCATGAACTAAGAAGAATGAACCCCAAACACAGCTTGCTTAGGGCCTTGATAATTTAATGTACTGCTGTGCTTCTCAGTTCAAGGCTCCCACATGTGATATGAGTGTACCAATGAACCTCTTCAGAATGCTGCGATTGTGAGATCACTCAGTCAAAGATTCAAAGCCTTTGACATATCCTCAGTGTCCTGGTCAGTTAATTCAGTGTGTAATATGGATAAGAATTTTTTTTTTTTTCAAATCTGTTACTCAGATTATGATTTGGACTTCCATGATATATATGAGTTTACTTCTAAATATAGGAAACTTGGTTCAGCTATCCTTGTAGGAATAGTATAGAAGCTTCTCTATTGTGGTGGTTATAATTATGTTAATCCCCTCTCCAAATGAATCTTTCTCCCCAATGGCTCTGATGGCTATAACCATCAGGTGGCAGTGAGTCCTTAGATTTGGCTCAAATTCCTTGGTCCTTGTAAGGTGGAACTATGCTGGAAAGAACATAAAAACCTTGGGTTTTAAATCCAACTAGATTCTGTTCAGTCCATCTGTAAAAGATTAAAATAATTTCCTCCTTCTAGGATTGTTGTAAAGATCAAATATGTTTTTACATCTTAGAGTAGCCATTATAATTTTTAAGAATGTAGCTAACATTCACTTAGCTTCTATAATATACTAGACTCTGTTCAAATTCCTTCACATATACCATCCTAATCAAATCCCCAACAACGCTATGAACTAACTACTATTATTATCCTCATTTTCAGATGGAGGAACTTTGGCACAGAATAATTATGGAAGAGGTTAGAACAAGAACACAGGCAATCTGATACCAGAGCCAGTAGTCTAGGCTGCCATTGATATGCAGTAGAGGTGACATTGGCTGGCAAGGAAATCCGGATCAGTTCAGAAAAGGCAGCAGGCACCCTGAATGGATAGAAAGGAAGATGAAGGAGCTGTGCCTACAAAGTGTGGCAGTTAAGCTACAACATGGCAAGAACGCCACCATGTTCTTGATTGGTACAATCAGATGGGCATACAACTTGCCATATATCCAATGCTTCACTATGAGGTTAAAATAGAGGTGTCAGGCCATACCTGAGAGAAAAGACTAGGAGCGGAGTTCTAACTTAAGCAGAAAGGAATGAAGGTGAAAGTTTAATAAGACTGAGCACAAGGAAATTGGGCAAATAATAGAATCTGGCTATGGAAAGGGGTAAGATTCAGGTACTTCTAGAGGAATGCCAAGGGCAGATTATGATAGGGCCTGGAGCACGGACTTGTGCATTGGCTTAAGTAACTTTCTTCATGTGTGCTGGTCACCTCAGAGGCCTCAGCATTTTAGCCTGATGACTTCTATTATGGAAAAAAATCTTAGGATCTAGGAGGAGATCTTCCGGTTTCAACAGAAGAAAACATTAGACTCTGACCTGTCGTTCACAGTCATAATGATTTGTAAATGGTGGAGAGCAAATATCTTCACAACTGTGTGTTACTGTGCTTGGGCTGCCATAACAAAGGACCACAGACTGGCTGGCTTAAGCAACAAAAATTTATTTTCTCACAGTTCTGGAGGCTGAAGGTCCAAGATCAAGGTGTTGGTAGAATTAGTTTCTTCTAAGGCTTCTTTCTCAGGTTTATATATAAATGTCTCCACATGGCCTTCCTTCTGCATGTGTGTCCTAATCTCTTCTTCTTATGAAGATACCAGTCATCTTGGATTGGAGTCTACCTCAATGATCTCATTGTAAGTTTCTTATTTGTTTAACGACCCTACCTCCAAATAGAGGCACATTCTGAGATGCTGGAGATTAGGAATTCAATATATGAATTTAAGGGGACATGATTCAGCCAATAATAATATCTGATGCAAGTTTGTTGGTGAGTGACTAAGAAAGATTTCTCTCACACCACTGTTTCACATACCCCAGAGACCCTGAAAAGATTGGGTTGTGTGAAAAGCATCAGTCACATAATCATTTCTTTGTGGATGAGAATTTATAGGCCTAAATTAGTTATTGTCATAACAATACAATTCCCCTATAACTCTATGAAATACATACTATATTATATCAAGGTGTTCTGATCAAGATGGATCCCAGTGCAGTTTTAAATATCACATAGAATAAAGGACAATATATATCTGAGGTTATTCACTATAAAGAAAACATTTTAGAATTACTGTGGAACCAGCTTTATAAGATAGATGTAGTCAGGCATACATGTTTTAACAAAACTTTCAGCATGAGACTTCATTATCCTCTCCATCCTTAGGTATTTCTGTTCTGAAGTCAAGGAAATGGAGATAAGCAAGGGCAAAAAAAAATTATTGAAAATGGAAGTTTATTTGTGTTTGTGGCCCTGAGGGATTCTTCACTCCTCAGATAGGTAAATGTATGTGATAACATCGCTTTGAAGCCTTCTTGCTAAAACTTAACTATTCGCCATTAAAGAACAAGTAACTTCTACCTTTCAGAAAAGATTTCCTAAAAAGAGAGCAAACCTCCAGTGTTTGGACCGGGGGTATAAGGACATAAGGTATCTCAAAATAAGTTTTGAGAAATTTACCACATTTTGGTTTTCATCAATTCCAAGTATAACTTACCAGGCATTCTCTTCAGCTTATGTTTAAACCCATGTGTATCTCAATAGAAATCCAATCCATATGTTTCTGATTCATTTACACTTAGCTCATCAAAATATTGTTTTGCAAGAGCTATTTGAAGTCCAAAAAAGCTTTGAAAGCTTTTTTTCTTAGAAACAGGAAATCGGTTTTTGCCAAGTGTAAACAAACACATTCCCCTGCTCCCCGTGCTCACATTTTAATTGGAAATTTAGAAGACAGAAGGTTAGAACTCTCTAAACCTGTCCAAAAACAAATCTATCGTCTATATGGCATGGTGCTGAAGTGTGTCCTTTTTTTCTTTATCTTAATTTTTTAATATCCTTTTTTTTTTGTAAATATCTCTATAACTGGTACACACATTTAAATTCAGATTTTCTACTTTAATTTTCATTAAATTATTTTTTAAATCTCAGTTTTCTTAAGAGAAAAAAATTTCTTCTAGGAGAACATTGTGCTTAAGCTTTTGCCTGATAGAGTTTCAAATAAAATGGTACCCACTTAGATTTTTCTTGTAAACCTGAGTCAGGTCAAAAATAACCCTGTTTTGGCTGATTGGCTTAGATGACCACACTGATCATAGCATCGTTGTTGTTTATATTCCTTAAAGATTCAGTCAGTGCAAGATGAAGGTCTCCAAAATATTATAGTATAAGACATTGGTGTGATGGGACCCAGAAAATTGAATTCAAATAGAAACCACCCAGAAGCATGAGCCTATTTTAAGAATACCTAAATGTGCACAGGTGACATGTTATTACTTGGCATTTAGAAACACCATCTCTGAGCTTCACCAATAGTAATTTAAAATGAGGCTATTATCTCTCCATCTTCATGAATATTTAAGATAAGCCTAAAAGAACATCCATCTGAATGTGCCAGTACCAAGGACTGGTCAGGTGGGATGGTGACTCAAACCAGGTGCTGATCAAGTAGATGAGTAACTCAGAGCACCCAGAGCAAGAGCCCCAGAGGCCAAGTATAGACTCTGATACTGAAAAACATGCAGAATCAAAGTCAAAGATTGAGTGAAGGGCCTGAGGATGAAAGTAGGCAATCAGATAAAGGCAGAAATGAATGTGAAGAGGCAGGAACAGAAGCTGGGATGAAGCAGTAAGATTCAACACTTTCTTCTTTTCTAGGATGGCAAAAGAGGACTATTCCGTATGCGTGGATAAAGGCCATGTGGTATGTGGATGGGTTACCCAGGTTTAGAATCTGGCAGGGAATCTGTGTTGATTGGATGTTTACAGTAGCCTCCTGAGTAAGCCAAAAATCCTTTTCCCTATTAGCCCCATGAGAACCTCCTGTGCTGGATGTAACAGGGGGTAAGGGAGTAGGACTGAAGAGCTAGAGGGCAGATCAACAGCCAGGCCAAGGCTCAAATCAAAACCCAGTAACCAGCAATTTTGAGGACACTTTAGGAATTTAAATGGAAAGATACTAATGAAATAGCTATGCCATGCACAAGGTCCAAATTCTGCATTTTATTAACCTGGACACCTACAACACTTGACAAAAATAGCTGATGAATTAGGTTGTACCCATTGCCTATTCTTATAAAGTCCTATACCTAGAAATAAAATGTCAGATTATAGAATGTGGTGGCATTATTTGCTAATCGAATGAAATCTGTATTTAATCTTCATTGCCAAAGTTTCTGGAGAAAATAATGGTTTGTGGAATTGTGACACATCAAGCAGGCATGGCCCCATGACTGGGTTCAGGGTGTGCCCAGATGCTCAAACCAAGCCAGATCTTTACTAACTTGAAGGGTTGGAAAGGCCTTAGAAGTCATGAAATACAACACTGTTCCAATGCTTGATTACATGATCCAGACTTTGCTTTGACATTCTCCCTGAGACTGGAAACTACTGATACAGTTTCTCCTGATGTAGGTCACTCTGGTAGAACCAAATTGCTAGAAAGTTCCTCCTTACTTTGGCTAAAGTTACAGACCCCTCTAATTACCCTGAATCGATCCTGGGTCTACCCTTTGTGGATCCAACCAGAATAAGTCCCCACAGAGAGAATATTAGCTTTGTTTTGAGTTCCCCCCGCCCCACCACCACTCTTTGCTTGTGCTTTGCTTTTCAGATACTTGTAAATGCTGTTGCAAGCCTCTGTAACCAATCCCTAATTCCTTCAGTGTTTCCTTATGTTTCCCAATTACTTCTAATCTTCTTCTCCTCTGGCCACTCTGCTCTGGCTAGACATGGCCTTTTTGCTCATGTGGCTTGCCCAGCTCTTCATGGTAGCTCCCACAATTTACATAGCTTCCAAGAATTCCTTCCTCCCCAAGGAGTTTCTTCTAATCTCGTAATCCAAGTTCTTTATAACAGAATTCCAGGTCTGACCCAATATCTACTGATTTCTAAGAAGCAGCAATATGTCAGGATTTTACCGTGACACTTTGTTTGCCTTGTCTGCATCTCCTACCCCACGTTAAAGCTCTGGGACTCATGATTCGTGGTTAGCAACATCGGAGAAAGACCCTCAAAACAACTTGGAAGGTACTTTTGAGTCACATTACTGCTTAGAGTAACATTATACCTGAGAGTAGACACAAAGTTTGATTTTAGGTAGCAGCCATAAATTGAACTCAGACTAAAGTGAATGGTGATGTGACAGCAATATTCTTTAATAACTGTATGTCCAGACACGTCCCTCCTCTGTCCAGTGTGTGTCGGAGAAGCTGTGAACGTGTCAGAACATTTTCTCATGATCGCTTTCTCAAACTAATCATGTCAGACTCTTTATTTATGCATAAAAGGTAGATTAAAGTTCTGTGCACTAACATATACAAGGCAAGGCTTTATGAGCCCTCTTATACTCTCACAGATGCCATCTGTGGATGCTCGCAAATAGTTTTTCAATTGGTTGTAGTACTTGTTTATTTGCTCTTCTTTTATTTTCAGACTGTGCTCAGAGAACATTCTCCATGGAGGTCTGGTAAAATGCCAAATTCACAAGTTATTATGCAGAATTTGTGGTCACTGTTTGAGGAAGGAAAGTTATAATACTTTAAGTTTATCCCTTTAAAAATCTAATGAAACAATCTCTGTTATGCCTTCTGTGTCTCTTCTCTTCATATTCTCTATCTATTGTTTTTTATTATTATTATTTTTTCAAGTTATTGACTCTCCCTTGCAAGCAAACAGTTAGGTTTGTCATGAGAATTTTTCCTTGGAAAGTGTCCTGTTTTTTATAACAATGACCATATCGTCATTTACTCCAAGGACTGTTGGCTCAAGTGGCAGAGTGACCTTAAGAGTAACTTAGGATTGGTCTCACTGCAAATTCTGTTTTCTGTAAAATTTACAATTTATGATTGAAGGCTTCTATGAAGCACACTTCTATTTTAAAATCAAGTATCTTTTCTTAAAAGAATTCTTGAAACAGATTAATGGTGACTTCATAGCACTCATGATTGGGGCCAAAATAAAGACAAATGTCTTACTTGAATAAAATTTGAATTGATCATAAAAAATTATGGAAAGGACTGAGACTGAATCTGGAAAGGATTTAAGAAGACTTGGTTTATATTTAAGAAAAATGATCATTATTGGTGCCTTTCATATCTCTCTCTCTTTCCCTCTTTCTTTGTTTTTGCACGTGGTTTCTTTCACTGCTTCCCAAGAAGCCAACAAAACCATGAAGACACAGGGAAAAAATATTAAAGTATACCACAAGATGTTAAAAAAGAAACCATGTTTTGCATTTTAGACAAGATTCTATTCAAGTCCTTTGAAAACATGCATTTTAAGTCTGGCTCTTCTCCAAAAACTGAAGGAAGATTAAAGTAAGATATATACTGAGTATAATATATTGGAGCCAAGAAAAGGGTGACACTTGCCTGTAATCAGATATTGGGTTTTGACATCTGACCTTAAATTTCCTGCTTAAAGGCAAAAACCTCTGTGCTCTTTACAGAGGAAAAAAGTAAGGGAGTTTCCTTTATTTAAATTAAAAACCTGTGTTCTGTTAAATGTCTCTTGAAGTTTCAACTTCTCTGAGGAAATACAGGTTTGGGACTCCTTTTGTTTGTTTCCAAAAATATATTATTTTTATATTGTATTTTACATAAAAGTTTAGTATGTGACAGTCATGAGACCTCGCGATTATATTCACCCTATAAAATTTGTCTCGATTCCACTAAACCTTATATTAAGGGGACATACACAAGCCTGTAAGTGCAGAAAGGAGCAAGTAGACAAAACATGATTTTTTTTTAAAGGTATGGGAAGGAAAGAAAATGGAAGAGAAAGGGACTTTGTTTAAAGATGGCAGATCGAACATATACATTTATGTAATTTTTTCCCCAAACCTTCTACAATGATAGTATAGATACATTGAAAAGAAAAGCATAAATCTACAAGTACAAAAAAAGGGAAACAAGATAACAGAAGAGATTATTTTGTCTGCTTGGAAGCAGGTAGATGAGGTAAAAGGCCAAGGAAAAGAAATCCTAAGCCATCATGAAGCAAAAACTTTGAAGAATTACCCCAAATCAGGTGACTCTGGGTATGAGGAAGAAGATACAGTTAAAAACTAATTGGTTCAAATCCTACTTAAGAGCAGGATCCCTGATCCCTCCTTCATTCTTTCCCCCACTTTGAGCAGTGACACACATGTCCTTTTCTTATGGACAGAACATTTCCGGAAAAAGTTATCAGCTTTTGAATGTTTATATGGTATGATTGAGCCCACCTGGATAATCAAGGATACTCTTCTCCAACTCAAGTTTCTTAACCTTAATCATATCAGTAAAGCCCCTTTTGCCACATGATGTAAAATCCTTACAGGTTCCAAGGATTAAGACAGGGACATCTTTGAGGGCTATTATTTTGCCCTTCACAGGGATTTAAGAAAGGGATTGCTTTTAGAAGCATGTTTTTCAGTATTCCAGAAAAGGAATCATATTTGCTTAAAATAAACAGTACAGCAAGAGAGAAATGGACTGACTCCAGAAATATTTTGAAAGTAGTACAGGCATTCCTGGGTGGTTGATTGGCCATGGAGAGTGTGAAAGAGGGAGCTTTCAAATATAATTCACAGATTTCCCTGTGGGGTCACTGAATGGTGAAGCTATTTCTTAAGAATTAGAATCATAGGAAAAGGAACAAGCGTGAGGAAAGATGAACCTAGTTTAGGGCATGAAATGAGTCAGGAGCCAAGAAGACTTTTAGGTAGGAGGCTTAAGACAAATCTCAGTTGGACTTGTAGATTTGGGAATTATTAGTCATGATCTATGAAGTCATGATGCTAGACAAAATCACCAAAGGGAACATGTAGAGAAAGAATAGAAGGATTTAGAGCAGAACTCAGAGATGGAGTTATATTTAAGCAATAGGCAGAGGAGAGGGGAATGTAGATAAATTATGAAGGGTAGACGAAAAACCAGGAATCCAGAAGCAAAGGGGACGGTAGGGTCTGAGGAATTCTCATTCTCAGAAGGCTCATGTTTGTGGGCTGTAGCACTGGGCATACCATTTATCTTAGAAGGAGAACATAAGATTTGATCAAGTTAACCATGTAAACACAAGTAATTACTACAGATTGCCCCATAGCCAGGAAATAAGTATTTATCAATTGGTTCCGGGAATTCTGACAATTTAAAGCTTATTTCTTTGTCTTAAATAGGAGGAGCCTTTTCTCTTCTTCCTACTCATCTTCTAAGTAGTTTTATAAAAAGTTGTTTTCTCCTATATCCTTCTCTTATGTTTAAAACAGACACAGGAATAGATAGATCTTTGCTAAGGACATGAAAAAATGTGCAAATCATATGAGAAATTTGCCTGTAAGAATTCAAATATGTAGATTAGGAAATAGAGTATAGCATTTCTATCTACTGGCTTGCATAATTTTCACTTTTGTCTTCTCCAAATAAGCCAAATTTTAAATTTCATCTACAGAGTACATGCCAAATCACATTAGAATGTACCTGTTTGCTCTCATTATTCCTAAAACCAATGGATAGGGCACCTGGGTGGCTCAGTCTGTTAAGCATCTGCCTTCAGTTCAGGTCATGATCTCGGGGTTCTGGGATCAAGCCCTGCACTGGGCTTCCTGCCTAGCAGGGAATCTGTCTCTCTCCCTCTGTCCCTCCCTGCACTTGTGCTCTCCTCTTTTCAAATAAATAAATAAAGTCTTTTAAAAAAAGGCAAATGGATCATTATTCCAGGTATTGAGCATTCATTGGTGCTAAGGCAATGCTGGGAACCATGTTGACTATTTCATTGAACTAGTCTGTGGCTTTGCCTAAGGCTACTGATACCTGTTGTGGGCTAACCCTGACACAACATGTCTTTTCAAGTGACTTACATGCATGATTTAATATGAATATAGAAGTTAACAAGGCACTGTGATCAAAAGCCAGCTGGTATCTAATCAGATAACCATGAAATTTGAAATAATATAGTAAAATTGTTAATGGACCTAGGTTGAAACGTTTCAAATGATTATTTATTTTCCAAATTATGAATGGTACCACTTCTAAAGATATCTCAGTGAAGATGTCTAGATTAGTAGTAAGTTGATATGCAGTTTCTTATTCTAGTAATTAAACTATTTTAAGTGGCAGACATAAAATGTGTTAGGTTTTGTCCAAAGACTGTTCCTATCCAAAATAGTATTTCAATTTTTTCCAATAATAAAAGAAAATTCTGTTTCGTGAAACTCTTTTCTGTAAAGTTACATTGATTTTTTTAGAAAAGTTAACAATCCTTACTTTAGAAGTTAGAAATAGAGTTAGGTAATCATAAAATGCCTCAGACATGCTTGTATTAGATGCATTCTTGAATTTGTCCTTGCAAAGAGAGATCCTGGGATTCTGATGACTATTTTCACAGTCACTATTACCAAGTGCTTGGTGTCTTCCTATGCCACCAGCATGGCTCAAAGTCATAAATTCTTGCTGCCTTTGACCCTAAGTTCCTTATTCACAATTTTAAAAGTTACCCAAATGAAATGCATGCCAAGACATTACAGTGTAGGGTCTCTTCTATCATAGGATTGCCAAGCTTAGTGTAAGGAGCTACATTCATTTCATGAAAACCAGAAGCTCATATGATATGAGCTATGAGCTCATAGATATGGAGTTAGAGTTGTAGATGCTCCTTACATCATACATTGAACATTTTTAATGATGGAATTTCTGCTGCTGTTTCTTCTCCGCACTGAGATCTAAGAAAATTGAGGAAACAGGATTGAGAAGGAATTAGCACTGACAAAATTATAGTCTTAAAAGTATCCTGGACCAAGCCTTCAGCTATGGGATCTGAGGAACTGTGTTTTAGAATGAGCCTAAAGTTATTGTGTTTATTTTTTGCTTGGGTTTGTTCTGGAAATAGTATTTTAGTATCTCCAGGATGTACAGGTCATGCTAATCTTCAGCCTTTAGAACTGTCCTAGCTTACTGCCTCCCTGGTATAATAGGTAGTCAGTGCTTGACTGGATAGCTGCTCTGAGCTTTAGTAAGACCAATCATGGGGCACCTGGAACCCAGCTTTAGTAAGACCAATCATGGGGCACCTGGAACCCAGTGGTAATAAATTTGACCCAGACACTAATCTGATAGAAGTAGCTTCGCTAAGAAGCTCTAGTTACTTCACTTTTTGAAAATCAGCTCATATTTAAAGGAAAAATATGCATAACCTCAAGAAGAGACTACAAGGAAGAGGCATTGCTATTTATTGAGTGTCTATTCTGTAGGATCATTATCCTTCATGCTATTATCACATTTAATACCTATAATCCTGAGATTACCATTATTATCTCCGTATTACAGATATGAAACTGAGTCTCAGAGAAGTAGCTAACAAACAGGTTTATGCCACAAAAAGCATGAGAGGAGTTTAAACCAGATGTCTAATGCTGAAGCTGATGTTCATTGTATTAGATGACATAGTCTTCCTTGTAAGAAAGAAAATACGTGATTTTTTTTCTGCTGTTGCCATAAAGGGTTATTTGATTATAGCTGTAGGTAATTTATCATTCTCAGATTTTGGCACATATAATCCTGCAGTCCCAGCATACTTTTTGAACTATGACCTGCTAGTATTCAAATACTAGCAAGAACATGTTTTTCTAGAAATAATAAGCATTGTATTCATCCCCATGAAGCCAATCAATCGTAAGATTCTTTTATAAAGACTTTTTACATCAGCTAAATATTTCTAAATATCACTCATAGGTCTATTTAGTAGCTGTTAACCCCAGTAGTATTTAAATAGAAATATATTTTGGCATTAAATGTCTTTTAAACTATTGTTCTTTGTTTTTTTTTTTAAGATTTTATTAATTTATTTATTTGAGAGAGAGGGTAAGAGAAAGAACACGAGTGAGAGCAGGGCCAGAGGGAGAGGGAGAAGCAGACCCCCCCGACTGAGCAGGGAGCCCGATGCCAGGCTTGATCTCAGGACCCTGGGATCATGACCTGACCTGAAGGCCAACAATTAACCAACTGAGTAACCCAGTCACACCTTAGTTCTAAGATTTTCAATTTATGTTACACAGGATTTCATTTGTCTGTATACAGCATAATGTTTTCAATTATTAAATGTTACTATAAATAAATGTGGTTGATTTGTTTGCAAATGAGGCTTACACATTTAAAACTATAACTTTAGAACATTATACACTTTTTGCAGTGGTCAAACTTTTTGAATTTTCCCATACAGTCTCTACACAGGAAATATTTCTGAATTTTCTCTCCTGAGGCCTCAGATAAAAATGCATTTTCTAGCCATCTTGAGTTCTGAGGAGTTTTATATGATCAGGTCTAGCCAATGAGTTATAAGTAGAAGTTATAGATGTCACTTTGGACTAAAGACTTAATGACCTACTCATGACCCTTCTCTTGTTCCTTAGCATGGGAATCACCAATATTTGAGACAGTGATCTATCTGTTAGCCTGGGTTCTAAAGTAACTTTAGTGATCAAAGCCCCTTAGCCAAGTATTGATAGAGTGTCAGGTAAATGAGAAATGAAGCTTTATAGATGTAGCACACTGATATCTGAGGACTATTTGTTACAAAGTATAACCTGGCCTATCTGCTATAGGTGACTGATACAGTAATACTACTCTGTACCTTGACAAAGCTGTTTTTCTATCTTGAAAACTTAGACAATTTATTGCCTAATTGCTATTAAGCAAGCCATTTTTCAAAACTCAGAGCATATGTTCACACTTTTTGAAAACCATCTCTCATAATTTATTCAGCAGCAAATCTGGATAAGATAACTTACCTCTTGGCTCCCTTGCACACTGTGATTATACATATCACATTCTCTCTTTGTCTTCACTGTTTCCACTACGACAGCTCTGTAAAGGACCATGGCAGGTCATTTTATATACCATGAGTATCATATGCTTAGCAGCATTCTTAGGACAGGTAGATATAGTGGGGGCTGAATAAATATATGTTTGTTGATTGAATAATTGAATCAATGGATACATGAAGAAATAAATGCAGCATTATCAGTGGTGGCAAGATTTCACTTTTGGAAAGAGAAAAAAAATGATAGGAGACAAATTATAGTAACTTAAGATAAAAAGTTACATTTCAGGCACATTGATAGTTATTTATATTCACATAATACTTCAATGTTTACAATGAATTCTCCCTTTGTGTATTGTCTATTTAATATTCCCAACAATCTACTGAGGTGGCTTGGGCAAAGGTAATATTTACCTCATTTTATGCATGAAGAACCTGTATGTGCAATAAAATAAAGCAACATGTGAAAAATCAAAAGGCCTAGGGAGCTAAGTCTTCATGTTTGGTCATCTATTTAAATCCATCCATTCATAGTTTCTTACTGACTTTGAGGTTTTAGTTTCGGGTGAAAAACTTTATTAACTTAAACTTAAAATGGGGTGTCTGGGTGGTACAATTGGTTGAGTGATCCTTGATTTCTGCTCAGGTCGCGATCTCAGTCTTTGGATTGAGCGCTGCCTCAGGCTCTTCACATATCTGGGCAGTCTGCTTGCGACTGTCTCCCTCTCCCTCTGCCCCTTCTCCCACCCATGCTCTCTCTCTCTAAAATAAGTAAATAAACACGTCTTTTAAAATCTAAAAAGATCTAAAAAAGCTTTAGTCAAGAGAAGAACAGAGGTCAGGAACTCATGCACCTGGGGTATGAGGTACAAAAGTAGAGGAGAAAAAGGTGTAAGGGGGGGTAGGGTGAGAGGAGAGGTAAGGAGGAAAGCAAAAATAAGAAATGGAAGCACCACACAAGGCCAGAGGAGAGAGTGGTGTCCAAAGAGTAGTGTCCAAAGCGTACAAAGAGCACACTTATGTGCAGGACTCTAAAACAGATTCTATGGAATGAGTAGATATCAAAGAGTAAGATCTTTTTTTTTTTTTAACATCTATTGAAATACAAGTCACAAACCATACAATTCACCCATTTGAAGTTTACAGTTCAATGCCTTTTAGTATAATCACAGATATGTGCAGTCAATTTTAGAACATTTTTATCGCCCCAAAAAGAAATTCCATATGTTTCAGCTATCACTCCCTGTAACTTCCACCCCTTTCTTCCTATCCTAGGCAGCCATTGGTCCACTTTGTGTTTCTGTAGATTTCCCTGTTCTGGACATTCCATATGAAGAGATGCAATCAATACGTGGTCTTTTGTAGCTGGCTTCTTTCAATTAGCTGAATATTAAGGTTCATCCATGTTTTGCCATGTATTGGTACTGCATCTTTTCCATAGCTGAATAATATTCCACTATATGGATAAATAAACCATATTTGTATATAAATTCATCAGTTAATGGACTTTTGGATTGTTTTGGTCTTTTGACCATTATGAATAATGCTGCCATAAACAACCATATACAAGTTCTGGTGTGAACATATGTGGGCATTCTCTTGGGTACATATCTAGGAGTGAAATGGCTGAGTCATACAATAACTTATGTTTAATCATTTGAGGAGCCATCAGACTGTTTTCCAAAGCAATTTCACCTTCAATTATGAAGTCGCAACACAGTGATGAAGGTTATGAAGAAGAGATGCACTGATTCCTTCAAGGTGGGGATTTTGGAACTTTGAAGATTTTGGAAACAATGTGGCTGAGTTTGAAACATGGCTCTGTCACTTGCCGGCTGTGTGAGCCAAGGAAAGTTGCTAATCTTCTCTATTCAGGATTGAATAGAGACCTGTCTCTCAGGATTGCAGCCCAATGCACTGAATTGTGTCCTCTCACCCAAAATTCATATGTTGAAGCTCTAACTCACAATGTGGTGGGATTTGGAAATTGAGCCTTAGGAAGGTCATTAGATCTAGATGAAATCATGAGGGTGGAGCCTTCATCATGAAATTAGTGTTCTTATAAGAAGAGACACCAGAGAGCTAGCTAGCTTCCTTTCTCTCCCTCTCTCTCTCCATGTAAGGATGTGGCAAGAAGGCAGACAACTGGAAGCCAGGAATAGAGCCCTCATGGGGGAATCAAATTCATCATCACCTTGATTTTGGACTTCCCAACCCCAAGAACGAAAAGAGATAAATGCCTTTGCTTAAGCATTCGGGCAATGATTTTTTGTTAGGGCAGCCCAAGCTGATAAATACAAGGACTCAATAAAAGGCATTTTTCTTTTTCTATATTTTTTTCAAAGCAATTGGCAGAAACCAATGGGTAGAGTCTTAAGGTCCTTGAACTCGAAAGGGGGATATATCCTCATAGTCTTTCATGGGCTCCCAACTTCTTTTTTTTTTTTTTTTAAGATTTTATTTATCTATTCATGAGAGACAGAGAGAGAAAGAGAGACACACACACAGACAGAGAGAGACAGAGACACAGGCAGAGGGAGAAGCAGGCTCCATGCAGGGAGCTGGACGTGGGACTGGATCTGGGTCTCCAGGACCATGCCCTGGGCTGAAGGCAGGCACTAAACTGCTGAGCCACCCGAGCTGCCCGGGTTCCCAACTTCTACTTCACAATTCACAACTTGAACTTCACTAAAGTTGGTGGGATCCTGATCTTTTTTTTTCTACATTACATTAGAACCGTGCACACAGGTCAAATGTTTCATAAGGGCCAGGTGACTCATGGATAGAAATAGTCTTGCTTTGCTCTGCTTTATTCTGCTTTGGATTAGAAATGGGCCTTTTGCATGTCTAACAAAACAACATCCTCCTTTCAGTTTTAAAATCAAATTCCCCATTACCTGATTTTCCCTACAAATACTATTAAGATTGGTGGCAATGTGACAGAAGAGGGATGCTGGTGTCAAGTGTCTTACAATTTCTAATGACTTCCTTACCACTTTCTTACCACCGTTTATATAGTGCTCAGCATTGTACTCTACGTTTTGCAGGGAGTATGCATAGAAAAAAAAAAGAAAAAAAAGAAAAAAAGAACAATTTTTTTCTTTTTTAATTTAAAGACATTGTGTTTTATACTGTAAACAAACCACAAATTTAGGATTAACTTAACACCATTACAAAACAACATTCCTGGAAGTTTCAGCAGCTATATTACCAGAAGAAGAGTAGAGACTGGAGACAAAAACAGTTCAAGTGTATGAGGAACTAAAAGGGAGAGAACATCTGGATTGAAAGATGGAAATGAGTTTGTCTGGAGATGAGCTGTACTGTTGATGGGTCAGTGGGGGTGGAGAGATAAGCAGAGAGACAATTCCAGAGTTGGTTGTAAAACACACAGGGGCAGCAGTGTGGGCACTGTAGACAAGGGTTAGCAAACTGTTGTCTGAATGTCTTAGAGGTCGTTATGCTGGGAGAACTCTCACAAAATTCTTGTTCTCTCATAATTTCCAAGTCTCTTCTCTTTTTTCTTGTCATGCAGGTGGCTATGTGGGTCTTGAAGAAATTGGTGGCAAGAAGTCAATGTCCGAATGAGAAGTTCAAAATACTAATTTTGGGCACCTGTGTGGCTCAGTGGTTGAGTGTCTGCCTTTGGCTCAGGCCGTGATCCCGGGGTCCTGGGAGGGAGTCCCACACCAGGTGCTCTGCAGGGAACCTGCTTCTCCCTCTGCCTATGTCTCTCTGCCTTTCTCTCTGCATCTCTTATGAATAAATAAATAAAATCTTTAAAAAAATAATACTAAGTTTTAGGCTGCTCCTCAAAACATATGGTATTGTGCATCTTCCTTCATGTCATCGTTTAACTTTGGGTACACCGATTCCTCCCTTTTCCTCAATTATAGCACAGGCAGGGTAGAGATTTCTAATAGATGGATAGAATTCTGCTTTTGAAAATATGTTTATATTTGTTTTATCATACCGGCCTTTGAAAATATACTCTTTTGATTTAAAATATAGGAAGGAAGAAAGGAAGGGAGGAAATTAGAGCAGAAGGAAGAAAAGAAAGGAAGAGGAGATGGGAGGGAAATGGAGGATTATTTACATGATTTGTTCTAAGTTCTCCTTACTGTCTTTATCACTTTCCTGTCATCTGCTTAAATAGCTCAGCCTCCCAGCACGTGATGAGGTGGGAGGCCCTGGGTTGGAAAGTTCCAAGGCCCAAGAGGTTGCTGTTCATTCACCATGTGGCCTGCCTGCTAGTTATGGCTCAGTAGAAAGTGCCAGCAATTCCCATCAAGGCCAGGGCTGTTAAAGGTAAATATCCCCTGCACAGAGCTGCTATCTTTCTCTGGCTCTATCTCCCAAATGATTCGGGAAACATAAGATTTACTCAGGTGACTTTGAGAAGTAAAAGATGATGGTAGGTCACAGGATGCCTTGCAAAATTGAGCAGTGGACGTGGAGAGCATCCCCAGCCACTAAACAGACAGGACAGGCTGGGATTCTGGGGTTGATGTCATTGATGGGAAACTGGATGAAGAGAATCCAAGATTCATTAAAGGACTGTGTCTTCCCCCAGGGGGAGAAACCTGCAGAGGGGACTGTGCCATTTCATGTTAGGGTAACATGGCTTGGTGAAATAGACCAAAGGACTGGTTATATCGGGCTCTTCTTAGGGGACATGAGAGGTAGAGAAAATCTCAAGTGTGCTCTACCTTCCTCTCCTACCATCTCCTCATTAGACTTATAGAACAGTAAATACAGGTCAAAATAAATACCAAACTGTCCTTGAAGGGTAGGTGTAATAAAATACGAATATTGCTAATGATAATAGTAAATAATAACTATTGTAATTATTTTGAAGAACATGAAAACTGATTAAATATGCAAATATGGACACAAAGATCAGTCAGCCCAGAAAAGAGATAAAAGGTAGAAGAAGGTGGGGTGGGTAGATTATATATATAATAATGCATAATTAATAACTATATCACTAATATTGTGCATTATATATAATTTTAGGTGTAATTATACATATATATCTGTGTATAAATTTATATATAAATAATAGCATTTTCTTTCTTTCTTTTTTTTAATAATAGCATTTTCTATTTGGAAAGCCACTGCCTCTTCCCATGGGCTACCTCCTTGGTCACTGCCATTTTGCTTGCGGTATGATCTCCTTCAACTATAAGTGCCATCCTCATTTACCAGATTTTGTAAATGACATTGAGGATCCAAGTTAGGGCAGATCTATGTAAATATTCATATATATGGATATACATAGGCACGTTATATATACATACATACATATGTATATACATGGCACATACACATATATACATACATACATATATATAATGTGTCTATGTAAATCCATATATATACATTATATATGTGACATCTCCATGGAATGTGGTAATTAGACTTTTGCTTTTTTAATGTGCATTCAAAGCCAACAGCTTTTCCTGTCCTAATCCTTTGCATTATGTTAAGGAAATGGATTCACTAGCTGGAATTTAAAATTCTTCAGTGCGTTCACATTGTGTACCCTCTTTCACCTCATCTGCATCTTGCTGAATCAACATTGAATTACTGTGAAAGGGAAGGAGCCTCCAGTGAGGATCTGGAATCCTGACAGGCATCAACTTGAGAGGGGTTGGAAAGTGCAAAGGAGTCAAGGTATCACTTAATAATGGATGGAAGCAGAGGGATCAAGGGCAGAGGGGATTGCCTTAAGCTTATTTCAATTGCAAGTTTTAGCCATCTGAGACTCCAGGGTGGGAAGCACCTCCCAGAGATCAATCAGTCCATCCCTCTGCCTCTGGGCAGAGCCACACCTAGGTAATTCCAGACTGATGAGACGCTACTTCCCTTGGGATTGACTGTGATTGTGCTGACCAAAAAGTACTTCAACTAGAATTACTAATGACTCAGGCGCTTCAGAGTCACGAAGTTGTCATTTATAGCTTAATTAGCACCGTTTAAACCACATCGTTTTTACCGCATTTCGCATTGTCAGTTGGTTGTAACTAATAAGAAAAACTCAAGTCATAAACAATTTCATTATTTGAAGTAGTAAAAGCAATAAGCCAAACACATTATGTTGGCTTCAGAAATTATAGTAGTAGGCTTTGTTTCAAACAGAGATGAACTATATCAGCATGCAAAATATTTTTTTGAATGCTCAAATGTTGAATCTAGCCCAGACTATTTAAAAACAAGAGAATATGAATCAGTTATATTTTTATTAGTAAACATTAGAAGACCCTAATAAATAGATTTATGTTAAAACAGATGTACGTAAAAAATACTTTCACTTACATAAGGAGAAGTAAAAGTTCCAGTATTGTTACTCATGTTAAAAATGTTAAAAATGGGGAAAAAGGATAGTCAAGTTTCTATCTCTATTTATCATCTATCTACATTTATGTGCATTTTTTAAGATTCTAAGCTATTGTTTTTTTTTCCTTTTTTCTGCACCTCACAAAGATTTTGCGATATTATTTAATTTATTTAAATGGTAGACTATTTCTTATCAGCAGTTTTAGGTTTATAGAAAAATGGAGTGCAGAATTATCAAGTTCTCAGATACCTATTCATTCCTCCTGATACTAACACTGTCAGTATTTTGGATTTTGAGCATTCTAATAGGTGCAGAGTGGTATCTCATGGTTGGTTGATTGATTGATTGATTGATTTGAGATTATGAGATTTTATTTATTTATTTGACAGAGAGAGAGAGAGAGAGAGAGCACAAGCAGGGGGAGTGGCAGGCATAGGGAGAAGGAGAAGCAGGATCCCTGCTGAGCAAGAGGCCCAATGTGGGGTGTATCCCAGAACCCTGGGATCATGATATGAGCCAAAGGCAGACGTTTAACAGACTGAGCCACCCAGGTGCCCCTCATGGTTGTTTTAATTTGCAATTTCTTATGGCTCAGATGGTGAACACCTTTTCATATGCTTATTAGCTATCTGTATATCTTCTTGGATAAGGTGTCTGTTCAGATCTTTCGTCCATTTAAATGGGTTGCTTGTTTTCTTGTTGAGAAGTGTGATATATAGATAGGGATTTCATGATGTTGCAATAGGGCATTGTGTGAGGGGAAACATTCTCTAGTCCTTGGCTGGGTCTGCCTCTTAGTGAGCAAGCCTATGTCCCTGAGCTGTGAGTGTTTCTCATTCCCCCTCCTCCACCCTTCTTAGATGGATAGGATGGCTATAGGGGCTGGAGTTGGAGATTTTCCACCCCCTAGATCAGTTAGACTCTGATAAAACTCTCATAGGTTAAACTCTGGTCAAATACTTCTCTTGAGGACAGCCTTTATTTTTTTTATTTTTTTTTATTTTTAAATATGTATTTATTTATTTTAGAGAGAGAAAACATGAGCAGGAGGGTCAGAGGGAGAGAATCTTAACCAGACTCTTCTTCACTTCGTGCAGAGCCTGAGATGGGGCTCGATCTCATGACCCTGAGTTCACGACTTGAGCCAAAACCAAGAGTCAGCCACTTAACGAACTGCACCACCCTGGTACCCCCAAGACTTTATTAAGAACAGAATGCTCTGAGCATATTTCAAAATATCTACCCTGCCCCCATCCTGCTGGAAGGGCACGGGGATGTTTTTCTCAGATCTTCACTGTGGAAACCTGGTAGGGCTCCTGAAGGTACAACTCACAAAAGTGTGGGGCTCCTACAAGACTGGGCCTCCATGGCATTTTTAACTCTCAGCCTTGTCCACATCAAGCAGTCAGAAATTTGTCAATCATCATTTAGATTTCCCTACTCTAGCACTGGATCCCATAAAGGTTTCTGCTCCTAAGTTTCTGTTCAGGTAGGTTGTGATTCTCCATATCTTCTTGGTTCTTCGGTTTTAGAGATATATACTTATTGCGTGACCTGAATTCTCTGATAGATCTAAGAAGAGTTCTAGATTTTTAGGTTGCTCAAGAATTTTTTTTTTGTTGTGAAGATTGAAGTGACAACCTCCATGCTCCTTACATGCTGGACCAGATACCATTGTCTCCAACTATTTATTTCTAGAAACTTAAGCTGGTCATCCATTGGTGTGGTTAATGGTCTCACTCTCATACTTGCTGTTTTCATATTCTCACAAAGCCTATTAAATCATGTTGTTTTCTTCTCAACAGTGATTAGTTTTTCTTAAGTTGCTGTCAAGTGACAATTTCATAAAAAAATATCTTCTTTTCATTGACATGCATTTTTGTCAGTCAATGTCATTAAGATATTTTAATAATATCAAAGCCTCAGGGTATTTTAAGATGATACATATTTTCTCTGAGCATGAGTTTAAGTTTTCCAAATTTTTATTAAATGTATCTGCACTATAAATCCATCAGGGACATAGAAACTCTCAAATCACACATAAAACTAAGTCTGAAACTATTAACTAACCTGAATTAGTGAATGTATAAGTCTACGGTAAAATCATAATCATGATGTAGTGAGAAATGAGACTATAAAAACATATTCATTTCCTACTGAGTTGTCATTTTCTTTATGTCTATAATTGATCACTTAGATTGCTGTGGCTGCTAATTAAATTATATTTTAAAACATATATTCTTTATTTGGAGTAGTGGAAACTGTGAGCCATGTAGATTATGACATAATTACACATCTAGTTTTCCTTTTTATAAATGATTTTTAAGTTTCAGCAATCCTATAAATACACGCACACACACTTTTTTTTTTCTTTTTGTAATTGTATTCTCTATGTTAGCACTTCTTAAACAGCATGTTTTTCTTAGCTGGAATTTCACAACTTTTATTCACTCACTCACTCACTTCCTTACTTCACCAGTGAGGGTAACAAATGTGATGTAGGGCTCATCATTAGTCCCTATTCTTGCTTGACTTTCCATTTGTGATAAAAAAGAAATGACAACTTTATCTAAACCACACTAAGTAAAAAACAAACAAAAATTACTAATTAGTTGATCTAATGAATAAGGCATAAAGAGCAATTCTTTCTCTGCTCCTTGCCTTCTATTTCTGCCATTAATAATCCACTTTTGAACATTTAATGAGGAGGGGCACCTGGGGGGCTCCGTGGTGGAGCATCTGCCTGGGGCTCAGGTAGTGATCCTAGGATACTGGGATCGCATTCTGCATCGGGCTCCCCCACAGGGAGCCTATGTCTCTGCTTCTCTCTGTGTCTCACACGAATAAATAAATAAAATCTTTATTTAAAAAAATTGAGAATGATAAAAGCACCTATTGTCTAAATGGCTAATTTAGAAAGCAGTTTTAGAATGTTTGCAAAATGCCACATACCCTTCAATCACTGCCAGTTTTTAAAGTTGGTATGTGTCCAGCTAGAGCTTAAGACATTATAGAGGTAATTCAAATGGATTTCTAAGTTAAAAGTTGATAATGTTGTCTTCAGACTTCTAACTTCCATTAATGGTCATGTGAAAAAATTAACCCAAAGCTAAATATATGAAGCACCTTAAAATTGCGGAAATAGAGATACGATTTGATAAGAGGAGATGTCTTGTCTTCCTATACAGAAGTCATTGAGAGGGTGCCTGGGTTGCTAGTTCTGTTAAGCAACTGCCTTTGACTCAGGTCTTGATCTCAGAACCCTGGGATCAAGTCCTCCACTGGGCTTCCCTCACAGTGAGGAGTCTGCTTCTCCTTCTCTCTCTACCCCTCCCCTTTGCTTGTGCTCTCTCTCTCTTTCAAATAAATAAATAAAAATATTTTTTTTTGTTATTGAAAAAAAAGCCATGTGCTAAAATTAATGTGGATATACATTTTTGTAATTTAATTTTTGGGTTTTTTTTTAAGATTTTATTTATTTATTCATGAGAGATAGAGAGGCAGAGACACAGGCAGAGGGAGAAGCAGACTCCGTGCAGGGAGCTCGATGTGACTCGATCCTGGGACCCCAGGATCGCACCAAAGGCAGATGCTCAACCACTGAGCCACCCAGGTGTCCCACATTTTTGTAATTTAATAAAGATTATCTAACATCTCTGATTTTATTATTGATAAAAGAGAAGCTACCTTTGTGGGCGGACATGTATGTGTAATATCAACACCTGTGAGACAGATAACTAATAAAGAAATGTAGGATTGTTGAAAATGTATAGTTTGTACCACAAAGTTTCTACGGAGGGCAGTGAGTGGCACAACTGAGCTATTGATTCCTGAATGTATAATTGCTTTGGTCTGTGGAAGTTCAAAGGTTCACTTTAAATAAAAAACTTTATTCTTGCAGCAAACAAAAAGTCTTTATATTAAGATAGACCCAACCAAAGGCATTCAGCACTGCTAACTTTAAGTCATTTTGTTTGGCATTAAATATTGCAGGCCAAATCTTCCCTGGGGTGATGCTTTGGCCTTGTAGAAAAACAAAACAAAATAAGATCATTCTGTCCACCTTGTTGATGGTTCTTTTGTCAGCCTGAGTCAGGCACATGTTACACACTCAACAGTCCACAAAGGTGAGTTCTTCTGCTCCCTGTTAACCATGTCAATTACCAGGTCTCCCTAGCGCTGCTATGCTTGTGTCTGAACTGCCCCTGTGCTAATCTCATTTTTGAGTCTTTGATAATAACGGCAATCACGGCAAATGCTTACTTAATGCTCACTCTATGCCAACCTCCTAAGTGCTTTGTAGGTATTAACTCTTTTAATCTCCATGGCAGTCCTATGAGGCACACTGTTATTATCGTTTTTTTTTACAGATGTAAAAGGAACAACCATCTGAGGTAGGTTCTATTATTTCTATCATACAGGTGTAGGTACTATTAGCATCTCCATTTAACAGATGAGCATACTATACTGTAGCACAGAGTGGTTAAGTAAACCTCACAAATGTCACTGAGGCTGGTACAGGACAAAAGCAGGGTTTGAACCTGGACATTCAGTTTCCTAGTCCCTGCTCTTAAGTACCTCATCATCAAGCCTCAATCTCCCATAAGTGTTGTTGGTTCATGTGGGTTTGATTTTTAGCTTCTCTAATGGACTTGATTTGGCTCTTGAGGTTCTTTTCCTATGTGAAGTCCATTAAAGATCATCCTCTTAATAAATACCAGTCTGTCACCTCTTCATTGATACAAACAGTTGTCTGTGTGTATGAACGTGTGGGTTTGTGTACAATTGCTTGTGCATGGATGTTCACAAGATTAAAGTTGCAGGCTGAATGGGTTCTTGGAAAGCTATGTCTTATGGATACCAAGATCTCTAATAAACAGCTGTTGAAGAGTGCCCCAGAAGATACAATCCTCCACAGCCCAACATTCAGCACAACAAACCCTTAAACATGGTCTTAGTGAATTTTTCCTCTCAAAGCTGGTGAAGCTGTGGGTTTCCCCACATCCTTGCACAGATTATCTGATGTGTCTGCAATCGAGGTTAAACATAAACTCTGGGAGAAAGTTATTTAAGGCTCTATGAGCAGTTAAACAAAAGTATGTAAACAGAGAATTATCCAACTTCAAAATTTACCTTGTTTTGTATGGTTTTAGTTTTCAGTTTTATTCACAATTCATCGCCCAGTCAAGAGATCTGCAAGTTCAAATCTCGTTAAGTACAATAGCAAAAAGAAAAAAAAAAACATTAAAAAATCTGTACCCACAAGTTATATCATATTCTCTCTCTTAAATTTATTTCCTTCTTTGAGCTTAGGTGAAAATAAAGTAAAAGAGCCAAGTGATGATGTTTTAGGTAATCTAAATTAATGGAAATGTGATGGTTTGAGGGCATTTATAACATATTTTAAAGATGATTCAAAGCAGAGATACACATATGCAGAGAGTTATGACTAGCATTTTAAAAAAAATTGTATATATATATATATATTTTTTTTATGATAGTCAGAGAGAGAGAGAGAGAGAGAGGCAGAGACATAGGCAGAGGGAGAAGCAGGCTCCATGCAGGGAGTTGACATGGGATTCGATCCCGGGTCTCCAGGATCGCACCCTGGGCCAAAGGCAGGCGCCAAACCACTGCGCCACCCAGGGATCCCTGTATATTTTTTTTACTGGAGTTCGATTTGCAAACATATAGCATAAAAAAACCTGAGAGTTATACTATATGTTGACTTAGCATTTGAATATGATGATTGCATTATAATTGACCTATAAGGAGCACTTAGTGTATTTTAGACACCATTCTAAGTGCTTTATATTTCTTAACTAAATCACTCTTTTGTAACAAGCCTACTAGAGAGATTTGATTAACTCCTTGTTAATATGAGACAGTGTGCTCCAGCTTGGAGGGAAAAGAGTCAGGATTGACATGCACGCAGCACAGCTCCAAGGCCAGGCTGTCAGCTCCCACTGCCTTTTCTGCAGTTTTCAAACATTGATGCTGGTGGAAAGATTCTCCAAGTTCTGTTTCCATAAAGGAGAGGGAATATGAAAGTTCAAGGGAACAGCCTTCACTCATCTTGCCCAAGGTGGGAGGAATGAGGTGCTTACCATGAGTCAGGCAGCAGGAAATCAGTGTCTGTCCCAGGCTACTTCCCGTTTGGAACTAGCCTCTCCTCCCAGCAGGGCATTTCCCTTCTCTGCTCTCCTTGCAGTCAGGTCAGTTTAGCTACGTTGAGGGAGGCCTTAGGCTGTCCAGCCCTCATGCTGGTGATTGATGTGAGATAAAAAATAGCAAGCTCATTGAAAGCTGCATTCTTGAATCAGCTAGATTGTTGACGTTGTGCTTTGCTTGTGCTTAAAACTGAAGTCTAGTTCTCAACTGGTTCTAATTTGGGAGTCCTAAAAGGTCCTAAAGCTTAGGGCCCTAAAACTTGGTGTACTTCTGCCATAGTTCTGATGTCCTTCATTGTGTTCATTCTTCTGGACAAGGCATTCTTGGCATCTGAGTAGCAAAAACAAATATTTACAGTTTAGGGCTAAGGTGTAAGGAAGCTTATTGGGTTTGTGTTCTTTAGCTCAGGTAGGAGTCCTGAATGATTCAAAATAGCTCAACAGAGTTCTTCATTGGACTATGAGACCTAATGGTAGTCAGGTGGTCATTTTTCAGGTGACTTCCATGTGTGTGATTTCTTCGGGGACCTCATGTTTAGGGCAATATGGAGAGGGTCCCATCTTCTCTTTCCTGGAAACAGAGCAAAAGATTAGCATAACCTATAAAGAAGAAGCAAAGAAGAGGACATAATCCAGTGCAAAGGCAATTCTGGCTCTCTTGCTGCCTTCAAATCTTCTCAGTGGAAATAAGATCTTTCCCTAGAAACTCAGGCATGAAATCTCAGGCAGATGCATGCTTTTTATGATCACTTGTAGGTAATAAAAGTCCCATGATCTCTTCCAGTAAGCAAACAAGTTTCACTTTAGTAATTACAATGGTTTGATATCATGTGTTAATATTTCTATAATACTCATTTAGGGGAAGATTTTCTTTTCACCCAGCTGAGGCTGGCAGTTTATAGCCCCAGTCTTTCCAGAAAGCTAACCATTATCTCTATTGCTCACCTCCCCACCACTCCCTTTTGGATCCTTTCCAGGATTAGCGTAGAAGGAGAGACAAAGGAGAAAGACAAGAGATGAGGAAGGTGCTTACCTACCTGGCAATGTGGATCTGGGTTATGTTCTGTGGTCTTGGTAGATATTCAACCCCATCTCTTTCTATCACGGGTACCTTCCTGAGTTTCTCAACTTTTCCTCTGGAATATTTAGCTGTACTTTCCATCATCCGTGGCATATCTTTCTCTGGCCATCAGAACTCTCATCAGCCTCTGATTTCTAGTGATCCTTTCATACCAGCTCTCCTGTCAATCCTATCATCCTTATAGGTGGTCTTAGGGAGTGTCAGGAGGATATGTCTTTATAGTCCACTTCTAGGTCATGAGCAAGACTCAAGCATTATTATACAACTGTAGATAACTTCAACATGACCTGTGATCTCTTTTCCTGTCCCACTGTTTCCAGCTGAAAGCTACAAATTCTTGCCTTCAGAATACTCTGCATTTGCTGGGCTCATGCTCACTGCATACCTTCTAATGCCTGGTATCCATCTCAAGCTCACTGAGTGACTCTTTTGAAGCTTATGTTTTGCAATAAGGCACAAACGTTTGGATGGAGAATAACTTTACAGCACTCCACTAATTTCCCAAGAATGTCTTCAGAAAGAAAAAACAAATCTCCTCTGACCACTACAACCTTGATCATCTTGTATGCATGCTATTGGTGATATTCTCTATATTTTATATTTTTACTGTTTTTACAGTACCTACTTTGAAATACTACTTATCAGACTTGCTTTCTTATTGCTCCCTGTGTTGTCTGGATGAAAACATTCAAGTTAACATCCAGCCGCATGAGCTTTCATTTGAGGACAGAAAAAAGAAGATGAAGAAAGGAGGAGTAGTTTTTCTTCAGAAGCCCCCATGGGCAATGTGAGCAAATAGGATTCCCCTTTTCTCATCCCAGTGAAAGACAGAGGAGAGGTGAAGAAAGAAGACGGATGCTTCCTTATCATCACTTCTGGCTGAAACCCTCTCCTAGACAGGAAAATGCAGAGAGAAACATCTCCAAGCAGCTCAGCAGAGTGATGGTTTCCTACTCAATAGTTATTTTTCTCCTTTCTTCCTAATAAACTTTATTTTTTAAAGATTTATTTATTTATTTATTTATTTATTTATTTATTTATTTATTTATTTTAGAGAAAGCTTATGTGAGAGGGGAAGGGTAGAGGGAGAAGGAGAGAGAGAATCCTTAAGCAGACTCTCCACTCTGATCAAGCCAGACACATGGCTTGATCTCAGGACCCCAAGAAGATGACCTGAGCCAAAATCAAGAGTCTACCACTTAACCAACGGAGCCACCCAGGCACCCCCACTAATAAGCCTGATTTTGATGGGGACAGCCATAAGCCCAGTTTAGAAAATACAAAAACAAAAAGAAATTAAAACTCTGCATTTCTTAAACTTATCTGCAGAAAGGAAAGGCAATGAAAATCTAAGTGATACTTAGCTGCCTGAGAGAGGAGCTGGCTCAACCATTGACACTTCCCTCTTCCTCTGGTCTGAGATGCTAACTTGTTGCTAAGGTTGGAGCTGATACCTTGCAACAATGATTGAATAACCAAAAGAATCTTGGAGACCCTCAGCTGATATTTCTGAGCTCTAAACACTCACTTGCAGACTTCTTGCTACAAGAGAAAACTGTAAACCCTCATTTGTCTAAGTGAGTACTTTTAGGTCGCTATTACAGCTAAAATGGATTCTAAATTATATACTAGCTGTGGAATTTGGGGCAGGTCCCATAATATCTCCAGAGCTCAGTTTCCTGATTTGTAAAATAGAAATCATGCTGGTACCATCTCAGAAATATTTTGAAGAGCAGCAAGTATCATGCACAGACAGTATTTAGCAGAGTTCCATGTATTATGGTAAATAAGCAGTAAATCGATGTAAGTTGTCATTCCTTGTCTTCATATTAATATACATATTCCTTAAATCCAGTGTAGACTCTAAATCAGGAAAATATATGCTGTGACTGAGGGAAATAAGGTATCTCAAGAAATCACTGCAACTACCTTAGAGTTTCCCTGATCAACTTTGATTTCTAAAATTTAGAAAAAATGAAGATGTAATAAAAACCAATAAACTTTGAAGATGTAATGAAAGCTAATAAACTTTGAAGTCAGACAAATCCGTGTTAATTAATTCCATATAACAAGAGTGAGTTATTCAGACGAAAGGAGCTCATATCTTAAGTTTAGGAAATGATAGGGGTTGTTTGGACTCATGCTAATTCAAGAGGATTTTGTAATTTCCATATTTACTTTTGTGATTGCCAGATGTGATGTTCCAAAATGTTATTTATAACTAAAACTCTCACCTTCCAACAGATGTAAGCTGCAACAGATGGTAACTGCCCTGGTTGTGGCCACATAGATTAAAATATATGCATGCGTATGCATGTGTGTCCATGAATATATGCTTATGAAGTAGTATTTTGAAATGAGATCACTTTTCTTTAAAATATAACACAGGCAACTTATGAAAGTAGGACGAAAATGTAGGGGAGGACAGTGACTTTTTATTAACTCTTCATGGTCATTAATCACAGCTTAAGCAAATGCTAGCTCTATCTTCAGCCTTGATAATTCATTTTATGTTTCTTTTTTAAAATTTTTCCTTCAATCTTTATCTGGCTTCATATTCCTCCTGAAGTTCTACTATGGAAACTTCAAGTCTTAAGATTTTATATTTTATACCATCTTGGAGTCAAAGGCTTTTTAAGGTTGGCCTCTGAAGAGCTCTCTCCTCCTAAATACTGCCTTTAGCATGGACCCAGCATCTCACTAGACAACCGTTGTCAATAGTGGGAAAAGATTACAGTGGGAAAGATTACACATCACTGCCAAAAACTCATGCTAGTTCCCATAGTATCTTATCTTTCATCTTTAAGCTACCTAAAGGTTTATATCTAGATACTTGATTCTTCCATAACACACAAAAATTCGGTTATCAAATCTTTTTTCAATGTAGTTCTTAAGTTCTTTTATAATGGAAATTTGAATTTTTCATTGGTGCCTCAGTTATAATATGAAGAGCCATGGTACCTAGTTGTAGAGAACGCTGACTAAGCTTATGTAGTACGTCCAGGGCAAGACCGCCTTCATGGACATACAACTTAAGCAGTCGCACAGGCTCTGTGTTGGGTTTGGTTTATGCTCTGCTATCCCCATATTGAAATTCTTCATGATGTTTTTGAACAAGGGGCTCAGCATGTATTTTGCACTAAACTTGCAAATTATTGTAGCTGGTCTAGGGCTCAGTATTTGACTAATTCTATTTAGTTGAAGCTCTAATTCCTCACAGAAGTTGATTTTCCAGAGGCTAAGTCTTCCAGCAGCATTGTTTCCCAATGGGCTTTCCTCTTGATTTCAGGAATCCAATATTACATTAACAAAGTCCCTAGGGTTTGGGATTTATACCAATGTTTTATAATTGACTTTGTCTTTTACAGTAAAAATGAAGTTGGTGCGCCTTCATATTCTTTAAGGCTACCATGTATACGGAAATGCTGTATTTTACAGATTAATTCTCTTAATCTATATCAGCCATATTTCTCTCCTTTCTGCTACACATTTAAGGGTGATGATCGCTTGCAACTCAAATCTTAATGTATAGCAATATAATCAGTATTTTTTAAAATGTAATAATGACACTTTTTTCATGTGATTTAATAAAATATCTTTGATGCAAACTCTGAACAGGTTGTTTTAACTAAGATTGAATTTGGATTTTGTACGTTTACATATTCTTTCAGTATTTTAAGTGGGACACAGTATTTGAAAAGTAGGAATGGCTGAAATGTTAAAGTGATGGGTTTTTTTTTAATGCACACAGAGCTAATATATGATTGTTAGGTACAGAGATCAATTACAAGGTTCTATTTTCTCTTAACTGTTTCCTGAGTGAGATAGATTTATTTCTCAGAAAATGTGCCGTATAAGTCAATATTACTAATATTGTGTTTGTCTACAGTGGCTTTGAGGTTCTGATACTCTAGAGAATATGAAGAGTTGATGCAATTTAGTTATTAGGCATTATAATTTTTTTAAAGTTTCAGTAAGTAGTGATTAATGTACAAGAGTGTTAAGGTAATGTCAGTTATTTTAAATTACTACATTTATTCATAGGTCTCTTCCAGCAAAACACATGTCGAGCTAATATGTACAAGAAGCAAACTATGGGTAATGCTTTGTATGCACTATAGCACATTTTTGAGAGCCAATGCTTTATTTTCTCCCATCAAGGGGTTGATTTGCCTTTTATTTGTTTTTTTATATTAAAAATATTTATAAGCTCTATTTTCTGTTCTCTATCAGTTGCATGTCTGTTTCTTACATACCTGACAATTTTTCATTTTTGTTCTTTTCCCATCTTTTTCTCCTTTTCTTCTTTCAGTGAGCTTTACCCTTTTAGCTAATTCATCTCTTGACAACTTTCCAGACTCCAATACTTAATAATTTCTGTTGTCCCAGAAGAGAGGTGAAAGGCAGGTTTTTTTTCATCCCTAAGACCATAATTCCCTTTGTTTTATACTTAAGAGCTTCATATTTGCTACCATTCGTAGTTAAACATTCCAAACAACACCCCTGCATTAAGCAGAAGTTTTATCTTTTTCTCTGTGTTCTCTAAGTGACCTTTCTGAATTGCTCATTCTCAAAAAAAGTGTTCCTTATGTGAGTCATACATCCTCATGGCTTCTCTCTCATTTACAAACACTGCATGCAATTTCAGAGGTCCACAGGCCCTTGAGGCCAGATCATGAACCGAGTATTACGAACACCTGCTCTAATTTATCAATTTCTATTTTACAGATATTGTATTGTGTGTAGTTTTCCATAGTATTATTCATTCTTTGTTACCTACTTTTACTTTCTTACTTTCTACCTTGCCTCTTTCTTTATCATATCCTTCTTCTTTTTTTTTTTTTTTTCTTAAAGAATGTCCCTTTCATCTTCAAGTTTCACGTCTGGTGTTAACTGTTTTATTTTGTTTTGTTTTGTTTGTTTTTGTTTTTGTTTTTGTTTTTTATAAAAAGTTCTGAGCATACTCTCATCCTTTTTGGCTTTTTATAAATGAAACATTCAACCAGTGACTTGAGTCATTCAGCCAATATGACTTGAGTACCTTGTATACACTAGACATAATGAGGTATGTAAAATTAAACCAGAAATGATTTTTCTCTAATAACTATATTAATGTTAATTGATAATATTGATATTTTTAATGACCAATATTAAGAGAATATATTTTATTTTCTAAGAACTCTGCTAAATATGTTATCACAATCCTTCATCCTTTTGTTTTATTACTTCACTTTCTTTTTTCTCCTTCTGCTTCAACGATAAGATAAAACAAATGGAAAGAGGTAAAACTTCCTCAAGATCACAACTAGAAAACTAATGGAACTGGTTTCAAACACAGATTTCTCTTACTGCAGAGGCACTTCTAATGTCTTCACACATCTTAGATCATGTCTACCTCTCACTTAACATAGTAGTAGAAGTATTTTGGATTTATAGATTTAACCATCCAAACATTCATCCATCCATTCACTATCCATCCATTCATATATACATACAATTAATATAAGGCAGAAGAGAAAAAAATAAAGAGAATGGATATACAATTCTTTTTTTTTTCTTTTCAAACATTTTTATTAAACATGTTCCATAGAGATATGAGGATTTTATTTTATTTTATTTATTTTATGTTTTAATAATAAATTTATTTTTTATTGGTGTTCAATTTGCCAACATACAGAATAACACCCAGTGCTCATCCCGTCAAGTGCCCCCCTCAGTGCCCATCACCCACTCACCCCCAACCCCCGTCCTCCTCCCCTTCCACCACCCCTAGTTCGTTTCCCAGAGTTAGGAGTCTTTATGTTCTGTCTCCTTTTCTGATATTTCCTACCCATTTCTTCTCCCTTCCCCTCTATTCCCTTTCAGTATTATTTATATTCCCCAAATGAATGAGACCATATAATGTTTGATATACAATTCTATGGCAATTAGGGGAAGCCAGGAATCACTTGAACTTTTCTTTCTGGAAGAAGTGACACTTGAAACACGCCATGATGATACCTGAGGCCAAATAGGGAATAGTTTGGAAAAGCTGTGAAGGCAAAGGGACTTACAGAAATGTATGCAGAGGGAATGATTGGCTGTTCAATGTAGTTTAAGTAGAGAGTGTGGAAAGTAGGATGTGGAGAGAAAACACATGTTGGAAAGTCTTGTAGGCCAGATAACAGAGAACTTTGACTTCCAGCAATTGAGGTATGTACTTATTTTAGCAGTAGTAAGTGATGGAGGATTTTAAACAGAAAATCACAACTGTGTTTTTAGAAGAATGGCAACAGGAAGACTTGCAATGGATAGAGACTGTGGGAATGTGCTCATTCTTTTGGTCACATTTATTAAATGAAGACATAAATAATGACATTCTCTATGGAGAGAGGCCCTGTGAATGGGAGAATTATATAACTAATACTAAGAAACCTGAAATTGCTCAGACTGCTCAATGAGTTCTATTCTTTTGTATAATGGGAGTTTACACATTCACCTCAGTTCACGTTTTCTTTCTCCTTTGCTTTGTATTATCTCAATTAGGAATTGCATTCTAAGGACCTTCCTTAATAGGGTCCTCTTCTGCTATTTGTTTGTATGCATGTGTGTATGTATGTATGTATGTATTTAAAGACTTTATTTATTTGAGAGAGAGAGAGGAACACAAGCAGGGGTCGGGGGAGGGTAAAAGGAGAGGGGGAAGCAGACTCCCTGATAAGCAGGAAGTTGGACAGGTTGCAGGGCTCTGGGCTCCATCCCAGGACCCTGAGATCATGACCTGAGCCAAAGGGGGACGCTTAACCAACTGAGCCACCCAGGTGCCCCTACTGTTTTATTTTTTATGTTGTCTCTCACACATTTTCCCAGCCACTGCTTTCCTTCTATTCTTATGGCCTTTCTATTTTATTCTTAAGATTGTTTTAACTTGTCTTAAAAACAATTCTATGCTTACTCATTGATTAGTATCATTGCTCTCTACCAACCATTACCTGAGATTAGCCCATTTTCTACCACATTTTTCACCATTATATTTCATTTCTCCTCTATATGTCTCAGAGTTCTCCATGAGTCCTATAGATACAGGAGTTCAGGCCTATGGATGATGTGTTAGGATAAAGACAGCATCTACCCTCACCAGAAATGGAAAGTTGATTGGTCCAAAAACACAATGCTTTGATTCCGTGAGCAACCAGGCAGATCTGGAACAGAGAGGAACAGATCCTTTTTTAAAAAAGATAACAGCAACCACAAATTAGCATAAATTGATTCTGAATGATTTCCCTGGAGAGCTGTAATTAGTGTAAGGCTCCTAGTTTGTTTTGAGGGGTCAGATCAGTTTAAAATTAAATGTTGATGGGCTCCGGACACCTGGATGGCTCAGTGGTTGAGTGTTTGCCTTTGGTCGAGGGCCTGATCCTGGAGACCCAGGATCAATTACCACATCAGGCTCCCTGCATGGAGCCTGCTTCTCCCTCTGCCTGTGTCTCTGCCTCTCTCTATCTCTTATAAATTAATTAATTAATTAATTAATTAATAAAATCTTTTAAAAAATGTTGATGGGCTCCACATTGGGCATGGAGCCTACTTTATAAAAAAAATCAATAAAAATAAATAAATAAATAGAGAAAGAAAGAAAGAAAGAAAAGAAAAGAAGAAAGAAAGAGAAAGAAAGAAAGAAAGAAAGAAAGAAAGAAAGAAGAAAGAAAGAAGAAAGAAAGAAAGAAAGAAAGAAAGAAAGAGAAAGAAAGAAAGAAAGAAAGAAAGAAAGAAAGAAAGAAAGAAAGAAAGAAAGAAAGAAAGAAAGAAAGTTTGGTGTTAGAATCATCAGCCTTATTCTTTTTGCTGTATTTTTGCATTTCTTCTCTTTGGACTTGGGCGCATTGTTTCTCATCTTTTGGATGAAATACCATACTTGCATTACTTCAAGATCTTACCACACATTTTGGAGATTGATAGGGACTACATCTCCTTGGTAGATGTAGAAAAAAAGCTATGACTTATATAATCTAGATTTTCCTAAGCCAATAGTGGCATAGTTAACTTAGTGATTTCTAGAAGCTTGTGCTATTACTTTCCTGATCAAACTTGATTTTGTAAAAAAAAAAAAAAAAAACATGATTACATTATTTTACCATTCATTAATCCTTTTAAGTCATTTCTTTTTCCCTGTCAAAAAAGTTTCTTTGGCCTATATAGTGTGACACTTGGATAATTGCCTAGAAATCTCTCTCCTTCATGCAATGGGAATTCCTCAAAGAGTTTTAAAGAGTTGCCATGGAATTGCACTATTTCATAAGTAGGCACAGAATTCTGTACCATGGTTTATGCCCTAGTCATTCACTCTGTCCCAGTATCTTCATTCTCATATCAAGTAGAGGGAAGAAAGACAGATATGCAAGGAAGAATTTGAAGTCCATGTGTTAGGCAACAGATGCTAAATGGAAACTATGATCCTTCCTTAGACTGAAATGATGGGAAATGTTTAGAAACTGGGTGACTTACCTATTTCCTTGCAAAGGAGTTAATAAATTTGTTAGTGTATCAAATAGATGATAAAATACTTGCGCTTCATTACCAATAGCTTTCCAGTAAAATGTAGACAACTCCCTCCAAATGTGTTCTCTGCTTGCCTGCCTTTCCTCAAGACAACATTCCTCCTAAGTCAGCAGCCTGAGTATGAAATTAATGACAATATTTGGAGCCCCGCTGGATGAGATAGTGAAGTCTGCCTACTTGAAAGGATAACATGGAGGAGGCGCTCTCTGCCATCTTTTTGGTGTAAACAAAAGCCACATTCCTGGTGGTCACAGATAGTCTGACTAGGCTTAAAGTTGTAAAATGAGAAGTTGAGAGTTATGGCTTATAGAGAGGGCCCACATGTTTCAATTTTTGTGAGTCTGTAGTTAAAATATTATATATATGATATATATGTTATGTGTTCTGATAAAAAAGATCATTTGGCCTATAAATATTTTTTTAATAGTCTGAAAAAGGTCTCACTGAAAATGTAAGTTCCTTTTTGACTAATTTAGAGAAGTAGAGAAGTCTTCGGTTATTTAACAATCAATTATTATTAACAATGATACTAGTGGTCGTCAAACTTTATAGAAAACACATGTGTTGTGACCTTATAACTGAATAACTACATATAGAATATATATTTTAAACTTGAATAATTTGAAGCCAGTTACTACCAAACACCCTTCGATCAAGATTCCATTTATTAGAACTCTTTGATTTTGTTGATTGCCAAATATCAACTACTCTGTATAGATTGAGAAGACCTTTTAAATGTAGTTTATTTATATAACCGGTATTTAAATAAATTCATAATATAATGATTGGTAAAGACTATCAGTCTTGGGTGAGGAATTAATAATAGCACTAATAAGTAGTATGCATATTACTTTACACCAGCTCTAACATATTCTTGAATAATAAAAATATAATCTATTTTATAGGTCAGATTACAGATTTTTTAAAGGATTTATTTATTTATTTATTTATTTATTTGAGAGAGAGAGAGAGAGAGAGAGAGAATGAGAATGAGCCAGGGGGAGGAGCAAAGGGAGAGGGAGAAGCAGACTCCCCACTAAGCAGGGAGCCTGACTTGGGGCTGTATCCCAGGACCCCAGGATTATGACTGGAGCTGAACGCAGTTGCTTAACTGACTGAGTCTTCCAGATGCTCCAATAAGATCACATTTAATGAATAATTCCAATTGAGAAATTCTCACAGATGTTATATCACTAATATTTTGAATATTTAAATTAGAATATTCTGTTTCTTCTCCACATTTTCTTACTATTATTATTTAGTCATTACAATTAGTTGTTATAATCTAATTATTTTGTTTAATGCCGGCCAAATAATTAAACTTCTTCATAATTGTGATTCTTATTGCATACTCAAAAATTTAGTTACTGCAACATCCCAACATAATCTTTCCCATCCTAACCTTTCCTAAATACATCATTTTCTCAACTAGTTGACTGAGATAATTGCTCTGAATTATTTCCTTTGAGTTATAAGTTAGATAAAATTGGTCCAATAAAATTGTCCTAAGTCCTTCTTTTATTTTGGATACACATAATTTAAGGGCTGTTTGCTACTTCGTGTCATTTTAGACAATGTGATTATATACAACTCCTTGGTTTGGGATGTTTCCCTTTTACTAAATATATTTGATGGAGACTCCAAAGATAATTTGACTTTTTATTTGCTTGGTGTGTTTGTTATTTTTCCACACAAGTCACCTGTAAATGGTGCCAATGCAACTCTTTTACGAAGTCAGCTCTCAAGGAGTCAAGGTGGAATTTGTTTATCTCTCATTCCCTACCCCCTCTGCCTCCCACCCCAACCCCACACTCCATACCTTGGGCTACAAAAAGAGGTCAGAAGGCCATACATCATTGAGTTTAATTTATTCCAGTCCACCTAGTCAGTTGAAATATTTCCTCAAGGAAGTTTTCATTCAGTTGATGGCCTGAAGGGTTAAGAAAACAGAAACCCATAGTATTACAAAGTTGTTGTTATGAATGTTTCCAAGGAAACCATACCAGGAATGTTTAAGTGTCTTGTTTCTCCCCAAACCCACAGGAGTGTAGCTTGTTTGAGGTTTTGATGTCCTCTTAATTCCTGCCATAGCTGCCCTGTGGTAGGGTTTCCAGTGGAGCAGGAATCCCATGGCTGCCAGGAGCCCTGGCTCATAGGCCCACCATGCTCTCACTGAGCTCAGCTCTGCATCTTCCTCTTGAAGAGGTTAAGGGCAATTTGAAATCAAGTAGAGGATGATTTTATTTTTTATTTTTAAAAATTCCTTTATTTTTTCTAAATGTTCAACGTAGATTATTTTTCTCCACCATGCACATTAGTAGGCCATCTGAATATTTCATCAAAAATAAATAATAAATGAATTTGGGTTGCAGAGATCATTAGAAGAGCAAATGTACATGATAGATCATATCATGCTGTTTTATGAGGTGCTTTAAGGGGCATGGAAGGTGGGAGGGATGTACAGTTCTGTGATTTCCTCTGCTTTAAGTGGCTATAAATAATTTTTAAAGTTATTTCATTTTTCTGAAATTTTGTGTATCCAAATAAAAATGAAATAATGAATAATTTGAAAATAATATCCAAAAGTAGTTACTTGATTGAACATGACTTAGAATATTCTCATAATTAGATTCTACAAGACAGTACATCCTTTCAAAATGTTTAACCAAGTGACGCGAAGCCAAAGGAAACTCAAATAATTTTCATTCAAAGCTAATAAGGACAGAAAAATTTCTGTCTCTTCTCTCTCTCACTTTGTTTTGTTCCAACTCAGAGAAAGCATGCATATATCTATATATGCATGATAGATCTTTTTTATATATTTAAAACACTTAAAATTATCCAAAAATACAGATAGGTGAATCCTTATATTTTATTTAAATACCACAATCATCCAGGTGATATCACACACGCTTCTATCATTATTAAATACTTGCAAAGATAAGCAAGGCAAATAAAAAATAACACACCTCTATGCTGAGTAAGAAATATGATATTTAATTTCATATTTATAGCTTTAATTATGTATTTTGCCCTATTTTATTTTAATATGGTTTGTTTTATATTGCATACATAAATGTATATATAATATGTATGATACATTTTAAATATACAACTTGCAATTACTTTTTCTCCCACTTAATTTCTAATAGGTTTGTCATTTGCCATATTCCTCTTCTTCCAAAGCCTGGTAAAAATTACTGAAGGAACACAAATTTGTTGAATTTTACCAGATGTTTGTGGATTTCTCTAAGTCACTGTGACTAAAATATCCAATTATTATCATCTCTTAGATAGACATTGACAGCTTCCAATAGTAAGAGGTAGTGAGCATTATGGGATTCTCATTTATATCTAATCTGTTCCTAAAAGTGTTGGATAGAAAATTATATTCCATGATTTTTAATTAGAAATGTAATGTCCTCCTAGTCCACCACAAATTTCTGACAATGTCACTACACTATTAAACACATACACTAAGCCTCCACAGAATGTATCTGCTTAATGATCAATTCTGCTATTATTCAACACAATGAACTCAGCAGGTAAATTCATTGTGCAGTACATAGTGATAATGGGCAGCACACAATACTAATTACATTTCCTCTGCCTTACAAATTGAACCACATGTAAATAAATAAGAAACAATACACAAAACTGTTACCAGTGGGAGGGTCTGTGTTGTGTGAATGGAGATCTTGGTTCGATTCCCCACAAAAGCCTTACCAGCTCAAAAAAGACAGCTGGAAGGAAAGTAGCAAGCACAAAACAGTTTATTAAGGACAGTACAATTCCAAGAGGAGGGAGTGGGCAAGCCCAAAGGTGGCAACTACCCTAAGGCTACAATAGGTCTCTTTTTTTATGAGTAGGCCTTGGGTCATGGATAGGGTGGTCCCTAATGGAGACTGCTTCCAATCATTTGGGGTACTCCTCCCACAGGTTGGGAGGGGAAGTTTTTGACTCTACAAGATTTGTACCAGAACCATCATGGTAGCCTTCCCCAAGGTGCATGGGAATGGAGTGGGAGGTGGGGGAGAAGAATTAAAACTGCAATGCAAATGCATTATAATGAGTTTAGGGGTTACTCTAGGCCAGAGGTGGAAGAAGAGAGTGCTTGCTTGTTTTGCATCTGCGGCTCTTGTTCTCAGTCTCAAGGTCTTGGAAGCCACAAAGTCAGGATATTGTGCCTCCAGGCTTCTAATGTAGGATGTTGTGCCCCTGGCTTCTACTGTATAGCCTATTTATCACCCGCCATCCTTGTCTCCTATATATTGAATGCTGAACAAACTAAAATAAACAATGTTGAGGAAATAAGCAAGAAGTTTAGAAGTTTTTTGAAAACCTTTTGTCTTTTCCTAAAACAATTTTTATGCAGGTTGAAATGAGGTAAAACTGACACTGAACCAAAAGCCAAGGACCATCACATCTTAGTCCTTCTGCCACTTTTATGGAATTCCCAGGAAGAGGTTCAACGAAGGGCTATGTCTCTTGGATCAGGTTCTCCTGAAAGCAGAGCCCATGACAAGGATTTGGGTGCAGGTAGTTTGTTTGGAGCTGATCCCAGGAAGCAGAAGTAGGGAAGCAGGGAAAAGGAAAGAAAGATGGAAGCCGGTGTAAGAATATGCAATTACAGTCACTGCTGTGTGTAAAATGATTTAATTCTCCAGAGAAGCTTGCAAGAATAGTCTACCCAAAAAGTGGATGCAGATTTTTTTCCACCACCTGTCAGGTTTCCTTGGTTGACAGTGAGCTCTACTAGGGCTATTTGCTCCTTTGCATTTCCAGGCTGCAAGTCTGCAGTGGGGGAATGTGTTCCCGCAGCTTCCAAGAAGTTCCTGGGCATAAAACCAAAAAGATAAGACTATGAGATGCTGTGAACACAAGCATCTGAACTGCTGGCCACTGTCTGGGCAGCTACAGCTGAGATCAAATGTGGCTGAGGGTACAGAGGCAGCGTGTCTGAAGTGCTGGCTACAACCTCATTCTACCAGGATTTGCCCTCAAATTATGCTGTTCTACAAACATTCATGCTCTCTCAGCTGATGCATGAGGTTCATTTCAGATGGCTTTAAATCTGCAAGCACAAGCATTTGGGACTGCCATAAGATTTAAGGTTTTGGAAGGTAGTGACTTTCAACCACAGATAAAGAAAAGAGTCTACTCTACCTTGAATTTATTGAAAAGGTCAAAATTCTCCAAAATGGTTTCATTTCTCCAATATTTCCTTAAGCTACAATGAATTAAGAAATAATTGTGTGTATGATGTAAAGAGAAACTTACATACTTTTAAATGAACAATAATCTTCATAGCTTTATCTTTTTAACCACTTTTTGAAATTTAAGAAGCATTTGACAACAAATTTCTAACCTTTTTATAACTAGACATCCAGATCTAAAAAAACAATGAATCTTCTACTGAAAAAGAGATTGTTTTCCCATTGGGCCCTTGCTATTAGCCTATAATTTAATTTAATTTAATTTAATTTTTAAGATTTTATTTATTTATTCCTGATAGACACACACACACACAGAGAGAGAGAGAGAGAGAGAGAGAGAGAGAGGCAGAGACACAGGCAGAGGGAGAAGCAGGCTCCATGCAGGGAGCCCGATGCAGGACTCGATCCCGGGTCTCCAAGACAGTACCCAGGGCCGAAGGCGGCGCCAAACTGCTGGGCCATCGGGACTGCCCTAGGCTATATTTTAAAAGTCTTTCCTTCTTTTAGTTAGGTCTATAAGTCTTAAGATTCCTTAGCCTGTGACTCTTTCTTATTATCCCAAAATTAAACTTTTCTCAAAAACAGAAAGTGCTATAAAACTATATATGTTTTAAAGCATTTTGATTTATATAATTTTCAGTTTCAAATACAGATTCTTAGTGTCATCCTCCCTTTTTTGTTATAAATCACCAAGCCATAATCAATCACAATTTGAACTACTAAACCACTAAATATACCATGTTTTTTTTATATATTTATATGTATATATAAAATGGTCTATTATGACCCAGATCTAACATAATTTTTAATTAAATATATCTTAATACTTTGATAACTCTGTAGGTATTTTTAGTGATAAGATGACAAATCTCTTTTTGGTGAAACAGAAATTTCCTTACCATGTAAGACATTACACCAATTTATATTTTAGCATCCAAGATCCTAAATTTATGATACGGTCATTCTGATGCTTCTACCTGCTAGCCCTTCATACTTAGGGCTGATCTGGGAAGATTTGCCGTCGTCACTCATGTTAGTTACAGTGCATAAAGTCAAATATTAGGAAATGCAATAATTTCACTAGAGTATACTTTTACTGCAAAAGAAACTTTGGTGCATTTTGTTCACCACTAGCCATTATTTCTAGAAGTCTCCATCTTATGATTCAGACAAGACATTATACCAAGGCAATCTGATGTCTTCTTTTCACCCTCAAAATGTTGGAGGGAAACATGGAACTACAGGAGGCCTTGATACATAGATGGTTTTAACCTTATATAAAGAATAACGGGATTTATTTCTATTCATATCCCCAACTGCCAAGTATTTTCTTTTTTAATGATAGCTACAATTTTCCCAAAGTACCTCTTTTTAGAGAGATTAAACCCAGCATCAGTTCTGAGGAGTGAGGGTTTGGGCTTAAGCTTTTGGGTACTTTTATTTTTATTTTTATTTATTTTTTATTTTTTTTTAATTTTTATTTATTTTTATGATAGTCACAGAGAGAGAGAGAGAGGCAGACACACAGGCAGAGGGAGAAGCAGGCTCCATGCACCAGGAGCCCGATGTGGGATTCGATCCCGGGTCTCCAGGATCGCGCCCTGGGCCAAAGGCAGGCGCCAAACCGCTGCGCCACCCAGGGATCCCTTTTGGGTACTTTTAACAGAAACCTGAGGTGATTTCTCCCTATGTTTCACCCCTCCACCAAAAGTTCTTAACGAGGCTTTGGTATCTGAGATGGGCAAGTCAGGATTTTGTCTTAATTGGGGGGATGCCTCCTCTTCCCACTGGCACCAAATTCCCATCTGGCCAGGATAGGGATTTTCATAGACAGTGTAAGGCATGAAGTCCGAGAGCTGTAAGAAAAAGTATAATTAACATTCTAACATAAAGTCTACAGATTTATCTACCTTGGCTCAATGAAAATATGTAAAACATCTGTGAAGTTTGCAAGAAGAATTGATTATGTCATAGAGGGGACTGTATGTAATAAAAATAATTTTAGAGCTGAATTAATACAGAACAACAGTTCTTGGTGTCACAGATTAAGGAGAGTATGTTTTCATCTATCAAAGAAGACACTTAACATGTCATTATGTGTGCAAAGATAACAGTCATTTTTGACCTATGTTAATAATCATATCCATTACTTTGTGTGTCATGTAAAAGCTATTTATTTTACTTACAAAACAGTACAGCATTTGTTTCTCTGCTGAAGTTGTAGCTGATTTGCCCAAATACCAAAGTCTGACACCTTTGAGACTCTTAAGAAATTTAATAGGAATTTATATCATTGTTTCCCACTTTTAAATGTCATATAAAAGCAGTTCAGCCTTCTTGTGAGCTGTAAAACTTTTAACATCTAATAGAAGAGAGCTGATCCCTTTTGGACATGGATCCAGTGCCCGGAGAGTAGTCCAAAATATGAAAGACATAGTGAAAGCAGGTCAATTTTACCACGTGTATAAACTTGGGGAGTGACAGTAGTCTACATTTTGAGTCGGTTTCATGCAGTTCCTTTAAAAGTAGCTGGTTTTTTTAAAAAAATCAGACTTTTTTATATCAGAAATTATGGTGCTGCCAATCGAAAGCCTGGTGAACATATCTTACAAGGAAATCTGTCATATTAGATACCCAAGGTAAATATTCTTTGAAACGTTGTCAAGCTGGGGTCTTTCCACAGAGACAAATACTTTACTCTCTGTGGTTTGTTCTCATAGCTAGCTGCTTTCTTCTCAACCAAAAAATCTCAAGTTACCTGAAACTTAGTTTCTATCCATGTGACCTTGTGTTTTTGAAACCAGTGAATGTTATTTTAAACTGTCCATACTGTGGCCATAACGTCAGCCATGCCCAGACTGAAGACGTGCTACTTTGGGCCTTTGGAAGATGCTCCAAACAAAATCAAATGGCAGATGAATTGAATTGTAAGGCACAGGAATAAATGGCGCCATCTTACAGCTAACGGATGGTCTTTGAGTTGGTACCACAGTTGATGTCAGTAAACACTACTGAATTTATTATATTTTGTAGATTAGGAGAATAGTAGATAGAAAATAATGGAGACTTCAAAGTCAGTATGACTCAAGTTATCAAAATTTAATAAATAGCTTCTACATTAAGTTGTATGTTGTTCGTAGCTTATATGCAACTTATAAGACATAACCCATCACCTTCTACTTTAATATTTATTTATTCATCCTTTCAGCAAATATTTATTGAATATCTACTGTGTGTCAGGCACTGTTCAAAGTGCTGAAGAAAGGATCCCTGGGTGGCTCAGTGGTTTAGAGCCTGCCTTCGGCCCAGGGCGTGATCCTGGAGTCCCAGGATCGAGTCCCGCATCGGGCTTCCTGCATGGAGCCTGCTTCTCCCTCTGCCTGTGTCTCTGCCTTTCTCTCTCTCTCTCTCTCTCTCTCTCTCTCAATCTCTGTGTCTCTCATGAATAAATCAAATAAAATCTTTAAAAAAAAAGTGCTGAGGATACAAAAATGAATATCTTTAGCAAAGTTCTGCTTCTCAAGGTGCATACCTTCTAGCGAATTTGGGCACACAATAGGTAAGTGAGCACACAATCAGATATCTGTAGTCTGTGATAAGTGCAATGACAGGAATAATAGGGTTATTATGAGTCAGCAACATAAGGAGTGTCAGGGAATGCTTCTCTTAAAAGGTGACATGTTGAGGTAAGACTTGAATGCCAAGAAGGCGTCAGCTAGATAAAAATCCAAGAGAAAAGCTTTCTGGAAGAGCCAACAGCAAATGCAAAGGCCCAGAGGCAAGCAAATCCTTACTAAGTTTCACAAAAAAATTAAGCCAGAGGTGTTGGGACCTAGTGAGCAGGAGGATGGGGGTGTGAGATGAGCCTGGCTCTGCTGTTATACTGGGACTTGCAGGGTGTGGTCAGGGGGTTTGATATTATTCTAGCTGCAGTGGAAAACCTTTGATGATTTGTAAGCTGCAGGCAGGGAAGGGGAGTTCCAAGACTGGGCTGAGATCTGAAAACTATTACCCTGGCTTTTGTATATGGAGTGACTTATTAGGGGAGAAATAAATGCAGCAGGGAGCTCACAGATGCTAGCAGGAAAGATGGAGAGGGACTGAGTTTTGGCAAGGTGTTATGATTTGCTGAAGCATGGCTTTGGAGGGAGAGGGAGAAAAGACTTCACATGTCCTTCTCGGCTCTTGCTGGGCAGTACCATTCACTGCAGAGAAGAATGTGCCTCCTCAGTGATAGGAGAAAAATCTAAAAGCCATCTGAACATAGCAAAGAAAGCCTAAATCCTAGAGACTACCTGAAATATGGTACTTTAAAAATTCTCTTTATTAGCACTTAATTTAGTCATGTTTGATTTCTCATACAGAGAGAAGGAAAACGAGTGCTCTGAAGGGCAGGGGCAGGTGGGGCAGGGAGAGCCCAGAGATTGTTTGAGGTAGCAGTAGATTCAATAGGCTCTAAGTTGTTTAAATAAAAGCAACATGTACAATATCCTTGTATTAGCTTCCCAGAGCCGCTGTAATAAATTACCACAAACTTGGTGGCTTAAAACAACAGAAACGTATTCTCTCACACTTCTGGAGGCCAAAAGTCTGAAATCACAGTGATTGCCATAGAACTTGTTTGCAGAACAGATCTTGCGTTTATACTTTGGCTCTGCTCCAGGTAGAGAATAATGGGAAGATTACCTCCTTGATCCTATAGAAAATGTCTAAGCATCTCTCTCACTCTCTCACGGGGAATTGCGTTTTACAAATATACCCATGGGACAGCTCAATTGTGAAAAGAAGGAGTGTGTCTTTTATTTTACGTCAAGTGTATCTAGTCTTCTTCTTGGAAGGCCACAGATAGGTAGGGGGCACAGTAGGAGAATGAACTGGATTCCCTCTGATGGTCAGTGCTCTATCAGCTTGACTAGGACGTAGTACCTCATTTTTCATCAAACCATAATCTACGTGCTGCTATGAAGATACAATGTAGAGGTGACTAAGGTCCATAATCAGGTGATTTAAGTGAAGAAGATTATCATAAATAATCTGGATGGGCCTGAGTCAAGCAATTAAAAGGGCTTGAGAGTAAAGCTGGCGTGTCCCTGAAGAGGAAGGGATTCTATGGACAGGGTCTTCTGCTGGTGTCTGAGAGCTCCAGCCTCCTCTTCCTGAAAGCCTGCTTTGCAGACTTCAGACTTCCTTGCCACCCTCTATTTGTGGAAGCCATTCCTTGCAATGAATCTCTTACTGTATATAAAAGCTACTGGCTCTGTTTCTCTGATTAAATCCTGACTTAGACGCTGCCTATCTGGAATTCACAGTACAATCAAATAATTTAAACTGGCTTTTTAGGATGTTAAGCTTCCACTGGAATTGCTCAAAATCAATCTGGATTCTCCTTCTCTCCTAACCTGCATCTCTGGCAGGAAAAAAAAAAAATATATATATATATATATAAATATATATATATAAATATATAAAAATATATATATATAAATATATATATATAAATAAATATACAAAATATAAAAATATAATATATAAATATATATTTTATATATATATATATTTAAATATAAATATATATATATTTTATATAATAAATGAAAAATATATATATAAATATATATATAATAAAAGAAAAAATATATATATATTTTTTTCTTTTTCATTCTGTAATGTGCTCTTTGATTCTGGAAGCACTAATGGTCTTCATCCATCCAGACCCAGGTATCCACTACACAGCTGTTGTCCATTTACTCCATTCTATGGTGGAAGCTGCTAATAGGCATCCTGGCCTAGTTTTGAACTACTTTGAAGGCCCTGTCCATGCCAAAAGGAACGGAGTCCTCGTTCTATCAGCCGTGCTGCCCTGACAAGGTTGCTTTGATACAGCAGTGCCCCAAGTATGTGTGGAGACCGGCTCTCAAAATAATTTCCTCCAAGAACCCAAACCATAGAAAAAAGAAAAATCCTACAGGCTTTGGAATCCTACCATTCCCCCATCTCCACCTGTCCCCAACTCATCTGGGTTTGTCTAAAGCCACTATATTCTTCGGATTTGGCCTTATCAAGCAGCCAGGGTTTAGGGATGGGAGGCAGTGGGTAGAAACTTCTCATTTCACCATTTCCCTTTTTTCTACCAATCCTCAAAGACTGGAAAGAATGGGTTTCCCCCCTGTCATTCTTCCTGCCTGGGACTCCCTTACCATCTATGGTTAGTTAGCTAAGTCTGATATCATCACTCATTTAAACCTTCCTGTGAGCCTATTTTCCTGCCAAATCTCTTACCACCCTCTCAGACTCTTGAGTGATAATCCACAAGGGTCACTCTGGGAAGCAGAAGGATCAAGGTGTTTAGTGATTTAATGGAGAACTAAAAATGCATCCATTTAGTATTAGAATAATACTATCCTCATTGTAGGCTGAGGTTCTCCTTGATTGGGATGTATGAAATCTTCCACTATCAATGTGTTAGCCCTCTGACCAGGTAGAAGAATGGTCAGCCTCCCCCAAAGTCACGTCAGAACATGGGAATCCACACAAATAGCAATATTAAATGGAAAGAAGATAAGGAAAATCCTCAGATACAGTATGTTTTTCATGTGACAACAAAGTAATAAATAGGTTCAAATTTAGACTTTTGATGTAGTCTTCAAAGAAGCTGGACATAGAGTCCAAGACATATAGGGACTAGAATGAAAGATGTTTATCATCACCTTTAAACTTTTGTCCATGACTCAAATACTCCCAATGTAGCTCTCCATAAGTTGATACATTTTTATAATTCTGAAATTTATCTTTATGACTGAATACACATATTGCACTAAACATGTTAAAAGTGTTGAAGTGTATTTTAGATACACCAAAATTTTGCAACTCTTTTGCCACTTTTATAAATACATGCGAAACTTCAAAAACTGGAAGTGGCTCAAGTTTTTCTGGATGTGGACTGGCACTATTATCAGGAACCTCAGGCTATAAAGATGAATCAGTGGCTTTGTCCTTAAATCCAGACTTCTTCTCCTTAACTTTGTAAAATGTTTTAGACTATAAATCATCACGACTATTGCCATTGAGTTATCTCTCTGATACAGTGATAGGCATATAGCAGATTATTAAAATATATAGGTTGAGTGAGTAAAATATTAGCTTCACCTCCTCTGTAGATGATTTGCCTGGGACAACACTGAAGAGTGAATTTTAAATAACGAAAGATAAGCACTTTTTCCCAATTATGCAAATGTGATTTGAGAAATCAGAACAGGATTAAGTTTAAAATAAACTACATTAGTCAGCCTAAAAGATTACAACAAACACCTATTATTTTTTTTTAAGTATTAAAGATTGGTTCAAAATTTCAGTTTGCTTTTCCCCTTAGATACAAGAAAACCTGTTGGAAACACAGAGAAATAAAGAGAAAAGTAAAAATGGCCACATTTCCCAAGTATTTAAAAAAAGAATTTTTCCTTCAGTTTGATGAAAGGTCTAGGAGATCCAATTTTGCTTTGTTTGGTTTTGTCCTGAACTCTCTAGCCCTACATAATTTGGACTAAAGAAATTGGTGGTAAGGCCCATTAAGTTCAAGCAGTCAGGTAGCATTTGGAGCTTGCGGCCTCAAATTCATTTTCTTTTTTTTTTTTTTTTAAAGATATTTTTCAGTTTTTTTTTTTAATTTTTATTTATTTTTGATAGTCACAGAGAGAGAGAGAGGCAGAGACACAGGCAGAGGGAGAAGCAGGCTCCATGCACCGGGAGCCCGATGTGGGATTCGATCCCGGGTCTCCAGGATCGCGCCCTGGGCCAAAGGCAGGCGCCAAACCGCTGCGCCACCCAGGGATCCCTCAAATTCATTTTCTATATTAAGTTCCTGCTTGATTTTGAAGCATCTAAAATGCTCTAGATCTCAGATCTTTCTTTTTCAAAAAGGAAATGATTTAGTTTAAAACTCTTTAAGAAGGTTAGATAAGACAACAAAAGCATAAGTGAGAAAAGGAAAACAACTGATAAATTGAATTTAATTAAAATTTTAAAAACGTTTGTGCCTCAAAAGACACTATGAAGACAAAACAAGACCACCTGTAGACTGGAAAAAATACTCTCAGATCATATTTCCAAAAAGGGACTTGTATTCAGAATATTAAAAAGAACCTTTATAAGCCAATAATAAAAAAGCAAATAACCCAATTGAAAAACAGGCAAAGGATTTGAATGGACAGTTTTCCTAATCAGATATACAAATGGCCAATAAGTACAAGTAAAGATGTACATCATCATTGATAAATAGAAAACACAAATCATGACTCTGCTGGGATACCCACCAGAATGGCTAAAAAAAAAAAAAAAAAAAAAACAAAACAAAAAACGAACAGTGACAAGTGTTGGTGAGGATTTGTAAAGAGTTGGACAATTCTAAAAGAGATAAAAACATAGATTTACTATATGACCCAGTAATCCCACTTTTACGTATCTACCAAAAAGAAGAGAAAGCATATGTCCACATAGAAATTGTATATGAGTATCCATAATAGCATTATTCCCAGTAGCCCAGATAAGAAAACAACCCAAATGGCCATCAACTGATGGGTGGATACACAAAGTGTAGTATATCCATATAATGTAATGCTGTTTTGGCAATAAAAAGATATACCGTGGATGGGCCTCAAAAACATGCTTAGTGAAAGCAGCCAAACACACACACACACACACACACACACACACACACACACACACACTGTATGATTCCATTTATATGAAATGTCCCAAACTGGCAAATGTACAGACCCAGAAACAGGATTAGTGTTTGCTTTGGGTTGAGAGCGGAATGAATAGTGATTATAAATGTTTCTTTCTACAGTGATAGAAACATTTTAGAATAAAACTGTAGTAAATGGCTGTGCAATTCTGTAAATATCCTAGGAACCACTGAGTACTTAAAATTATTAGATTTTATGGTATATGTGTTTTATCTCAATAAAACTCTTTTTAAGCTGTTTCTTTTAACAATTATGCAGGAGGGTTGTTTGTAAGAACAGACAAGAACATTCATGTTTTAACTATGTAACAACTATTTCACAATAATTCATTTCCTTAATCAACTATGCCCATTATTTTGGCAATCAAGCATAGCTTACCATTTGTCCTGAACTAACTATTGCTTGCCATGTAAAATTTTAAAGGTTTAGGATCCACCATAGCATTGAATTCACGTACCCCAGTAGACTTGAAATGCAAGGAGGTACTCGAATGGTACAAGACATGTTGATTAAGGCTTTGGGTTTGTCAGTAGTGTGACTGGGCCCACATAAATTCAGCCATCTGTAATTTGTAACTAAAAAAACTTAAAAATGACAACTATGTTTCATAAAGAGTTTTCAAAGTAATTCAACAGTCATTTAATTGTATGATGACTATTATGGATAGGAATTGTATATAAAAAGCGCTGCCCAAGGAGCATGCGTGTGCACACACACAACCCACAGTCATAAAAAAGCAAAACAAGTTTTCTTTAACTTGTCAGTAGGTTGTAGGACCGGTAGAGAAAGAATCAGCATGGCCAGTGGAGATCCTTTGAAATGCATCGTTTAGAGCAAAGCCCAACGTATTTTTGTCCCCCTTTTTTTTCTTTTTTTTTTTTTTCTTTTAAGATTTTATTTTATTCATGATAGATATAAAGAGAGAGGCAGAAACACAGGCAGAGGGAGAAGCAGGCTCCATATAGAGATCCCGACATGGGACTTGATCTCGGGTCTCCAGGATCACACCCTGGGCCAAAGGCAGGCGCTAAACCGCTGAGCCACCCAGAGACCCCCTTTTTTGTTCCCTTTCTTTCAGACGGAAGCTTTGCAGAACAACAAAAATCATAGCTTCTGATGAGTCTCCCCTTTTCTCCACCAGAATTTGTTAAGATGACATAGAATGGTAATAATTCTAGTTGCAGCTCTAGAAAAGCCTGCGAAATGGGCTCCCCCCACACCCCCAGGCTCTGCACCTTTTACTAGTTCCTCCTGACACAATCCAAGCTATCCTTTGAAGAGACCCCACTAAAAACTTCCAGAGACCACCCCCTGGCTGGTAATCTCTGGTGTACCCCCCCTTAGGCGCGGAGGTTCTTGCAGATAGAAACACACGGCCTCCTCCACCGAAAGCCTCCGCCCTCTCCTAACAAAGGGGCCACCAGCACCCAGTAGTCAGGTTGCCAAGGGCCTCGGGGTCCCTCTGCTCCCAAGGCTCCTGGAGGGGCACCCACGTCCTCATCAGAGGCAGGATTCCCCATCACGCTCCTCTACCCTGCTAGCAACTGAAATACCACTTCTTTCCAGTGGGGAGACCTGGGGATGGGGGGGGGGGGAGGCCAGGAGGAGGAGGGGGAAGGTGGGGGGGGTAGCTGAGATTAGGCCTCTTCACTGAGCATTAGGTCCCGCGCTGTTATTCAGACCCAAGCACTATAAGAATGTGGTATGTTGGCTAAAGCGACTTGTTTGCTTAATTTCGCAGGGTTCAGTGAGGTCATTTTGTCATCTTCCCTGTGTTTTCTGTATTTTCCGAAGAACTGCCAGCTTCCAACAACACCCTCTTTCTCCACATTGGAAATGGAAACACGTCCTCGGCAAGAATTTTCCACTTAGCAGCTCCAGAATTCCCTGGCTGGGGCCTCCGCACAGCAGCCTGCGTGCTGTATTTCTTTCCACTGCAGTTTGACATTTGGGAGGCGGCACAATGAGTTGTATTCAGCCACTCTGAGTCCTTCCCCTTGCTACATCTTTTTTTTTTTCCCCCTTTTCTTTCTTTTAATAATGCATACTTTCAAGCAATTTCAGGAAGAGAGCAAAGGCTTTTAAGCGACATTACGTTTAATTAGTTTTGTCACTGTCACAGAATCAGAACCCTTTGGAGTCAGTCCCCCCTCCTCCCCCCCTCCCCCAGAAGCTCCCCATTGCCCGCCCCCCCCTTCCCTCTCCTTCTGGTAAACACATTAAGGACAAACCTCATGGTCCATATACTCTGCTTGTCATTGTTTGCCTTTGCAAATTATTTCCTTTGAATAATATTTACAAACTAGACTTCGCGGCCTGACACGATGAGAAGAGGGGACCCAGATTGCTTCTCCCCTCGGCTGCAAACAAGGACGGGGACCCCGCGCCCGGGATACGCGCCCCGGGGTGGGGGGGGAGAACGCGGGCAATCCCAGGTCCCCGGGGGGAGGCAGGGGGTGCGCAGGGGGGCTGCTCCCAGAAAGGCTGCGGCCCGAGGAAAACAATGCGTGCCTTCCAGAAAGCCAAGGGCGGCACACGCCGGCTCAGATGCCTGCGGGATGCGGCTCCCCGCGGGCGAGGGAGAGGGAGCGGGCGGCCCGGGGCTCCCGCGTGCGTCCGGGTGGCAGCGTTGCCGACTGCGGAGGGCGCGCGGCGGGGGGCGCGGGGAGGGGCGGAGGAGGGTCACTCCCAAAGGAACCGCGAGTCCGCACAGGGGGAGGAGGGAGGAAGAGGGGGATTTGTTCAAGCTGGGAGGGTGGGCCTCGGAGAGGGGAAAGAAAAAAAAAAGAAAAAGAAAGAAGAAATAGATTGATGCTTTGCAGGACACCTAGGGTATTTCTTTCAGGGGGTATTACTTCCACTTTTAGGCAGGAACAAGAGCTGGGGGGGAAACAGCAGCACGGGCTGACAGCCCGGAGGTGATCAAAGGGGAGAGCCTGAATGGCTCGCTCTGCTCAGCCATTTATTAGAAAGAGGGGTGCTCCCCGGCCACTGGAGGCGGGAGAGGGGATTAGCATCCCATAAAGAGAGCTGGGCCTCGCTCCCTTGATTCGGCACACACATGTGCTATACACGCATATTCTCTGCATATCGTGTAAATGCTCCTGACTACAAGGCACCCTCCTTCTCTGAGACAAAATAGAGCCCCCACCCACACATGCACAATCCTCCCACGTGTGAAGAAAGGCCCTTCAGGCCTTCCTTTGCAAACGTCGCCGCCCCTGCTTTCTGGGGGGCTTGTAATATCAGGACGGATGGCCCACCGAAGGACATTTTCCTGCGGAGAACGTCCCCCTTTAGGGGAAGGTAGCGGAGGGATTTGTGGGAGCCTGATTGACCTTGGAAATCAAGTTTAAAACACTCCTGGGATTTGGGGGGAGGAGGCTTCCCTTTTCATGGATAATGGGGTGAGGTGTTAAAATGCACTTCCGTGGTGCAGGAGATCTCCTGTTGCCAAGATGATGATGCCCCGCAGTTTAGGGAAGGGTTGCAGAGCGTGGCTCCCCGAGGCAAGGGCCACCACTGCTCTACTAGGGTGAACACCGGTATTGATCCCACAAGGAACCCCTGAGAATGGTAGGCGGCTGCTCAGGATGGAAAGTGCACTCTCTTCAGCTGGAGAAATATGATCTTTATACCTAGAGGTGCAATGAAGCTGTTAAGGGCCTTGGGTGGAATGGGAAGGAGCTTCTCAGGTAATAAGGCTTTTGTTTTGCTTGAGATTTAGTCAAACACACACACACACACACACAGAGAGAGAGAGAGAGAGAGAGAGAGAGAGCAAACTAACAACTTTTATCACCTGAAGCTTTACAGGGAAAACCAAAGAGCAAACAAAATTTTACCCAAATTCACATTTTGAGAGTTAAAATCAGTGTTAAATCCTTTATTTAACCATTAAGTGGTTACCTTTTCATGTATTATTTTATCACAATACTGGATGGAATTCAGTAAAAAATAAACATACCAAAGCGGTTCAAGGTTTTTTTGGTTTTGGGTTTTTTTTTCTTTTCCTTTTTTTTTTTTAAGATTTTTATTTATTTATTCATGAGAAACAGAGAGAGAGAGAGAAGCAGAGACACAGGCAGAGGGAGAAGCAGGCTCCATGCAGGGAGCCTGATGTGGGACTTGATCCTGGGACTTCAGGATCATGCCCTGGGCTGAAGGCAGGCGCTAAATCACTGAGTCATTCAGGAAACCCTTCCTTTTACTTTTAGAACAGTAATAATAAAGGTGGTTTTTTTTTCCTTTAAGTGTTCTTTATAGTTTTTCTACAATATTAAGAAAAATTTAATATATGTTGTTTATTTTTTCAACGATACACGTATATATTTTTATTGTAAAACTTTTGCATAATGCAGTGCTATACAGATTTACCAATGAAAATTTCCCATAAACTCCCCCTTCTGCAAATTATTTCCTTCTCCAGAATGTTCTACTATTTCCATCCAGAGCTTGTAAAATACTTTTGCAAGCATACATGTGTACATGCAACCATATTCATTTTTTAAATGATAAATTCAATCATTATCTATTTTTCTGTGAATTCTTTGTTTCTTCACCTGATATACCAATGAGATCTCTTTTTATCAGGACCTATAACGCACCACATTCTCAGAACTACTGAGTAGCCCTTCATGGTTTATATTATTATATTATTGAGACATAGTTGGGTTATTTCCTTTTCTAAAAATTTTAAGTAATGCTGAAATTAACATTCTTAGAAATCTTTGACCACACATGCTAGTACTTTTGAAGGCTAGATTGCATTGCAATTGTCAGGTCAAAGGATATGTGATTTTTTTAATTTACTGATACTACCAAATTACTCTCAAAAGTGCAAAAACAGGGGCACCTGGGTGGCTCAGTGATTGAGCATCTGCCTTTGACTCAGGTTGTAATCCTGGGGTCCTGGGATTGAGTCCCGCATTAGGCTTCCTGTGGGGAGCTTGCTTCTCCCTCTGCCTATGTCTCTGCCTCTCTTTCTCTCATGAATAAACAAAAATAAAATCTTTTTTAAAAAGTGCAAAACAATTTATATCCCCACAAGTCATAGGCAACTAGACTACTATTTTCATACACTCAGTCTTTGTTAATTATCATTGAAAAAAAGCTTTTATCAAGATCCTAAACGAAAATAATGCCACACGGATTCCTCATTGGCCTTTCTCCATTACTGCTGAGATAAATAGAATAAATCTTACTGACTTTGTTAGCCGCTGGTTTTCCCTGTGAATTACCTGTTCAGACCCCTTGCCCCATTCCTCTTTGGATCTTTCCTTTTCGATTCCTAGAAACTCTTTATAAAGAGAGCCTTTGTTTCTTTTACACCACAGCACAAATATTTCTCCAAGACTGTTGTTTATCTTTTAACTTTGCTAATGGAGACTTCATCATAGAAACATTTGAAGTTTTATGTACCAAATCTGTCAGCAATTTCTTTTATGGACTCCAGGTTGTATCCTGATTAAAACTGACTAAAGAACATATACCTCTATTTTGTATTCCAGATGGCAGATTAACTCTCTAAAATTGCTTTTATTTCTTCAGGACCATTCTACATTAAATTAAGTGTGCACTGTATCAACAAATTAACAGGGCTCTGCATTCATGTTTTCGCTTTAGCATCTGTGTACATCTTCCAGTGTCCTTAAACTAAGATCTTGCCTGTGGATGGACCCACAGGGTCTGTGGATTGAATGAAGGGAGAGTATCAATGACGCCTAACTAAATAAAAGTTGTCAGATCCTCCGTGAGTTTTTGGAAAAGTTAAGGTGCTCAAAACTGGTTTTCTCATAGGATTCTTTACGATAAGTCATGTGCATCCGTATGAAGGATGGCGTCATCTTCCTTTCTCCTAAGGTAATAGAAACCCGTCCTCAATAAAACTGGAAACAAAGATGTCATTTGATGGAATAGATCAGTGTTAACACCATGGCTTGCCACCTACCAGGCTTTGGCAGAGATTCACCTAGGAAAGCATTAGCTGGGGAAATTCCAAAATGAGATTTCTGGTATCATCCCATACAACCTGAATAACAATCTTGGGAATAAGGCTGTGGAATTTATTTTTGGGCACTTGCCAGAGCAATTCTGGGATAGCCTGGGAACAGGCTTCTCCCATTTATTCACAGAATGCACGATCCTTTGGTTTCTCTCTGTCATAGCAGTCTCCTAACTTATTTTCTCAATCTTCCTTGATCCTTAGCTTGATTTACCCCAAACATTCTGATCAAATGTAGTCATCCCACCACCATCTGCAGTCCAACAAGAAGAAGATCCACGTTCTGTCCTGAATCATGTGACCATGACTTGAACCCGACCTACCTTTCTAAGTCATCCTCGTCTCCGATGATGTTTTCTGACTCTAATTGGCCTTTTTCCACCTTTAATGGCCCAAGCCTTTTGTTCCACTTGTGTGTAGTGGAGCCACTGTCATAACCCCCATACACACTAGAATGTTCTTCACCTCATTATGTGTTTTTGTTCTTTAAGATTTGACTTAAATGTTCTTCCTTTTGTGAATTCCTTCTCCTTGTTCCCATTGTCCATAACCTTTTCCTCTCTGGCAGTCTCTGTTGTTGTTTTTTTGTTTGCTTGTTTTTAAAGATTTGATTTATTTGTTTGAGAAAGAGACAGAGAGAGCACGGTGGGGACAGAGGAAGAAGGAGAAGCAGGCTGACCGCTGAGTAGGGAGCCCAACATGGGGATTAGGACTTGAGCCAAAGGCAGATGCATAACTGACTGAGCCACCCAGGTGCCCTTGTTCCTGGTTTATATGTCTGTCTCTCACGTTAGATTGTAAACTGTCCAAAAACAAAGCCAGTTCTTATTGACTATTGAGTTGCAGTAACCTAATATTGTACTTTATACACAGCAAATACTCTAAACATATTTGATGAAATAAGTTAGATAACTAGATATATCCAAACGCTCTATCTAAAGGGCAACAAAGATACTTGGTCTCTATCATAGGGTCAATGTAGATGTGCCTTTAGCCCTCATCTACTGGATTTGGGGAGGCTGACTTCCTTCAGCTGAGTACTTCTCAGGTGATAAGAGTCACTTTGCCCTGAATCATGCCACCTACCTGGGGCATCCCATATCCAGGGGCTGGCTGACATGTGTGTATGTGTGTGAGTATGAGTGTGTGCGTGTGTGTGAGGGTTGATTGCATTACAAAGACCTTATTCCTCCCACAAATCTTGACAATGGATTTAGTCCCTTCACTAAGAGAGAAAACTTAATGCTACTAATATCTGAAAAAACTGTGCTCCTCCCATCAGGGAAGTCTATCTCAGGTGAATGGGTTTCATATCTAAGATAAAATTTAAATATCTCAAATTAAGTCTATACAACAACAACAAAAAATTTAAGACCAAAAGATATATGCCTTTCTACATAAATTTCACTTTATGTGTTCTTAAAGGTATTTTAAGCTTAAACAGCTCTTTTTATAACTATCACATTTATTTAATAAATCATAATATAGGTAATATACATTTTAATGTAGAGCATATAGACATATCTAATACATATTATGCATATACTCTGTCTCCTAGGCTAGAAGTCACCACAAATATAAAATATGGACAGTTCTAATCTGATTTTACATTGGATCTGTCTGCAAACATTTCTTTGCAGTGCAATTGATACACAATGTTATATCAGTTTCAAGTGTACAATGTAGTGATTTCACAAGTCTATACATTATGCTGTGCTCACCACGAGTGTATCTACCTTCTGTCACCATGCAACATTATCACAGTATCATTGATTATATTCTCTGTGCTCTTTTATCCCCATGACTGTTCACTCCACAACTGGAAGAATAGCATTTCCTACATTAAATTTTATACATCACAAGTATATTCAGATAAACTAATTTGAGGGCAGTTTAATGCCATTGGTTCTAAAACCATTATTTCATCAGTATGAAAAAGGCAAAAGGGGTGATATTTCATAGCACACTTCCTTTCCTTTTCTTTCTTTCTTCTTTCTTTCTTTCTTTCTTTCTTTCTTTCTTTCTTTCTTTCTTTCTTCTTTCTTTCTTTCTTTCTTTCTTTCTTTCTTTCTTTCTTCTTTCTTTCTTTCTTTCTTTCTTTCTTTCTTTCTTTCTCTTTCTTTCTTCTTTCTTTCTTTCTTTCTTTCTTTCTTTCTTTCTTTCTTTCTTTTTCTTTCTTTCTTTCTTCTTCTTCTTTCTTTCTCTCTTTCTTTCTTTTGATTTTATTTTTAAGCAATCTCCACACCCAACATGGGGCTTGAACTCACAACCCCACTCCACCAACTGAGTCAGCCAGGCTCCCCCATAGTACTCTTTCATAATACAGTGTTTATTTACAGGGTGTTATATGTAAAGGATGAATCATTAAATTAAAAAATAAAGAAATAAAAAATAATAATTGCCTGTGAAAAATTTGATGAGACAGTTTAACTCTTCTTTTTGCTGACAAATTGCAACAGAGACAACAAGAGCTTATTTGACCTTTGGTAAACTTTGGAAGAATACAACCTTTATATATAATATTACAAAAATACAATGTTTCTTTTAACCAATGATTTTGTTAAATGTCAGTTTTAACATATTTCTCATGAGTAGTCATGTCAGAGCTAAGTTGGATTACTATATTTCTAGACTGAACATACTTAAGGAGAGAAGTGTCATCTGTTGCTACTTTTCTTCATAGAATTAGTAGATTTTGTATAATGAGATCAAACTTCTTTGCCCTTTATCCTGACAAATTGCGGTTCTGTATGCAATTTGAAGAAACATAATAGCTTTTTGTGGAAACAAACTCTTGAGATTTACACGTGATACTGGAGAACAGAAGATGTAGGCAAACCATGGCAGATATATTTTTGTCAGAGGCCATAATGATAAAATCTAGACCGTGTTCTATATAGATGATGCTGACATTCTGTGAGCTTTTAACTCTGTGTTTACTGTAATTCCAGGTTGGATCCGTGCTTATTTATCATCTAAAGTCTACCTGTGTGGATAAATGATGGCAAGCGACATGAGTCAGAGAAGTAAAATGAGGTATCTCATCACTTCTTGGTTATCGACTTAAAAATGACAGGAGTCAAAGGATTTAAGCCTGTCACATTTGCCAGTGACAGTTCTTATCTCAAGTTGGTCTCATAGGTCCTCAGGAAGCTTGGTTGGTAGGTAGTTTGGGCAGACTCTATGGTCTGTGTCGTGCTCCCTCAGGCACCATGGAGGCTACCAGAGGATAAAATATACTCCCTCAAAAAAGACTTAAAATCTTTTGGGAAAATAAAGTAAAGCCTGCTCAGTAAGGAATTAGGCAATGGTCTATAGACCTTAAAATGGTCTATAGCTTCTTAAAAAAGATTGCCCAAGAAGTAGAGAATCCAAGAGACAGGACATAAAGGATGAACAGGGCTGCCTAGGCAGCAGAGTAAAGAGAGAAGATCAAATATGCTATCCATCAGAGGCTTACTGAGTGCTACATATGGTGCAGACCCCATGCTTCCTCTTAGTTGGTCCCAATAAAACCTACTTTTGCTATTCCTTATACAGGAGGAAACATTTACTGGGAATGAGTAGCCTGCCTAAGGCAGATATCAGGGAAACCAAGATTTAAACTCAATGTCTTGTTCTTCATTTCAGAGATGGCATGCTGAACTACTACACCATACTGCCATCGTGACTTGAGGGAACAGAGCTTGGGACAGAGCGAACAATGAGGGCTTGGGTGTTAAAAAACATGAAGTGATTAGTTCTGAGTATAGGCGGTTTGAAAGTCAGACTGAGAAGTCTAGTCTTACGTGGTGATACAGAGAGGGGTACCATTGAAGGTTTGTGAGCAGGGGACTACCATGGTGGAGGCAGTATTTAGAGAATATTGGCTGGGTAAGAATGTAGGAGATCAGCAGAGTCCTGATACCAGCTAGTATCCTACAGTACCGAGACAGTGAAGTTCCCATTACAGTGATGACAGCAAACACAAAGAAATGCCAGATACTAGGGCAAGTGCATTACATTCCTTATTCTTCATGGTAACTCTGTGCAGTAGATTCTATTTTTATAACACTCACATACAGATGAGACTACATAGTTTAGAGAGATTAAGTAAATTAACAGCTGGTAGATTAAGATGGCCAGGAGGAAACCTAGATTATACTGTTTCCTGAGTTTGCACTCTTGACGTGGGAGGTACAGCTGCTGCTGCTTTTCCTTCTGCTGCTCCCTCTACCTCTCCTCCCTCTCCTTCTCCATCTCCTTTTCCTCCTCCTCCTCCTCATCCTCCTCCTCCTCCTCCTCCTCCTCATCCTTCTTCTTCTTCTTCTTCTTCTTCTTCTTCTTCTTCTTCTTCTTCTTCTTCTTCTTCTTCTTTGCATATGTGCACACACATGTGCAAGACAGATGGAGAGAGGTGAGAGAAAGTACACAAGCAGGGGAGGGGCAAAGAGAGAAGCAGACTCTGCGCTAAGCAGGGACCTGGATGAGGTACTGGATCCCAGGACCCTGGGATCATGACCTTAGCCAAAAGCAGACGCTTAGGGCAGCCCAGCTGGCTCAGCGGTTTAGCGGTGCCTTCAGCCCAGGGTGTGATCCTGGAGTCCTGGGATTGAGTCCCACATCAGGGTCCGTGCATGGAGCCTGCTTCTCCCTCTGCCTGTGTCTCTGCCTCTCTCTCTCTCTCTCTCTCTCTCTCTCTCTGTCTTAATAAATAAATAAATAAATAAATAAATAAATAAATAAATAAATCTTTAAAAAAATAAATACATAAATGCAGATGCTTACTGGACTGAGCCACCCAGGCACCTGTAAGGTACAGCTTCTAAAGGCTTTTGGTTGAAGCCAACATCAGAGGGAGCATTTTGCCTTCAGTTTTGCCCTGTCAAAATTCCTGTGGTATTGGCAAAGTTCTTAATATCTCCCAATTCCATTTTTCTCCTTTGGGACAGAAGATGAAGTTTGTATGCCTGCTTGTTTGTGTGTTTGTTTTGTTTCAGGATGAATGAGCCCAGAATTATATGACTGTCACTGGGAAAGCAAGAATCTGAAGAAATGGGTGTAAGACAAAATGTTTAATCAGTATATTTTTACATGCCTTGTAATTTTTAATCTAGCTTGTTGTTTTTTGTTTTTGTTTTGTTTTGTTTTGTTTTTGTTTATTGTTTAATATCATTAGGTAAATTAGAGAAGTGAGCTTCGTATTATTTATTTTCAAACACAGTTTACAATCTTCAAAATGAAATTTACTGGGCTTTTGTTGAGTAAAAATGCACCTTTTCTGAATGTAAAGGTGGTAACGAGTCAAATGATGATGTAACAGATTCAGAAGAAGTAAAAACCAAGAGAATTTGCACTAGTTTTACTTTACATGGGGGTACATATCTGAAAATTAGAGTATACATATAGACAGGATGAAAATTCATGTATATTCATCCTGTGGTGCTGAAACTGAAAAAAAACTGTTGGCAAATATTATTGTTCATTTACTTATATCACATTTAATAAACTTAGGTTAATTCTGTAGTTCTTCTTCCCTCAAAAGTAAGGCGTTTTCATTCCTTACTTTATATAGCTATATCTATATATGTGTTTCTTAATATGGGATATGTATTATATCTGAGTGTATTAAAAATGTATATATCTGAGTGTATTAAAAATGAGAAAATAAAGATAGGCATATCTAGCCCTTGGTACTTTTTATTAATGATTTCAATGTGAATTGTTAAAAATAAATATCTTAGAGTCATTAGAAAAGATTTTCAAAATTATTTATTCCTTCTTTTGAATCAATGTACATTTAAAAATTGTGAGATCTATTTTACAAAAGTTTTAAGATCTTCCACTTTTCTGTTTCTATTATTTTGGTGAGCTCAAACAATAGATTGTGCAAAAGTCATAACCAAGTCACGAAAACATTTAGTCTTACTAATCAGTGTACTCAATATTCAGGATATATAAAAAATGTCAGTATCCAGGGATGCCTGGCTGGCTCAGTTGATAGAACACTCAACTCTTGATCTTGCTTTGGTGAGTTTGGGTTCCACATTGGGTGTGGGGCCTATTTTTTAAAAAAGGGGGGGAGCACCTGGGTTGCTCAGTGGTTGAATGTCTGCCTTCGGCTCAGAGCATGATTCTGGGGTCCTAGGATCCAGTCCCTCACTGGGCTCCTCGCAGAGAGCCTGCTTCTCCCTCTGCCTATGTTTTGCCTGTCTCTGTGTCTCTTGTGAATAAATAAAATCTTAAAAAAAAAAAAATCTCAAAAAATGTTAAAAGTGAAAGTGAAAAAAGAAAAGGGCAGTTGTATTTATAATAAAAAAAGATAGTAAGAGCAAAAGACCTAAAGAAAGACCAGCATGCATGGAGTTGGGGATTTGTGAAGTATATCAATTTACCATTTAATGACAACTGTATTTACCATACCCATTATATCCATAGCGTCAGATAGTCATAAACACCAAGAGTAGAAATGAAGTTGAGGAATGGGATATGGTCATGATGGATGAAGATTTACTTTTTAATTTTGATGGAGTAGCAGGAATGTTCTGTTTGATATGGTGGCATTTGGGCAGAAAGAGGAATGAATGGAGAAAGCAAGGCATGTGGATATGGGGGGGTGCGGAATATCTGTGGAAGGAGCAACAAGTTCAGAGGTTCCTTGTGCCTGGTGTTTCAAGGATAGGCCCACGGGTCTGGTGTGGGCCTAACTCGGAGAAAAACTGTACGAGTAAGATAGGATGTGCAGCTTGAGGATAGACACTTGGCAGCAACAGTAGGACTTTTCGGTTTATTCCCACGAAGTGGAAAACCACTGGAGGGCTCTCGAGAGTGAAGATGCATTATCATTAGGTTTTAATGGAATTACCATAGTTCAGATCTGGAGAATATAACTCAGGGATGAGGGCAGAAGCCGGGAAAGCAATCAGGAGGTTAATGAAATTATCCAGGCGAGATGATGGTGATGTGGCTGGCATGATAGCGGTGGAGGTGAGAGAACTGGTTAGACCAGGATATGCATTTGAAAGTAGAGCCTCCAAGTTTGGCCACTTAGTTGTCTGTCTCCTGGGCTAGATTGTTCAATCCATGAAGGCACAGATTTCTGTTTTTCTCGTGCCTGAATCAAAGGCATCTGGACCAGTTCCTGGCCTATAACAGATATTCACTAAATGCCTTACATGAATAAGTGATAAGAAGGATCATTCATATCAGTTCATGGAGTCAGGGAAATAATTTAGCTCTGTTACTTGTGTAGTCTATAAGTAGAAGCTAATCCACCTTATTTATGACCTTATTTTAACATTAAAATAACTTCAGATTCTTTTACTTGCAAATTTATAGAAGAGTTAAAAAGATGCATTAAAAATCAATATTATGAAACAGACTACATAGCATTCAGAACAGTATATAAATACACACACACACATATATGTATGTATATATAAAGACACAACTTTTTTTCTCACAACTGATATGTAAGTATTATTGTAAACCAGTAGTAATAATAGTTTCTTACTAAAGCTAATACAGGACAGTTTTCTTCTTTTATTCACTCTGGATTGAGATCTTACCCTTTGATTTCCCTGCTCCCAATTCTGCTTTGTGTGTGTGTGTGTGTGTGTGTGTGTGTGTGTGTGTGTGTACCTGGGTATGAGGCCAGACCGATTTGTACTATAATGGTGCAAGGAATATCTGTGTATATATCTATAGTCACTTAAATGTCAATTGTTTGAATAGAGATATCTTTCTGTTCCAACTGCAAGGTTTCATTAATTGTATATTTTGTCTTAACCATTGGTTGACATTTTAAAGAATATTTACTATTTTCACAATATGCTAGAATAGGAATTGATTTGATTGAAGGCACTCAGGTCATGAATATCTGTCTTTGAGTATCTAGGAATAATATATTTGATTCACTTCTTGATTCATAGATAAGAGGGGTTTTAAGTCAATGTTATATTTTAGGTGAAGGAAAAACCTTGAGAATTGTCTGGAAGCCTTGTTTCCTGTTTTTCTGAAGCCTCTGATTCATAGTTCATCTTGATTTCTAGGATCTGCAGCTTCCTCATCACTGTAGCTCCATAACGTTCCTTGCTTGTGGTTGTGTGGGGAGTCTGCTTAGCACTTGGACTCAGACTCGCTCATTTGAACATTGGAGATTTTTTAAATCTTTAAATTTTTACCCTTTAAAGATTTTTTTTTTTTAACCTACAAGCATAATGATTCAGGAAAACTCTACTTTTCTTTAAATGAAGATTAAGTCACATGCCTTTTAGCAGACTTTCTCCATAAAGGGCCACATAATAAATGCTTGGGGCTTTACTATTGCAACCACTAAATTCTGTTATTCTAGCAGGAAAGCAGACAATGAAGACATATCCAAAGGTAAGATTGTGTTCCAGTAGGAGATCGGATATGGCCCATGAACCATAATTTGCTGACCATGAACTACAGTTTTGGTAACGGTAAATAATTTTGGCATAGGTTTTTATTTTTTATTTTTTTATTTTATTTATTTATTCAAGAGAGACATAGAGAGATAGATAGAGAGAGACAGAGACACAGGCAGAGGGAGAAGCAGGCTCCATGCAAGGAGCCTGATGTGGGACTTGATCCCGGGTCCCCAGGATCACACCCTGGGCTGCAGTCGGCACTAAACTGCTGTGCCACCAGGGCTGCCCTGGCATAGGTTTTTAAATTTATTTTAAATATGCTCTATATTGTGAAATGTGTTTTTTTTTAATAATCTACACTCTTTTAAGAAAGAACTTTTCTGTGTATAACTGAATAACAAAATTGTGATATTTCTCTTTGATCAATTAATCTCCCATGATATGTGGAAAACCTTTTGGATCTGACTGTTATAAGCAAGTTACAAGTGCACACCTGGTGGCAGGTAATATCCTTACAGAGAGGGAACACTCAAGAGGAAATCATTCACCCCTTGGGTACTGATCCTTGGTAAGCTTGAATAGTGAAAACCACCCTGCATCTTGAAAGGCATCAGCAAGCTGAGCTTCTGTTTCAGTGAGGGGGTTCTTTTGTGTTAAGAGTTTTCCTAGTCAGTGATTTGGAACGTCTCAGGAAGGGCAAACTAACCCAGCAAACGTCCTTGTCATTCTTCTGAATTTGTGTTTGCTGACGTATTTCTTCCCATTTCCTAGGAGACCAGTTGCCCTATCAATCTCTTCTTTCAAACTTAGCCTCTTGTTATATCTAGAAATATTTTATTAAAAAAAAAACAGCTGTGGATTTGAGTTAAATTTATGTGTGTTATAGTTTTCCTAATGGTGAAAACATCCAAGCTTGTATTACTGATATAAAGTAGAAGTGCTCTCTTGACTTTGCCCAAAGCAGAGTTAGGCAAGGAAAATAAGAGGAAAAAAAAAAAAAAAAAAGAAGAAGAAGAAGAAGAAGAAGAAGAAGTTCTAGAGGACATGTGTAGATGTGATAAGACACCCACCTCGAATTCTCAAATCCTGCAGAGACTATTAAGGACAAGCATGGTTAGCCGGGAAGAAGTTAAAGCAGCGTGCACTTATACATCTCCTGTACACATCTAAAGTATCTTTCAACCCCTTTAGACTCATATTTTCTGGTACAATGACTGCTACTAGTTTTGTAAGTGCTACTGCTAATTGAAACCACATCGTGGTCAGATAAAAAATAAGCCAGTCAGGCATCCTGCTGGAAATGTACCCAGCAGGACAGCCCCTTTGTTCTCCTTAAAAATGAACTAATTCAGGAAAGGCACTGCCTCTAGATCATTATCCATTAATGTATGCAACATTCCCTCTGCCCCACTCTTTCTGCTTTCTCCCATCACCCTTCACTATAATTTTCTTGTGGAAAAATAAAAGAACGCCAGTTCTCTTGTAAACTGCATAATTGGGTTTAATATGCAGACTTGCCATTTCTAGGCATGTACGTTTTCTGCATTAATGGGAGCTATACACGGAGCATTTAGAGATCACCTGTGGATAGGCTTGTTAATTAACAGAGTTAGAGCCCTATTTCATTCCATTTAAACCAGAGTAATTGAAATCAGGGTAATCACCACCGCAGTATTCAGTACTTTCACCCCTTTCAAGGTTATTTTAGCAATTATGTTCTTGGCTGAGCGTATTAGTAAATGCTGAGATTACTTCCTGTATCATCTGACTTTTCTCAATCCTGTGCCCTATGGCATGTCTTTTTTCATGATTGCATTAGTTGAAAAAGCTAGAAATAATCTGTGTCATCCTCTAGCCTTTCAAAGAAATTATTAAACCTAATCCAATCTACTAGTACTTGTCCAGGCCAAAAAAAAAAAAAATCATAATATCAGGTTTAATTTAATCCCCAAGTAGATCAATGTCACCTTGTTAAGGATTAAAAGAAAATTTATATACTATCAAATTCAGTAATACCTGGTTGTTAGTGCGGCTTTGAAGGTTTCTGCCTCTGTTATTGCATAATACTTATTTGTGATAAAAAGATTTTGTTTTGCTTTTTTATTTTTTCAAATCTGTAAATGAACATAGTTATTCTCCATTTTATCAGATAGGAGGACTAAACTACTTCAACCTACAGCCAAAAAAAAAAAAAAAAGTCACCTGAAATCATATTTTAGGAGAGAGTCCCACTTGTATCATCTATGTATTACCCTATGTTTTCCCCTAGGAAAGAAAAGTTTCCTGTTGCTGCTTTGCATCATTGTAGGATTAGGATATGAATTCCGAGTTGTTATTATAATGGTTCTGTTTCATTTCAAAATAAAATAAAAATATTTTATCTTTTTAAAGATTTATGTATTTATTTAAGAGAGAGAGAGAGAGAGAGAGAGCAGAGGGAGAGGCAGAAGGAGAGGGAGAGAATCTCAAGCAGACTCCCCACCGAGTAGGGAACAGATGTGGGACTTGATCTCACAACCCTAAGATCACGACCTAAGTCAAAATCCAGAGTAGGATGCTTAACTGACTAAGCCACCCAGGTGCCCCTAAATGCTTTCTTTTATTCAAAGTGACATTGCATAGTGGCCCAGTGATTTTCCCCCTACTTACCCATTTTTCCGGGTAAAATTAAGACCAGCATAACATTGCCTTGCAACAGTAGATTAACATTAGGAGCTTGTGCTGTGTGTGTGGTCATTTACCTCCCACATATTCAGCCCCTTCCCACTTGTGCTTGGTACAATTTCTACAAGTAATATTTACTGATTTTTTAATTTGCATATCAAAAGAAACCTTTCTCTGAAGACTGATGTCACCAGTGATATATTTATTTAGTGACCATTTTTGGCACCTGAACATATTCACAATCTCACAGTTTCATCATAAAACAAGTATACGGCTCATGTTGCCAAGTGTGTTTAATGCATGAGAGCATATTGTGTATTTAGTTCTTTGAGATGGCAATGGGGATGCGTACACAGTTCATTCGGTATTGTTGTTTGAATTATGTTTGTATGAGGATCATCTGAAAGCTGCTGGAAATGTAATTATTTTCAGACATCCATATACCCTGTCCAATGATATTTGCAGGAAATGTTGACATTTATATACATATTGGAACATTTTCCAATGGGTTAGTAAATATTATCATTTACTATCATTTATTATCGTTTCTTTTTAGAGAGAGAGAGAGAGAAAGCACACATGTGCTCAGGGGAGGGGCAAAGAGAGATGGAGAGAATCCCAACAGGCTCTGTCCTGAGCGTGGAGCTCAATGTAGGGCATAGTCTCATGACCCAGTGATCATGATCTGAGCCAAAATCAAAATTCAGATGCTTGAGCTATCGAGGACCTCCAATAATATCATTTCTAAATGCATTTTCTACCTATATTTAAGCAAATTTCTCTTTCGGGAAACTCTTCACTCTCTGCTTTCCAGTTAAAATTGTCTAGTTAAGAACACTCTTTTAAATCAACTTAAGCCTATGAAGGATTTAAATTTAATACCTTAAGAGAGAGAGAGAGAGAGAGAGAGAGAGAGAGAGACTCACAATATTAATGATAATTTAAATTCACTGTGTTTGTCAGAAAAAAAAATCATCAGAAATAAGACATCCTTGGTATCTTCCATGCTATTCTACACAGAAGAGCTCAGCAATAAGCTACTTCAGCAATTCTAGCTCATCCTGCCTTGCAAATTTACCCAAACACATTTCTGTTTCATAGTCTACCCTGATTTGGTAATATGCAATTAGAGAAAATGACCATTTTAATATAGAACAATTTTCTTGTAAATTATACAGTAAAAAATATTTGAAACATATTAAAATCAAATGGATTTAGAATGATTATAGTTATGAATGACTGTAATTTGGTCTTACACAGCTAATTCCAAACACTGCACAGCCGCTTAGCAATTTCCATTCTCTAAATTTCTCATAATGGGATTTAAGGAAAAAAAAAAGTGAAATCATCATCTTTTCCTCAAACCTCCTCCCTCTTGTTGCATATTCTATTTCAATAAATGATCCACCACCCTTCCTATCACCCTAGTTGGGGAAACCCTGTAGTGACTCCAGCCTCTTTCCTCCACTCATTACTACCACATCCATGGCTATAGAGTTTTATCTCTCGCACATGTCTAGATGAGTCAGTCCAGTTCCCCTCATTTCCTCTGTCATCTGCTCTCAGTTGAAACCCTCACTACTCATTAATCTATGAGCTTCCTTGGCTAGGCATGTAGCCCACCAAACACACATCCCTCAATTCATGCTCAGCAGAGCTGCCACGATGGTCTCTGTAAAAGGAAAATCCAACAATGTCAGATTTCTGCTTAAAATACTTCAATGAATAAAATACAAATGTTATTTAGAGTAAATACAAACTCCTTGGTCAGGTATTCAAGATCCTTCATGCAGGAGCACTCCCTGGCCAATGTCTCCAGCCCCATCTCCCACCATCATATCATTTGCACTTGCCTTTCAACCACATCAAATCCACATTTCTCCGAACACCGACTCTTAAAGCTATCTGCTTTTGCAAAGTCTTTTCCTTTGCCTGTGAAAAAGCGGACAGAGTGAAAAATGTTTTTCACTGCTTTTTTTTTTCCTTTACAGTCATTCTTTCTTCTCCTTCAGGATTTAGGTCCTTTATAAGCTCTTCCAGGAACCCTCCTGTTAAAGAAAAGATTATTCTGATATTTGTTAAAATGGTAAGGAAGACTTGATACAAAAAGCATCAAGATCGCTGTAATAGGGGTTCTGCAATGGACAGGAGAAATCAGGTTCAATTCTAAATATGATAAGGACCAGTGGGGATTTATAGCTAATGACAGAGTGAAGGGGTTTGTGGATACACAGTTGCTAGAAGGAGAGAGACCTCAAGGGTAGGGGGACTCTTGCAAAGCTGACAAGATTCTTGCTAAACACCGCCCAAGGATTTAAACATCTAAGGTGAGGAGATGAGGTACCTGAGCAGATATTAAGGGTCAGTGATGACTTAGCAGGATTGAACAGGCCAACAGCAAGAAGGGGCCAATGTCCAGGTTAGTGGAAAAGAGGGCTCAGAAGAGCCAACTAAAATTTAGGCAACAAGAGAAGCATTGTCCCTTCCTTAAGTCCCAGACAGAGTTAGCTCGCCACTCCTCTCTGCAATTTCCAAGGTTCCTTTAGCACATGAAATATATCTAGAATTCACTTGTCACATCATCTTGTATTATGAGCATTTGTTTGCCCTTCCTCTAGTGTGAGAGTCCTCTGGAAAGGAAAATTTTGACTCTTGGTTCTAGGTAGCCTGGTATCTTGCATATTCACTTTCTCTTATGTGTTTAAGAAGGTTTGTTAACTAAGAGCTGTATAAGAATGGAGGGGAAATTTTAAATTATCATCTCCCTTTTCCTCCAGGGACCACTTTGTTTTTAGTAAAGTATCTTTGATAGATACTTAAGTCCTTTGACATGGGTCTTATCCAACTGGATGAGATCAATATTATTCATTCTTTATGCTCTTTTTTTATTGCTGTACATATTTGTCTTGTGGAGGGATATATATAGGCTAAACCTTGTTACAACAAATACCATTAAGAAGGGAACACTGAATCTTATCTATGTGCCATTTTCAATGGTCTGTTACTGTAAATAATAGTTTTTTATAATTACAACAATAGATTTTCAGTATCTTAGAGGTTTGTGGGAATGAATAATGAGCTATGAATGAATGAATGGATGAATGAATAAAACATCCACAACATGTTTTTTTTTTTTTTTTACTTTTCTTATCACTTTTTGCTACTATTAGAAATTAAGAACTAGTCTTAAGGCAAAGCTTGTGACAGAACATTATTATGTAGAACTTAAGTAATTATGACAATAATCATTTCTCTCTCTGTGTGAAAATGAGTTAAGTGTACTTTTATTAAATACTTAATCTCAAACTCTGTGTGTTAAATCATTTACTCCTCTCCTTGAAATATGTCTCTTGAGTTTGGGGCAGTGGTGAACTTAGTTTAAATATTCTGAACTCATAGCAAATTTCTTTAGAAACATGCAAACAGTTATTGTGTTTGGCAGAGTTATTTTAATCACACAAGCAATATGTGTTCATTTTAAAAATAATTTTAAGCGACAAATTAATATAAAGAAGGCCATTCATAATCTCATCAACCAGAAATGATCTCCATGGATGGGTAAGGAATTATTAATTTGGAAGCTGGCTCCAGTTTCTTAGGGAAAGAACTAGAAATTTTTGGGAAGAAACTGTCTTTATTTAGGAAAATATCCTAATAGGCCACTTTGAATGAGAAAGGGGAGGCCCAGAAGGCATAATCTCAAGAAAAGAGAAAGAAATTAACAGCTCTGCATAAATTAGAGCGCAAAAATAAATGAGATTAAATCCAGTGAGAGCAGAAACTCAAAACAAGAAGACATAAGACTACTAGATTCTATAAAGGATCAAAAACCTCAGGAAGAACCCTGATCTTCCCAGAATAGGGACAAAGTGACTTAAACCAAATTTACTGAAATATTCCAGGCTAAGGTAAATTAGATCAAGGGAGAAATTTAGCATGAGGTTCAAGAGAATGGGTTCTGGAGTAAGATTATCTAGGGGCAGTTATAGGTTCCAACACTGTTTCTTTGTGTGTCTGTGTGTATGAGAGTGATATGCATTATAGGGCCCAACCAGCAATATAGGAATCTTTAGGAAATAAAACCAAAGGAGTTTAATATTGTTCCTTCTGGTGATAGAAGAACCCAAGTGGAGACAATATGGCAACTAGATGAAGTTATCACCAACCTTATGCTAAAGGAGAATGGGAGGAAGGGGAGTTAGCAGAGCCCAAGGGTGATAGTCATGTGTCAGAAGCTAGAATCAGGCCAAAGGAAATTGTAATTGTGCTGGGCCTGTCTTCTTGGAACTGGAGCCACAGAGAAAGCACAATAGCTGCCAGAAACACTGCCCTGGGAAAACATCAAAACTCTAACCTGGAGAAAACTCTTTGGTCATATACATCCATAATCTGGATGAAAGAGGAAGAAAATAATTCTGACTTGCAGGGAAATGTGAGGAAAGAATATGAAAGCAAAGAGATTCAAATCTGTTTGTATATGTGTATGTATGGATATTGTCAAATTCACTCACACACACACAAATATATATATCACAAAACCAAATGAAATCATCATACACACGTCTTGCAACTTAATTTAATTCTTAATGTGACATAGATATTCCCCCATGACACAAAACATAAACATAAAGCCATATATTTAGTACTATGGCTGCATTATTAGTCTGTTATTTAGCTATAAAATATATTTATATGGTCCTATATTGCTCTTTCATATTGGCTTTTATTCCTTTTCTTTTGAGAAAAACATAATACGTAATATACTTTTAAAATTTTCAGTGCTTTCGTGTTAGAAAGTGTGTATACTATGCTTGCAAATGTGGGTTTTAAAAAATTGAAACCTTATTGCTGCATTGCTTTTTTTCATCAAAATCTCTTAAGAAACAGATTGTGTAATGTGTGTCAATAACTTCAAAACAAATAATTAGCATCAGAGTTGGGATTTCATCACTTAACATCCATCATAAGCATCCTGATTTCTTTGAAGTTTCCTCTTGAAAATGATATATGTCATCACGTTAAGTCAGGACTGGTTAGTAAGCAGAGCATGGCCAAGGTCACTTGAAGGTTTCTTTGATGCAGACATTCCTCAATTTAGAGCTGAAATAATCCTGATCTTCCTAAGTGTGCTTTACCTTTCTGACAAGTGGAGGAAGCTGTATAATTGACTTCTTCAGGTTCACAGAATCTTTTGCATATACAGAACATTTAGACACTAAATAGAGTGATCTGTAAGCCATATGCAAGTGTAACAGTCAAAATGTGATATAAGCCTTTGGACAACAGTTGAAATTTTCTCTCTCTCTCTCTTTGGTATTTTGTATGGTCTCATTTTAAATTACATTTTTCCAAATGAAAATACCAGATCAAAATAGATATATATAATCTTTTCATACTCTTGATTTCAAAGATACAGAACTATAAGGCATTCAGAGGAACTAAGGTTCAGGCAATGGGCCCATTTTACAAATGTCTACCATCCCTTGGAGTTGGATTTAACTAACTCATTTAGGTATTCAATAACCCACACCAAACTATACATCATTACAATTGACAAACCTACAGTGACCCATCTTAGTTACAGAAAGTCCATAGTTTATAGAAGCATTTACTCTTGGTGTTACACACTCTATGGGTTTGGACAAAAGTATAAGGTACCCATTGTTAAGTATCATACAGAGTATTTTCACTATCCTAAAAATCCTCTGTTCTCTACCCATTCATCTTTCTCCCCTAACTCCAACCCTAGGCAACTACTGACCTTTTTACTGTTTCCATAGTTTTGCCTTTTCCAGAAATTCATATAGCTGGAATCATACCATACTATGTTTCCAGATTGACTTCTTTCTCCTAATAACATGCATTTATGTTTTCTGTATGTGTCCTCATGCCTTGATAGCTCATTTCTTTCTAGCACCAAATAATATTACATTGTCTGAATATACAACAGCTTATTTATCCATTCACCTACTGAAGGATATCTTGTTGTTTTCAATTTTGACAAATATGAGTAAAGCTGCTATAAACATCCATATGCAAGTTTTTTTGTGTAGACAAAAGTTTTCAACTCTTTCGGGTGAATACCAAGGAGCAGGATTGCTGGATCATTTGGTAAAACATTTAGTTTATAGGAAACCATCAAATTGTCTTCCAAAGTGACTGTACCATTTTGCACTTCAGCACTAATGAATGGGAGTTCCCATTGCTTCACATTCTCACTGCCACTTGCTATTGTCAGTGGTTTGGATTTTGGCCATTCTAATAAGAGTGTAGTAGTATCTTGTTGTTTTGGTTTGCATTTTCCTGATGACGTACGATGTGGAATATCTTTTTGTATGCTTATTTGTCATTTGTGTATCTTCACTGTGAAGTGTCAGTTCAGGTTTTTGGCCTATTTTTTAATTGGGTTGTTTGTTTCCTTATTGTTGAGTTTTAGGAATTTCTTTTATATTTGGATACTAGTCCTTTACCTGTTGTACTTTTTTGAAAACACTTTCTTCCAGTATGTGGCTTGTCTTCTCATTCTCTTGATACTGTTTTTCTGTTTTTCTCAGAGCATAATTTTTAAAATTTTAGTAAAGTCCTGCTTACTGTTCTTTCTATCATAGATCGTGCCTATGGCATTGTATTTAAAAGTTGTTATCATATCCAAGGTCATCTAGATTTTGTTTTATGTTATTTTTAAAGCATTTTATAGTTTTCTGTTTTGCATTTAGATCTATGAATTGATTTTGTGAAGGGCATAAGATATATAAGTTCATTTTTTGCAAATGGATGTCCAGTTGCTCTAGCATCACTTGTAAAAGAGGCTATCTTTGCTCCTTTGTATTGTCTTTGTTCTTTGTCAAATATCACTTGACTATATTTCTGTAGTCTATTTCTAGGCTTTCTATTCTGTTCCATGGATCTGTTAATCCATTCTTTTTCCAATACTATACTGTCTTGATTACTGTAGCTGTATAATATAATCTCCAGATTTTTTATAAATGGCATACCGTGTTAACCAGTTTGGGTTGCTATAACAAAAATACCATAGAATTGGGTGGCTTACACAATAAACATTTATTTCTCACACTTCAAGAGGCTAGGAAGTCCAAGATCAAGGAATCAATAGATTCAAAGTTTGATGAAAACCCTCTTGCTGGTTTGTAGATGGCTACCTTCTTGCTATCCTTACATGGCTATGAGAGAGATGATTTTTCTAGTGACTCTTCTATGGACACTAATCACACTCATAAGAGCTTAATTCTCATGACCTAATCACCTCCTAAATGCCTCACCTCCAAATACCACCACACTGGGGATTAGGGCTTTAATACATGAATTTGGAGGTGTGTGTGTGTGTATCTGTGCACTATTAAATTTGCTAAAAAAAATACATACTCACTTAACAAATTGAAAAAAAAAATCACATCTAGAGAGTTGAAACAAATAAAACAGCTCAATTTAAAAAAAAAACTGTGGATGAAATTATGAGGAAAACTTATGTAAGGAGGTATCACATGTGGCCTCATAAATAAAGTACATATATTGAAACTTCGTTTTACCTGGCTTTAGTGAACACTTTTAGGTATGAGCTTTTAGAAAACAGGGCACCAACAAAAAACACAGATACACACCACTCTCTCTTAGAATGAGATATTTCGTAGAAGTAAAAATCATAATTTTGTAGTAATATAGATCTTTGTCCCAAATAGAGATTTGTTTCTAAGAGAGAGATATTTTTGCAAATATCCATGAGTTTTATAAAATTGGCCAAGGTCCTAGCCTACAGAGAAAATTTTAAGCATTACCCTAAATTACACATCAAACAGGGTACATTATATGGAGAGTTAAAAATACACTCTTACATAATTTTTGGATTAAAGCAAAAGTTAAAACCAAAATTAGAGATTATTTATAAATAAATGACAATGAAAATGTAATGCTATGAAACCAATGGAATGTGGATAGAATGATACTAAATGGAACATGTATCACATTAAATACATTTGTTTTAAAAAATATAAAATTAAATAAAGAAGAAGCCAAAGAATAAGCAACAAAGTAAACTTCAATCTGGTAGAATTAATAAAGATGGGAGCAGAAATTAACCAGTACAAATATGAAAATTAGAATTTATTATTGAATCCAAAAGTAGTTTTTTGAAAGTTTCAATGAATTAGATAAATCTTTGAGAAGTCTGATCAAATAATAAAGGGGGAAAATGACATTATGAATAAGAAAGGAGTTTTAGCTAAAGTTATGGAGAAGATACACAAAAATTATAAGAAATCAATTCTACAATGTTATATAGATCCATTTGGACATCTAAGGCTAAATGGAAAATTCTAGAAAAATATAAATGATCAAAATTGAATAAAAAAGATAGTAAAACAGAAAAGAAGAAATTAAAAACCTAGTTTAAGTCAACTCTCATCAAAGAGGCGCAGGATACAAGGAAAGAAAATTAAAGGAAGGCACACTACATGAATATAGAGACATTTTTAGAAATGTTTTGAAGAAGGAATGTGTAGATTCATAGCCGTGCGGAAGGTGGAGGTCTCCAAAGTGGGTGTATTGCATGTGTGTGTTATTGATGCTTTCGCGCATGTAAGGGAGGTGGTGATAATTACGTAGTACACAGTGCCTGAAAAGGTGAAGGTAGCAATTCAAGGCATGGCTATTGAATTGGCCTTAATAAGGAGGTGGTTCCTGGACACCTGGGTAGTTCAGTGGTTGAGCATCTGCCTTTGGCTCAGGTCCCAGGATCAAGTCCCGTATCAGGATCCCCACAGAGAGCCTTCTTCTCCCTCTGCCTGTGTCTCTGCCTCTCTCTCTTTCTGTGTTTTTCATGAATAAATAAAAAATAAAATCTTTTTAAAAAAAAATAGGGAGGTAGTTCCATTCCTTTTTGTAACAGTAGAGAAGAAAGAAAAGATTCATATAAATGTAAATAGAATTGTATGCATTCTGGTGGAAAGGTGAAAGCATTCCCTCTGGATGTCTTTCATGTTTTCTATGAGAGAAAGCAAGACACCAGGGACTTGGAGATCTGACAATAGTAGAGAAAACCAGAAAAAGCCACTGTGGGGTTTTGGAAACTGAGTGGAATGGGAATATATAATATAAATATTTTTAGACAGTGTTGAGGGACTCCTTGAGGTTAGTAATCATAAATTCGGCAAATAGTTGGAGACATTATCTACCAGAAATCAGCAGCATGGGTGCAAATGTAGAAGTATAGTTAACATTCATCTAGAGCTGTGATTTCATCATGTGAAGAAGAAGAGACAGAGAAACAAGGGACTTTAGAACACTGGCAAGTGGCAAGCCAAAATTTTGGAATAATTCATGAATTCCAAGTTGGACGGGGAGCAAAGCAACAAAAGGAAAAGACTGAGGGATTGGAAGAACTGGAAGTTCCAGTGAAGTCAAAGCATAGGGCTGTAGTGGCATCCTTGGCCCAACCAGCACATTCCCTCTTTGCAGGCAAATTTGCATTGGAAGCCAAACTTTAATCAGATAATTGTTCTGTAAGCAGAGAGTCAGACTCATAGCAGATAATTGAATGACTCAAAAAAGCATAATTGTCCCCAAAGACCAGTGTTCAGAGTTTGAGTGCCAGGACATCCTTTCCTTAGATGGTGTTTGAATAGGCTCTGCTAATTTCTCCTTTTGGGGATTTCTTTTTTCCTGTGTGCTAAATTATCCTCTCCCTAAATGTATTCTACGTCATAATAGTTTCCTTAAATGCTCTGTAGAAATGGATTTCTGTAAAGTAATTTTGGGGAAAACCACACACTATCCTTCTGTAACAGTACATTTTTTGGATTTTTCTTCAAGCATAATATTGCTGTAATTCTGTGTTGGGTGGGATGGGGACTAGAGGCAAGAATTTTCCCTCTAAAGGGCATATAATGGGGCACCTGGATGGCTCAGTGGTTGAGCATCTGCCTTTGGTTCAGGTCATGATCCTGGAGTCCTGGGATCGAGTTCCAACCATGCTCCACATGGGGAGCCTGCTTCTCCCTCTGCATATGTCTCTGGCTCTCTCTGTGTGTCTCTCATGAATAAATAAATAAAATCTTTTAAAAAATAAAGGGCATATTATTGATTGACTATAACAAGATCATGGTAAAACAAGCAAGCAAAATATAGTCCATTTGTCTTTGGGTGAATTACTCATTTGACAACATTATTTTTTAATTGATTTTCATCATATTGGTCTGTTTGATAGAGGTGTGAGGCAGGTCTATGATCCTCCAAAGAACTGGCTGGAAGGTGGGTAAATCTATTTTTCAGGACCAACTCTCCTCACAGTGTTAGGCAAAATTCTGGAAAGAGAGATCTACTTTAAGGCATGTTCTCACGTCAGGCTTTATAAATGAGACACGTACTCTAGGCTTATAGGGACAGTCGTCTGATCCACTCTGTAAGTTGGCCCTTAGTGCTCTGAAACTCCCTTCCACAGCTCAGTGCTCTGATATGGAGAACAGGCATATGGTTGTTATCACAAATCTCAGTAGAGCCATGTTATCGTATAACCTTACCCATAACTGATTTTTAAGTCACACATTTGCAAGCAACTCCTTGAATTACTTCCACAGATGGCTAATGATCCATTATATCAAATGACAAAAGATATGTCCATTAATTTGAAGGTTTCTGAGAGGGAGTATTTCACCTATGAACTAGAAAGAAAGAAAATATAGAATTTCAATGGTAGACTCTCATGTCCATTTTATTCTGTATCCAATCATTTTTTTTAAGTTTACCCCTATTACTTTTCTACAAATACTTTACTCAGGAATCCCTCTGGTAATTCATAGTTTGCACCATATTTTCTGAAGTACCTATCCTGAAACTGTGAGTTGTGCAAATTTTGCAAGCATTTTAACATTCTTTTGTCTCGCCTTTAGATAAGGGGAAGGATATTCAAACTATAACTCTGATTTTGACCAAAATATATAGTTGTCAAGATCAAAATAAGATAAAAAATACATATTTCTAATAACATTTACCTTAAGTAAAATTAAGGGACAAATAAAATGCAATGTAACAAATAATAGAAAAGCTAATATATGTATATATTTATGTACACACACTTTTTAATTTTGTTAAAGCTGCAATTCTAACCAGAAGCATTTCATTTGAAACATACAAACCAATTTTTCCCAAATGATTATTTCTAATCATTTGGAATATATTTGGAATATTATTCCAATATTGGAATATTCCAATATTCCAAATATTGGAATCATTTGGAATATTAGAAATAATATAATCATTTCTAATCATTTGGCAACATTTCAGCTCCTGCTTTTCCTAAAATTCACACATCTATTAACTCATGTGGGAAATGCAGAAAAGATCTCACAAAACTAGTTTGTGGGCAAACTGTTGATGCAAAGCACAGCAGGCCTCTGTTATTTACTTTGCCAAAGAGCCTTTGTTCTCTGAGAATTCATCCTTCTGGTTTCTGGAAGTCAAACTGCTTAGAGTAACTTCGGATGTAATGGAAGAAACCAGAAATGAAAAACTGCATAGAACAGATTCTAACACAGTTCATTAGGCATCCAAGGAGCCTTTAGAAGGCATTAAGTCCCAGAAATTGTGGTGACAGTGTCGACAAGATCAATGATGCTCTTTGGAATATTTCATATGGGATCCTAGATATCCAGAATGTATTTGACTGAAAGAGAAGATCAAAAGAAATGGAGAAGCTTTTGCTCTTGCCTGCAATGGTAAATTTTGTTTTCCACTTAGGGTACAGTAAAGAGAAATAAAGTAAGATTTTCGTGTGTTTTTTTCAATCAGCAAATTGAAATGTAATACTTCTTAATCATTTCATTCCCAAACATTCTTCCCTTGATTATTTATCAAGAGAATGCTACGTAGAGCCATAAAACCCATCAGCATTTTTAGCCGTCTTCATCTCTATTTCGTGGCTGTGCTGGCTACCTGTGCTCTTTTGTGGACCTCTGTCCAAGAAGGCTCACCTGTGTTGGCAGGGTCCTCCATGGAAACACCAGGTCTGGTAATATAACAAGGAAGGAAAATGATTATCCAAAATGAGCTGGCTAATCCCTAATAATAATTTAATATAATATCATCCTTTTATAATATTTGCATTTTCATGCAGTGTCTCTGGTCAAAGGCATGCGGAGTTTGAGGCCTTACAAAGCACCGTTTCAGGGGCAATCATGGAGGCAGGTGAGCTCATACCCTCCTTTCTGCTCTGCATGAATTCTTTCCTGTTCAGCTCAGGCTCATGCCCACTATGTTAGGCCAAGAGTTTTCCTCCCTATGTCTATGTTATCATCAACACTTGATTGCAATCTCTTTGATGGCAGGGATCCCATTTTATGCTTCTTTAGAATTCTTTTTGATTCCTCAAACATTTGTCAAAAGGAAAGGTTAGGACCCGGGAGCAGTTTGGGCAAGAATGTTACCCTGACTGCAGCAGCACTCCCAGCAGCACACCTTCAAAGCTGCCTGTCAAGTTGTTGGTTGCTTGGTTGCTTTCTTTCCTCTCCACAGTAAAGCAACAGCAGCGCAGTAAATGATTGAGAGACTGAATTCTAGAGCCAGACTCTATTTGAAAACCATTTTTGCCTCTTATCAACTCTATGATTATGAGAAAGTTACTGAACTTCTCTATTTTATTCTGTTTCATCATCTAGATAGAAAACTATAGAAAACAATGGTACATTCCTCAAAGTTTTGTTGTGAGAGTTAAATAAATTAAATGAGTTAAACTATTTAAACTATTTTATATTATTCATATTTTATAACTATTTTATATTATATTTATATTATTAAATGAGTTAAACTATTTAAAATGCTTAGAGTAAGACCTGCGTAAGGGCTATGCATTGTTAGCTCTAATTATGATTGTTATTTATTACGGTTTTTGAGGTCTGTGGTGCTTTCAAACTATTCCATCGTCCCATTGTCTTAAAACACACCTTCTTGATGAAACTTAAGTGTTAGATTTCAAAACTAGATTTGAGTCCTGAATAAATTTGGTACTTATTTGGCTAACTGGTTTTGCTTATTCTAGTCAAATTGAAGTTATCTAAATTAGAAATTAATCTTATCTATTATGGAGGGCCTTCATATTTACACTCTTTTTTCAAGCCCTATGCTTTGGTTTAGGGATGATGATGATGGTCATATGTGGTAGAGTTAGAATTACTGGTGGATTTATTGCTTTCTTCATTTCTAGGTAGACAGACTTCTGTAAGTCTGTCCTTGGGAGCCTGCCCAAAGTGAAAGCTAGGCCTACTTCAAAGGCAGTGTGACAGCTCCATGTCTTTACTGTTCACCTCTAGGAGTCAGGATATGATACTCTATTTGCAGGAAGAATACACGAACAGGCTAAAATGACTTACATATTTGGTGAAACCAGAAATACACATTTATATAGCTACCATTTGGGAACACATAAAAAGTTTTTAGAGATAGAAGGAAGAATAAATATTATCTAGTCCACTGATCCATTCTCTAGAATACAAAGGCCCAGAAGCCAAGTTATTTGTGAAACTTTATGCAATCAGTTTAATGGAAGAACCAGGTCCAGAGTGGAGTTGGCTGGCTGCCTGGTCAATAGTGTTTGTATTATTCCATTATTCAAATGAACACCAAAGAGAGTCTCAATGTTGTATTTCTACATAATTAGCATTAATTAAAATGTATTAGGAATTTAAGAAATCTAAGATATCAGAATCAATTATCTGATAATCCAAATATAAATAGCTGGAAATAGGGATGCCTGGGTTAAGCATCTGCCTTTGGCTCAGGGCATGAGCCCTGGGTCTTGGGATCAAGTCCTGTATCAGGCTCCCTGCAAGGAGCCTGCTTCTTCCTCTGCCTATGTCTCTGCCTCTCTCTGTTTCTCATGAATAAATAAATAAAATATTTATAAATAAATAAATAAATAATAAATAAATAAATAGCTGGAAATTACTTAGAATTTATATTAAGATGTTATGCCTTCAAATTCTCTACATATATAATATACTTATATAAAATCACTAGCATATATGAATTCAGTGACTATTAAGTACAGTGTATTCTGAATACCATGTTCTCAATAAGTTTTTATAAAGGAATAATTAAAATCTGAACATTATCTTAGTGTCCTAAATAAGATAAATTAGTATAACTCAGTAACATATATAGTTTATTGTGTTAATTTTTTCTATTACAATTGTTCAAGATTTTAAGTGTTCAAACTGTATTTCAAAGAGCATAAAATGACATTTATCCTAGCTTTGAATCCACTAATTATTTTATTTTTCCTTGAAATATTTTCTGAATCTCTAGATAAATTTAATTATCATATTCTGATTCATAATTTTTGAAAAGTGTCAGATTCTCTGAGCCTTGCCTTTTTAAAAAAAATTGATTATTGACAACCTTGTGTCTACCATTTTTGTGCTTTTGTTATTAATTAATGTCTTATTTGTGACTGCAAACTCTTGGCCTCTGCTTATCTGATACTATTCCCCTTGAGATGCTTACCAACTCTTACATTCTCTGGCTAGTTCCCAGAAGTGACCTTGATTATTTTTTTTTAATTTTTAATTTTTTTTAAGATTTTATTTATTTATTCATGAGAGACAGAGAGAGGCAGAGACATAGGCAGAGGGAGAAGCAGACTCCAGCAGGGAGCCTGATGTGGGACTCGATCCCAGATTTCTGGGATCAGGCCCTGGGCTAAAGGCGGTGCTAAACCGCTGAGCCATCCGGGCTGCCCCAGTGACCTTGATTATTAATTATTGGTTAATGTATCCATATCTTTTACCCTCACCTAGATTGTTAGGCTTTTATTTTGTACTTCGTTGCCTTGTTCAATGCATGGCCAAGAGAGATACACCCTAGTTATTGTGAAATTTGCAAAGGTTTTTATGTAACTAGGGTTATTTTATAACTAACAAGTTATGGCTTGAAAACTTCAAGTCCCATCGTTTTAACATATCAACCTGATATATATTTGAATGTCTTTATTTCCTGCTACTAGGATACCAGCTTCTGTCAACTGGTCTTGCTAGGGGGGTCCGGTGATCAATATTGACTCTGTAGCATAAAATCAAAGATATCGTTTACAAGAGCATTGCCTTCTCTAGAGGTGATTTTGCCTGTTAAGGAAAAACAATATGACTCCAGGCCAGGCTTTGTTTATTTTATGAAAAGTAACCATAGTCCACAGCCTTTATAGCTCACCAGCCTGAGGAAATACTTAATGTAAGTTATCTACTGTTATATTACATCATGCTTACTCTTGCTTTGAGGCTACTCTAAAAATTTTTCAGTCATAACCCGGTGCTAAAACAGGAGGGGGCATATTTCACTATACGAGGGCTTTAAAAGTCAACAAATTAATTTGCTTTTCCCTTCCAGCTGTGCAATTCACCCCCCACTCCAGCTTTGAGCTGTAATTAAGTACATGCTTTTATAATAAAAGTAATCTTTTCCTCGTGCTTCCCCAGCTGCAAATTCTGACCCAGATTCCCATTATGAATCATGACTGTCACATGTGCTTGAAATAGGCTTCATTTCCCTCTGCCCTCCCCCAGCTGCTGGAGATTCTCACCCCTGGATTTAGCTCCAACCTTACTGTGGAACTGGAGAGAGGATTTAACTTATATGATATCTTCTTTGAAATCCTTGGGTCATTTTTGTTTGGAGAGGGGGACATCAATAATGACAACTAGGGGAAAAGCCACACTCATTTAACATTGTAGAATAAAGCTAAAGCCAGCCACGGAGCTTAGTTGGGTACAGAATTAAACATTTTTAAAGTGAAGGTACACATCTCGGATAAGAAATAAGCTAAGGAGAAGAAACGTCTAGGAAGAAATATAGTGAAGAGAAAGATACAAATTTGGCACAATTCATGACAACAGGGTCATTTATATATCCTTTTTGAGACATGTCTATTCATGTTTTTTACCTATATTTTTATTTGAGTCATTTGTCTTTTTATTGTGGGATTTTCAGAGTTATTATATATCAGAATACTAGACCATTATAAGATATAAGGCTTGCAAATATTTTCTCCTCTTCCATGATTTGTCTCATTAATTATGTGATAATGTCCTCTGCTGCACTAAGGATTTTTAATAAGGTGAGGTTCAATGTATTTTCCTTAGTTGTATGCTTTTGTTGTCATATTTATGAAACCGTTGTCTAATTCATGTCATGAAGATTTTTACCTATGATTTTTTCTAAGAAATTTAGAGTTTTAGATCTTATACTTAAGTATCTGATCAATTTTGAGTTAATTTTATATATAGGTGAAGTAGTGGATCTAAATTCATCTTAAGCTTATCGATATCTAGTTGTCCTAGCACTATTTGTTGAAAACAATTCTTTTTCCATTGAATTGTCTTGGTATCTGTTATAGGTTGACCTGTATCTCCCTCATAACAGATGCATTGAAATTCTATCCCCTTGTACCTTAGAATGTGACCTTACTTGAATATAAGGTTGCCGATGTAATTAAAATGAGGTCAGATTGGATAGGTGGGTCCCTAATCCTACATGATGGGTAATCATTATAAGAAGATGGCCATATGGAAACAGAGACACCCAGGGAAAAGGCCATGTGATGAGGAAGGCAGAGACTGGAGTTAGGAAGCTGCAAGACAAGGAACACCAAAGATTGCCAGAAAAACGAACAGAAGCTAAGAAAAGGCAGAAAAGGTTTCAGAAGGATCCTGGCCCATCTGATATCTTGATTTCAGACTTCTTTCCGCTAAAACTGTGAGACAATAACTATAATCACCTAAGCCACCCAGTTTGTGGTACTTTGTAATGGTGGCTCTAGGAAACTGATACAGCACCCTTACAAAAATCAATTAACTATAAATGTAAGGATTCATTTCTGAAGTTTCAATTCTATTATGTTGACTCATATGTCTATCCTTATGTTAGCATTACATTATTTTGATTACTGTAGCTTAGTAATAGGTTTTAAAATCAGGAAGTACATATTCTCTAAATTTTTTCATCTTTTTCAGAATTATTTTGGCTATTCTTTGTCTTTGCTATTTCAATAAAATTTTAGTATAACCTTATCTATTTCTTTTTATAAAGCAGTTAGAATTTTATTTTTCAAGACAGTTAGCATTTTAAGGAGATTTTTTTTTGTTGAATCTATAGATGAATTTGAAGAGTATTGCCATTCTAACAATTATGCCTTCCATTCCATGAAAATCAATTAAAAAAAAAAAAGAAAATCAATGTCTTTCCTCTTATTTCCTTTTATTTAGACTTCCTTTAATTAATTTCAACAATATTTTCTAGTTTTTAGTGTACAAGTTTTGTACCCGTTGGTTAAATTTATTCCTATGTAGTTTATTGTGCTTTATACTCTTCTAAATGGAATTACTTTGATTTTATTTTTAGATTTTTCAATGGTAATGTGTAGAAATAAAACTGATTTTTACACATTGATCTTGTATTCTGAAACACTGCTGAACTCATTTTCTAATTATACATTTTTAAGTGTGTGGATTTTTTCAGGTGTATATATGTATATACCAATATATATTACATACTGATTTTCAAATGTTAAACCAGTTGTGAATACCTGGGGTAAATTGCATTTGGTCACAGTGTACAACACTTTTTACATTTTGCTGGATTTAGTGTGCTATTTTGTTAAGGTTTCTTGCATTTATATGCAAAGATGTTGGTCAGTAGTTTTCATCTCTTGTGATGTGCTTAATTTTGGTATCAAGGAAATACTGAACTCATAAAATGAGTTAGGAGATATTTCCTTCTCTTCCATTTTCTAAAATTCTTTTAAAATTAAAAAAAAAACTTTAAAAAATTATTTGTGCAGGATTCACATTAATTCTCCTTTAAACATTTGATATGCCATAAATCCAAACATCATAGATGTTTCTTTGTGGGAAGTTTATTATTATTACTATTATTTCAGTCTCTTGATTTATTATTAGCTTATTCAGGTTTTAATTTTTTTTAACCAATCAATTTGGTCATTTGAGTCTCCGAAGAATTTGTTCAATTCATCTAGGTTATCTAGTTAGCATAGTATTATTCATAATATTCCCTTAAATCCCTTTTCACTTGTATAATGTCAGTTGTCATATCTCCCATAGCATTTTTGATTTTAATAATCTGAGTCTTCCTTTTTTATCCTTAGTCAATCTCGGTAAAGAATTGTCAATTGTGGGATCCCTGGGTGGCGCAGTGGTTTGGCGCTTGCCTTTGGCCCAGGGCGCGATCCTGGAGACCCGGGATCGAATCCCACATCAGGCTCCCGGTGCATGGAGCCTGCTTCTCCCTCTGCCTATGTCTCTGCCTCTCTCTCTCTCTCTCTGTGACTATCATAAATAAATAAAAATAAATAAATAAAAATTAAAAAAAAGAATTGTCAATTGTGTCAATCTTTTTATAGACTACTTTTGTTTTTGTTTTTGTTTTTGTTTTTTTGAGTCCCTTTATTATTTTTCTATTCCCAAATTCTTTATTTCCACTGCAATATCTAATATTTTCTTCCTTCTGCTTGTTTTGGGCTTATTTTCTTCTTTTTTTAGTTATCTAAGGTGGAAGTTTAAGCTATTGATTTGAGATTTTCTGCCTTTTTATTATTTTTATTTTTTTTAAAGATTTTATTTACCTATTCATGAGAGACACAGAGAGAGAGAGTGGCAGAGACACAGGCAGAGACACAGGCAGAGGGAGAAACAGCCTCCATGCAGGGAGCCTGATGTGGGGACTCGATCCCGGGTCTCCAGGATCACACCCTGGGCTGAAGGTGGCGCTAAACTGCTGAGGCACCTGGGCTGCCCAGATTTTCTGCCTTTTTAATGTATACATTTAGAGCTATAAATTTTTCTTTGAGCACAATTTAGCTGCATCCCATTAGTTTGGGTGTGTTATTTTTTCAGTTTTACTTGTCACAAAGTACTTTCTAACTCCTCTTGTATTTTCTTCATTGATTGGTTATTTAGCAATGTGCCGTTTAATTTCAAAATTTTTACAAATTTCGTAAATACCCTTCTTTTATTGATTTCTATTTTCATTTCATTATGGTTAGAGAATATGCTCTGTATAATTTTAATTATTTTAAATTTGTCTCATTTATTTTACAGCCTAACATAAGATTTATCCCAGAGAATGTTCCATGTGTATTTGAAAATATTATACTGCTATTGGATGAAGTGTTCTGTATATATCTGTTAAATCTATTTGTTAGAATATTGTCCAAGTTTTCTACTCCTTTTTTGATATTTTGTTTGGTTTTTCTATCCATTATTGAAAGTTGAGATCAAAATCAACTGTTATTGTTTAATTGTCTATTTTCTTCTGTAATCCATTCACTATATGGTAAGTATTTTTGGGCTTTGTTGTCACATGCATATATATATAATAGTTACATCTTCTTGATGGATTGACCTTTTCTCATTATAAAATGTCCTTCCTTGTCTCTGGTAACAATTTGTGTCTTAAAGTCTATTTTGTGTAATATTGCTATATGCATCCTAACTCTTTTGGTTATTATTTATATGGTATATATTTTTATCTTTTTACATTCTACCTATTTGTGTAGTTGAATCTAAAATATGTCTCTTGTATACACTACATAATTGGATTTTTAATCCATTCTGTCTTTTAATTTAATAATTAATAATTTAAGAACTTCTACCTTAAAAAAAGAACTTCTACCTTTTAATTGATGAGTTTAATACATTTACATTTAATGTAATTACTGATAAACTATAATTTACATCAAACATTTTGTTATTTTTTATATGTTTCAGATCTTGATCCTTCCATTACTACCTTATTTTGTGTTAAATAGATATTTACTTGTGTGTCATTTTAATTCTCTTGAATTTTTTGTACTCTATATTTTTTACTTATTAGTGATTGACCTGGGGATTATCATTAACATCTAGATTAATAACAACTTACTTTCAACAGTATAAAAAACTTTTGGTCCTGTATAGCTCCATCTTCCCACCTTTATGCTATTATTATAACAACTACATCCTTACATGTTTTGTGCCCAGTAACTTAGATTTATAATTATTGCATTATGCAATGGCGATTTAAGGCAGTTAGGGAAGAAAAAAGGAGGTATAAATACAAATATATTTATACTGCTTTTTACTTATATTTGTCAGTACTTTTTATTTCTTTATGTGGGCTTTTGTTACTGTCTAGTTTCCTTTTATTTGAGCCTCAAGGTCAGTCAGGGGTGAGAGATTAGGCCCTTTTATGTCTTTCATGAGCATGCATACAACAGCATGCAACCTGTGCAAGAGGGCTGCTTTCTAGGTTTCCAAAGACAAGTTGAGTCTTTCAGTCCCCTATGGCCATCCCATCCTGCAGCTTTTCATTCCAAGCTTTTTGGCTAATCTATTATTTGCCCCAACTTTTATCCATTGTCTCAGAGAGCTTTGATGTTAAAGCGTTAGACAAATGCCTCCTCCCTTCAAGGCACTTAGAGCTGGGTGAGATCAAGTGAATTTGAATTAAGACAAGTCTTTTGAGTGAGGGTTTCCAGGGGACCACACCAGACAGGTCCAATAATAACAATTGTTTAGGAATGAGGTCCATTCTTTCTCAAGTACCAGGAATATGGGATGTTACTTTTCATTGAATCAGAGAGAAGGAGATGAGGCTAAGGTAAATTAAAATACCAGAGAGCTTGCTGTTCTGACTGAGATTCAGTAGTTTATCCTGACTAAATGCCCCCCCCCCCCCACCGCAGTTGCTATAATTCCCAGAGTTCTGAGAAGAAAAGAAAAAGAAAGGAATCTGGAAAATTTTGCCAGATTTTTTGCTTTTATGGAGGGGTGAACTTTTTGAGAGCCTCACTATCCCATTTCCACTAGCATCTGGTGACATTCTATGTTTTGTGGCACATAATCATATTTTATTGACCATAATCACTAATAATATGAGGTCATCAATGTGAAAAAAAATGGGCACTTACATTTTAGCTGTTACATTATTTAGGTCTCCCAAATTATTGTATTTGATCAAAAGTTGGGCATCTATCAGTTTCTAATGCTTAACTTCAGTTTTTATATGAGACCATTTTTTTAACCTAAACATTAAAAATTGCCTTTCACTGCTTACTACTTTAAACATTAAAAATTGTCTATCACTGCAATGATACAAATTAGGTCTATATATTTGAAAATACCAAAGGACATTACTACAGGGAGGCTTTAGCTACGAATGATTTGGACCTCAGAGCTAGTGTTATGGCAATGATTGGGAAGTTCCAGGATTTTAGTCACAATTAAGCACTTTTCCTGTAAACCAAACTCACATTGTCAACAAGGCTTTTAGTAGAATAGGAACTATTGCTAATACTTTATTTAGGAACAAAATAAGGTTAGAAATAACTGTGGAATGAGGAGGAAAAGAACATAAGCCTAAAATTATATGCAACTATGTTACTTATCTCTACTTAATCTTTTAATTTTGTTATTTTAGTAGTGAATTGTATCCTTCAGCAGCTTTTAATTTTTCTCTAGAGAAGAGTATTCTGAATGGCTAACCACAAAACAGATTGCTTGCTCTGAGTGATATATAATATGAGTTGAACTGCTAATGGAGAACAATATTTAGAAATGTGGACATAAATGGGAATTTTCAGGCCTACAGGCAGAGGCTATAGCATACCATGATCTTTCTTTAAATTTTTTTTTTAATTTTTATATATTTATGATAGTCACACAGAGAGAGAGAGAGAGGCAGAGACACAGGCAGAAGGAGAAGCAGGCTCCATGCACCAGAGCCCGACGTGGGATTCGATCCCGGGTCTCCAAGATCGCGCCCTGGGCCAAAGGCAGGCGCCAAACCGCTGCGCCACCCAGGGATCCCCCATGATCTTTCTTTAAATTCCACTGTCCTAGGGTTTAATATCACTTCATGGTCTTTGAATAACACTTCAGGTACATTTCTTCTCTATCTATCCTTTTGAAAAATTACATATCCTTTATGTTGTGATGAAGGAAAACAATGTCTCTGTTCAAGAGGGAAGTAGAGCCTTGCAATTTTCAAATGACAATTCCTTCCAATATCAAAACATATCTCTCATATGTACTCACTCACTCTGCAACTAAACTATCTGTTATACTGTGAGGCTTTTCCTTCTCATCCCATTAAAAGCTAAATTAATATATCTTCTCCTTGTCTTGTCATGGAACTCTATAAATACTTCTATTATATCATTGTCTATATTGTATTCTGGTGCATCTAAGTCTATTTCCTCAGTTCAAGATTAAGCTCCTGTACAGTAGGAATAAACCATTATTTATCTATTGCTTATAACTCTAAGAGAATTTTCACAAATTCTATGAAAGTAGCATAATTTGATAAAAGAAAATGCTAAAGTTACTTACCTGAGACAATGCAGTAGAAGAAGATCTTCCTAAGGAGAATACATTTAAGCTGATTCTGGAAACATAAATTAAACCAGACAGATAAAGCTGAAGTAAGGGAGTAGGCAGGACCTGGAAAAGAAATCTCAGGTCAGGGAAACAACCTATAGAGTGGACTTGGAAGGAGGTAAATGAGTTACATGAAACTGCAAGGAGGCCAATGGACATGTTGTTTTGCTCACATTAGGGAGTAGGAAAAGCTGTGCAGGTTCAGCAGCACAATCATACAGGACTCTAGAACTATGATAAGTAGCTTTATTCCAGATACTTTATTCAAAGTGGCAATTGAAGGTTGCAAGCAAGGATACAGTAGTCTAATTTTCACTTTAAAACAACCATCAGGATGTGAGAAGATATTAGGGTTACACCCCTTACAACCAAGGAGACCTGTCAGGAGGCTCAAGCAGAAATCCTAGTGTTGATGTATGAATGTACAAACTAGGATGAACAATGGACTTGACATAAGGTGGACATATATTCGGCTTCATGGTTAGAGTAAGCTAGACCTAATAATCAGTGAGTGTATGTGATAGGTAAGGGAATGGATGTGTTAAAATTGATTCTTGTGTTTTAGGCTTGAACACCTTGGAGAGTGAACAATATAGATATATTGTTCATTCTCCATGAAAAGGAAATAAGGATGGACAGGCAAGGAACAAAAATTGAGAAATAGAGCAATGGTTCATTTTAGAACATGTTAAGTCTGAGATGGAGAGGGAATGTGGACCATTCACATTTGGAAAAGAAGAGAAATGAGGATTACACTTGGGACTCACGAGAATATGGTTGTTATTGAAAACTATAGGGATGGAGTGAGTTTAAAGTAAAATAGAAGAAGGTCCATTTGCAAGACCTGAGGCACTTCAACATTTAGAAATTAGGCAGAGGGAAAGGCCAATGAGGTGAAGAAAACCTCAGAGGTGAATAATGTTATAGAAGCAAAATGAAGGGAAATTTTTAAGACATAATTTTATTTATTCATTAGTTCACCATGTAGAACTAAGCTTTAGGTTTGGTGCCAGCCTGTCTAGCTTCATATCCAACCTCCACTTTTCGTCTTTTTGTGCCTCAGTACCTTTCCCATGGGTTTTTTCCCCCCATAGGTTTTTGTTAAGACAAAATTAATCAATGCACCAAAAATACATAGGACAACATTCAATGAGTGTTTGTTGTCATTTTTATTGTTTCTCACTCACTGGGAAAAACTGATTGTAATGGAGGTTTGGGAAATAAGAATCAAGGCCTTAAGGTGATAAGAGTTATTGAATAAATTTGAAGAGAGAAGTAACTGTAACAGACAAAAGTGACTGGCTAATGAACCATTGCCAATGTTCTCTCCCCCACTAATAATTTTTGCTGTAGTCTAGGAAGCCTTATTTTTGTTTTGTTTTGCTTTTAGTTCCTGAGCTTCTATTGCAACCAGAGATATTTATAGGCTAAATTTTGGCATGGTTGAATTTAGACATCACCTAATATAAAGTCTAGTCCATTGCCCAGTTATTATAAAACAAGGCATGCCAGACAACAATTCCATACCTATACTGGTCTTAATATTTTTATGGCCATATTCTTCCATAAGAGAAGACAACCAATGACTACCAGACTTTTAAATAATACCAACAATATGACAAAGAAGGACAAAATGAATTGCAAAGTAAATAGTGATACACCAAGGAATAGAAAATTAGTCATAAAAATTCATCACTTGTGTTGTCAGAGTCAAAAAGATATTGTATTGACAACATAAGAAGGATGAATTATGAAGAATGGGCAAAGAATTAAAACATATTCCTTGAAGTTGAACTATGATTTTCATTAAAAAAATCCAAGAATAATGTCAAAAATATCTCCCAGACTACAGAACAATAAAATAAAGGATTAGAATGTATGCTTCTAAGATGTACAAAATCTCAAAAATTTTACTTTCTTGCTGCCTTCTTTAGGAAACTAATTAAGGATATACTCTAAAAGCAAGGGGAAATTAAGAAAGACATGGGGTCCATGAAATAGTGCTTTAGGAGAACAGTGAACTTCCCTCAGTATGAAAATAAAATAGTAAATGTGGAATGCAGCAAGCCAACATGGGAATGTGAGAGTAGAAAATTCTAGAAGGGAGAATTTGGGGAAATAAGGGAAGTTGATGGCAGATGAATTATGGGGTGCTTAAGAGAAATCTGAAAGTATTATCAAAATGATTGATGGAATATAAGAATTATGAATCCATTCTGTAGACTCTAGTCATATACTGTTTTGAGCGGCACAAGTTTGTGAACTCAGATCTGCTTGGCTCTACAATAAACACTTAGGACTAATCATAATTATGGAATGTTTCTCAACTTTTAGAATCAACTTATAGATAAATCACATAAAGCCTAATTATTATTACTGAAAATATTGTAAATATTTTAATAAATTAATAATGCAATTATCATATTATTAATACAATTAATAAATGTTAATCATATATTGATAATGTAAATGTTATCAGCCTTATTAGGTAAAAGTAAAGATGGATCTGTAGCACTTGAGAGTGGAAAATGAGAAGAGGTGAAGATATGTTAAAGTCTTCATCTTATAAAAGAAAAACTGAGTAAGTCTGATTGAACAAGAAAATAATTTAGTCTTTAGTTGAAAAAATGACAAGTGGAAAGACCAAAAATAATGTATATACCTATATCAGAAAGGGAAGAGAGACTTGTGCTGTAAATTGCTAAATCCTAATCTATTATATTAGAAAGTAATAGAATATGTACTTATTTTAGCATAAAAGAAATGGAGCTATAGTTGTGTTATTCATAGATATAGAAAAGAAGGAAATGATCATAACCATTAAAAGTGTTTGCCAGCCTCCTCTCCTCAACATCCTAGAAGAACTAGAATAAATGCAGTGGTTCTTGTTATTTTTGTCCTACTACAGTTTGAATTTTAAATATAAGTTTGCATTCATATAATACTTTTTTTAAAAAAAACTAAAAAAGTACCTTTTTTGGTACTGATAGGTAATTATGGGTGGGGGAGATGATTTTTGGATTATTCCCAGACTTCTGACTTGGAAACATGAGAGAAACAAAATTGGGGATGGAGATAATTTTGTGGGATATGGAGGTGGACATATCAAGTTGACCTTGAGATGATGAGGTTTCAAGCACTGGAGAGAAATTTGGGCTGGAATACATATTTTGAGTCAACAGCACATAGATGATAATTAAAGCCATGCAAATGAATGAGGTCACCCAAAGAGAGGCGGTTGGATGATAACAAAAAAAGTAATCCTGGAGACTGGGAGACTCCTAATTTATGAAAAACAGAAGATGCTTCAGTAAGTGGAAGAAGAGAGAGATAACAAAAACCAGTGGAAATGCAGTATGTTCAAAATTTTCTCCTTAGAGCATTCCTCTTTGTTCCTCCACTGTAATTTGCATTATAGTACATGATCACTCAGCTTCTTTATTTCTGGCTCTGACTAGTTAAAAAACTCATATGCTAGAGCTGCAAATGAGAGGAAATCCATTATGCAAGGGCATCAAAAGAAAAACAAGCATTCATCAACCATTCTATTCATCAAATAATGGTAAAAGAACCTAGCATTTATTAACTACTTGTTACATATTACACGTAATTCAAAATGTAATAAACCATCTAATTCTCACAAGCATGTGTGAGAACATTAATTTTACCCATTTCAAGTTGGAAAAACAAAGGCAAGATTACTATAATACTAAAGTCAAAAAAATAAATAAAGTCAAGTAAGAATTCTTCTTCCCGTGCTAACACATTATCTTCACTGCTTTCCACATTCCAGAGTTCTTTGAAGTATGTATTTAGTTCAGTGATTTTTTTCACTCTGTAATACTTGAGAAAAACAGGTCTTTTTGTAAACCCCAGTCTTAGTCATGAGGTCAAAATCCAAAATACAAGTTTCCAAGGTATGGTAACAATCTTCTATCTTACTAATGCTTCTATTTCCCTATTCCCACCAATTAGTTTCTGCAAACTCCTTAGAATATTAATCCCATAGTCTCTGCTCATTGCCTGTGTCTCAGAACCCTCCTGCTTTTCCTACATGTCTGAGCATCATGGGCAATTGGTTCCATAGCACTTTTACCAAATCTTTTCACACTTCACTTTACATATCCTCTCTGAATGGTTAGCCTAAATTTCATCATTTGGAGACCTGTTTTTGTATTTACTAATATTTATCTCTAAGATAGTAAAGTCAATAACTGGTCTTATATTGATCTAAGTGTCACAAGTGAATGTTATGCCCCTATATATGTTCAGAAAATTGGAGACATTTTGTCACCTCTGCATTTTCAGGCTTGAAATATATATTTTGGTATTATTAGCTATAATAGTAATGTTTTTAACAATTTCATCTTTTTTTAGCATGAATTCAATTTGACATTTATTATTTTTTTAAAATTTTATTTATTTATTCATGAGAGACACAGAGAGAGAGAGACAGAGTCATAGGCAGAGGAAGAAGCAGGCTCCTGGTAGGGAGCCCAATGTGGAACTCTATCCTGGGACCCCGGGATCATGCCCTGACCTGAAGACACTCAACCGTTGAGTCAGCCAGGTGTCCCTCAACTTGACATTTATATACAGCATTGTGATTTGCTCCTGTCATTTAAAACTCAATTTGGGTATCTTATACTGTTGGTGGGAATGCAAACTAGTGCAGCCACTCTGGAAAACACTATGGAATTTCCTCAAAAAGTTAAAAATAGAATTAACCTAGGATCCAGGATTTCACTAGTAACAATTTACCCAAAGGATACAAAATTACTGATTCAAAGGGATAGATGAGCTCTGATGTTTACAGCTGCATTATCAACAATAGTCAAATTATGGAAAAATCCCAAATGTCCAACTGAGGAAAAGATAAAGAAGTTGTGGTGTATATATACAATGGAATATTACTAAGCCACAAAAAGGATGAAATCTTGCCATTTGTAATGATGTGGATGGAATGTATTATGCTAAGTGAAATAAGTCAGTCAGAGAAAGACAAGTACCATATGATTTGATTTCACTCACATGGAATTTATAAAACAAAATAGATGAACATAGGGAGGAAAAGAGAGAGATAAACCATAAAGCCAACTCTTAACCATAGAGAACAAACTGAGAGTCGTTGGAGGGGAGTGGGAAGGGAGATGGTCTAAATGGGTTATGGATGTGGGAGGGCACTGGGTGTTATATGTGATGAGCACTGTGTGCTCATATGTATATGTGATCATATTACATCATATGTAAATGATGAATCATTAAATTCTACTCCTGAAACTAATATTACACTATATGTTAACTAAATGGAATTTAAATAAAAACTTGAAACCAACCAACCAAACAATTCATTCTGGGTGTCATTTTTTTTAATTGCTTACCTCCATTCTTTTTATAGCATAATTTAACCATGCTGGAAGTTGATATCAATGTTAATTTGATGCATCCTTTGGCTTGTTGGATGGTTCTTTTTTTTCCAGAAAATATGTTCTTGTAAAGGTGAGCTTGTGTACCCCTACGTTTTTGAATATCTTCCTATTACTCTCATGTTTGAAGAACCCTCAGACACTTAAAGAGTTCAGAAGGAATCCTTCCCTCCTCCACCACTGTTAGAACCACCTGGTGTGTCATGATTTAAAGATCTAAACTTTACTACTTGTAAATAACTACTTCTAATATTTTTTTCTTTTAGATGAAGAAAATGTATAACATTCTTTGTCCTAGAAACTAAAAAAGATCTCCAAAATTCGCCACATTTTGGCATGTTTTTCATTAATTTCATTGATCCTCAAGGCGTGTGTGTGTGTGTGTGTGTGTGTGTGTGTGACTTCAGCAAATAAAGATTTGCTCATGAAATACTTGGATCACTGATCATGCTTGTATAAGTTGGGCATTTGCCAACAGACCCCTTCTTCTCTACACAAATACCCAGAAACTTATGGATCAATTGATTATAATCAGGCAACCATATTACAGCAGAAAGACTGAGTGTGTTAGTAAAAAGAGTTGACCACACATTTGTATCTATATTTTCAACATCAGATTCCATTTTATAGTTATATAAAAACTAAAATTGTGGAATTAAAAGGGTGGATACCATGTATTTATACCACGTAAACAAAGAAGAACCTGCCAAATGAATATCAGACAAATACTTTAAGGCAAGAATAATTAATAGACATAAAAGGCATATTTTATATTAGTAAATGGTCATCCAGCAGAACACTTGACAATTAAATGCATACACACATATAACTTAAATCCACATAAAGAAAAAGTTGACAAAATTAAAAGAGTCATCAAACTTTTAAAAATTGGAAGATTTTAATAATCTTATTTTAGTAATTGATATAACAAACTAAAAATATAGAAAGCATGTAGATGGTCTGAACAACAGAGTTCCAGACTTGGCTTAATTAGCGTATAAAAATACTGAACCTAATACTTAGAGAATAACTTTTTAAAAGAGATGACCATGACCTATAACAAAATTGATCACTTACTAACAATAAAGCTAGTCTCAGCATGTTATGGGATTCAGATAATGCAGTTAATTTCTATATCAGAGCAGAATTAATCTGGAAATCAAAGCAAAAAAATATCTTAAAAGTCTCTATATCTTTGGGAATTAAGTGGCACATTCCTAAATAGACAAATAATACTTCATAAAATCAGTTCCACTGAATATTAGAAAATATGTTGAACTTAATATGAGTAAAAATATTATATATGTCAACATGTGAGATGCAGCACAGTTGTGCTTATAGAGAAACTTTTTCCTTAAATTAGCTTATTAGACACAAAGGAAGAAAGAAACAATTATTTAATAATCTTTTTGAAGAGATTGCAATATTAAAAATATTAAATTAAGTCCAAATAAAGTAGAAGGAAAAGCAATGTAACATGGAAAATATTGAAATAGAAAATTAGTACAATGTAATGTAGTGAATCAACAAAACCCAAGGTTTAACACTTCAAAAAGAGTAATATGATTGATATGATACTTATAATATTGATCATCAGAGAGAGATATTAAGTAGCCAGGAGTGGGAAAAGTAACATCACTACTAATACCACAGGCATTTAAAGGATATACAAAGTTATCATGATCAACTTTCAAGCAATAAAAATAAAAATATAGACAAAATGGCAAATTTCTAGAAAAACACAAATTACCAAGATTGAAAAGAATTCACTAGGCTATTCCGCCAAACACATCAGAAAGAAATAACAACAAACTCATACAAATTCTTCCAAAGCATAGAAATAGATGGAATAGTTTCCAACTCACTTTATAAGGTCAGTACAACCTTGTTAACAGTCTCTGACTTCCAAAGAATTTTCAAAACAAAAAATTACAGGACAATCTCTCTCAGAAACATAGATAAAACATTCTATCATACAATATTATCAAAATAAGCTCAGCAATATAGAAAACCATACAGTATATCATGACCATAGTGAGTTTATAATCCATTACAATAGCAGAACAGTTTTTTTAAGTGATATCATCTCAATAAATAGTTTATTCCAAATCTTGTTCAATATTCATGAAGCAACCAATATAAACCATCATATTAACAGGCTAAAGTAGGCAAATTCCCTGATGATATCAAATGATGCATAAAAAGCATTTGACAAGTCTCAAACATCCATAAATTATTAAAAACACATAGGAATAGAGAGAAACTTTCTCAATTTGATAAAGAGCACCCATAAAAATCTACAGCTATTAACATAATTAATGGTGAAAGACTGAATGCTTTTCTGTTTAGACTGGGAAAAGGCAAGGATGTTTTGTGAACATCTTAATTGAAGTAGTATAGTGCTAGAAATGGAAATAAGGCAAGAAAGGGAAATAAAAAGCACACAGAACATAAAAGAAGACATAAAAATTTTCATATTTTAATTGACATAATTGTGTATAGAAAGTCCTAACAATTTGCAAAACAAATAAGCAAATAAAAAAATACTCCCAGAATAAGTAACTTTAGCAACATTACAAGATAGAAAAGAAACATACAAAAATCAATTGTATTTCTATAGCAATGAGCACATTGACAGCAAAATTAAAAATGGCGTACCATTTATACTTGCGTAAAAATGCAAAAATGTAAATTCATATAACTACAAAGCACTGATGACAATATCAAAGAAGATATAAATTAGTAGAAAGTCATATCGTGTTCATCTATTGGAAGGCTCAATAATGTACAGATGTTAATTCTCACCAAAAATTTTCTCTTCACCTTTCTCTGTTATCTCCTCTTCTAATTCTACAATTAAACATATATTGGAACTTTTTTATATTGATCTGCAGATTCTTGACTCTGTGTTAATTTTTTTTTCATTATTTCTCTCCTCTAGATTGGATAGTTTTGTTGATATTTCTACAACTTCACTGATTGTTTCTCCCATTATCTCCTTTTGTGATTATGTAAATCTAGCTATTTAAGTTTTTTCTAATATGATAGCTTTTTGTTGTAGAATTTCTATTTGATATTAAAATTGCTTTCATTTTTCTGATACAATTTTCTTTATATTTATTTATTGTGAGAACACTTTCCTTTATGATCTTTTATAGAGTTATAACTACTTTAAAATTATTTTCTGATAAAAAATTCTTTTCTGATAAACCCAATATCTATGTCAAGTCAGTAGTCTTTTTTAGTTGGTCACATTTTCTTCATTCTTTAGATATCTAGTAATATTGGATCTATCATGGATATTGTGAATGTTATATTAGGTATATTCTGGATGTAATTAGATACATGTGATTTATTTATTTTCTTTAACAAGTAATTAAGTTGGTTGGATTCAAACTGTATATTATCTTTCTTGGCTGGCAACTCAGCCTCAGAGTTACTGTATGTTTTAAAATATGTCCTATATTTGAGAATTTAGAGATCAGCCTGAAACTGGGAAGAGTTTATATATATTTGAAGTTCTTTGCCTCAGTCCTTTCTGGAACTCTTCCCAACAACTTACTAATATGTATAGTTTACCAAATCTTTTTCCTATTGTTCTTCAGGCCAGAAAGCTGGATTTTCTATCAGGATTTTAGATCACCTATGTGTAGGTTTTACCTGCGTCTGGGTTAAAAACCATAAAAACTAGTAACTCAATTAAGTCACTTGGTTCTTTCAAATATCAACTTTCATCCAGAAATGATGTGCTTTGGTTCACTTTCCAATGCCTTTGGGTCACTGTTTGTTTGTTTGTTTGTTTTGGTTATGTTTCTATGTTTGTTTATAATTTTTTGAAATTTATAGTCATTATGTGGTCATGGTAGGACCTTGCAAGAGCTACATGTCACATCAGAGGAAAAATCTGTCAGACTATTTAACCCAGCTCTCTTAAGGTAAAGAAAAACAGAAATACCAATGTCTCCCATATGACCCACTAACCTCAAATAGCATATAAAATATTCTAAAATCAATTTATATCATTTTATAATCATTTAATAAGTACATTATTCCTTAGAATAAATCAAATTGGCAGGTGCTAATAACTGAATCCTTTCTAGTGTGTTATCTCTAATTTTGTCCTTATTTAACAGTACTTGTCTAGTAATGATTTTCCAACCACTGTTTATGAGTAAGCAGCACGAATGGTTTTGACAGTTACTCATAATCAGTCTTTGAAGATCTTGCAATTGAATTCAATGCTATAAGTTTTTGTTTGCTTACTTTTATTTGTTCCATTTTGCTTAATGATCTATTCACTAATATGAGGCCAGTAGATTGTTTACCAAAAAAAAAAAAAAAGGAAGGAAGAAAAAAAGTGATGCACAGTATTTTTAGGAAATCTCTATTAGAAGATTATAAATGGGGCAGCCCCGGTGGCTCAGTGGTTTAGCGCCACCTTCAGCTAGGGCATGATCCTGGGGACCCCAGGATCGAGTCTCATGTCGGTCTCCCTGCATGGAGCCTTCTTCTCCCTCTTCCTGTGTCTCTGCCTCTCTCTCTCTCTCTCTCTCTCTCTCTGTCTCTGTCTCTGTCTCTTATGAATGAATAAAATCTATAAAAATATATTTTAAAAAAGAAGATTATAGATGTATATCTATTAGTTCAATATGGCATAAACAGTGTGGGCTCTTCAATAAGAAAGCCTTCCCACTTCTTATTTCCCTTTCTATTTTATCTTCCATTTTACACTTATCACCTCAATAGCTAATATATAACATATGTTATTATCTGCTCCTCCCCCAAACCAACTAAAATGATGGGAATTGTAATCTGTTTGTTTATTGTTATTTCTATTGCTTCTATGAGAAATTCTGGCACATAGTAGAGATTTTATTTGTGAATCATAAATCCTACCTCCCCTACTTACTAGCTTGTCTTCTTGGACAAGTTACTGAACCTTCCCAAAGTTCAATTCCTACAGATCAAGAATGAGTATAATAATAGTAACTATCACATCCTGTTTTATAGAATATGACATGAAATTATTCATCTAAAGAATTTCATACAATGCATAGTGCTTGTTCAATTTTCTCTCTCTCCCTTGATTTATACACACACACACACACACACACACACACACACACACACACACAATGTTGTCTGTGATAGCCCAAATGGGAAATCAACCCAAATGCCCATCTACAGTCAAATGAATAAACACATTTATTATATTAATATATTCATTTATTGTAATGCCATTGCTTAAATAAACAAATGACTACAACTTCACACAACACAGATAAAAATTAAAACTATTTCAATGAACATTTAATTACTGCTTATAAAATAGGCATATGTTGTTAATGATTTCAGAAATGAATAGAGTGTTTATCCTTCAGAAGAGCAGAAGTGCCTTGGAGGCTATTAGAAGCCTTTATGAGGTGCTAGCAATATTCTGCTTTTTGATCTGGATTTTGACTGCACAGTTGGGTTCAATTTATAAAAATTTATTGAACTCCACACTTATGATGCATGCACTTTTCTGTAAGCATGTTGTATTTGAATGAGAAGTGTATCTGAAAAAAAAAAAAAAGATACAACCTGAAATGACCTAATTGTTCTCTCACCTAAAGATGACCTCTCACATGGGCATAAATCCCAAATGTTATTTGACTCAGCTTTCTCAATAATATCATATAAACAGTTTACTTTCTTATAGATCAAATGATTTCTATTTTGTTGTCACATTGCTATTAATTATTTTTCCATGTGCTTTCTATTATATTTAAATAATAATTTATTTTTTACAGACTGTCAAGATAGTTTCCAGTAACAAAACAGAGCAATAAGAAATGACAAACAATAAAATTGCAAACAAGAAACAGGTGAGAAAGAAATGTGGTTGTCTTAGAAACCTATAAATAAATCAATATTCCATTAAATATTGACACAGTTAAATCACTCTCATTATTTCATGCTACACATTAAGAGTGTCTCCACCATATAATGGCTTTTCACTTACTCTTTTATATGACTAATTATGCATTTTTATTTTTTAAACCCAGTTAGAGTGTAAAGTTCATTTGAGTAGAGATACTGTGTTTAAATGTATTTGTAATACACTCAGAATTTAACACTATGTTATTCAACAACAACAAAAAATAGTGGACTGATTCTTAGATTTAGCAATTTTGATTTACCTCGATTCTTCATTTGATTTATGAGCCTTAATTTTATATACTTCAACAATCAAATGGGATGTCAGTAGGTTGAACAATAGGAAACATGTGCTTTTGGAATTCATTTTCATGATTGTCCTCTCTGCAAATACTGCTCTTGGCATATGACCTTATATACCTCTAAAAGGCACCTTTCCCTGTAGATTCCTAGCTCTTTCAGTTACAGAGGAATAATAGTTGCACAGATGGACAGATGGGCAGTAGTGAAAAGTACTACTGCTATCCATAATGGGACATATGTATAAAGATATAATGTATAATGGGTAAAGTATTCCTAGTTTAGTTCATTCCTAGTGAACTGGAAGACATGATAGATCAATCAAGCAATTATTCATATTGATATCCTAAAGATTTGGCATTCTGAGCACAGCTTTGTTACCTGTGACTTTCTGGGAGACCTTTCCTTGTCCCTGGGTATCTTCTGTCCCTACTTCTCTCCCTCTAGGCTGTGTTCACATGTCTTCACACATGGATTAGCGTTGCCTCAATGACAGCAGTTTTTTCTTTCTGTATTCCGTGGTACAGATGTCCACGTAAATAACTTTCCATAAACATTGTTTTCATCCTACCACTTCTGAGTTTAAAATCCTCTGGAAATTTTTGATGCCAATTAAGTCACTCTCTTCCCATTTATCTCTCATGCAAATATTTTTATTAATTATTTTCTGACAGGCATGATTTTAGGCACTTTAGAAAGAGAGCATTAAGGCAGAATTTTATGCTATCAAATATCTAATAAGTATAGAGTAAAAGTCTGAATTTTAGTGACCTCGATATTTTTTTCTCCATCCATCTAATCAAACTTATTCCAACCCTCCTATTTCAACCCTATTTGGGCTTATCTCAAGGATTCTTAGATGCTCAGTATTCTATTGTTGATACTTTAGCTCATATTATCCTGTCATCTTAAGTGACCTCAAAATCAGTGGTCACATCCTAGGTCTACCCCACTCCTACCTGCTTTTCAAAGTCCCTACTCTTCAGAAGACATTTCAGAAACATGGGATCCCTAGTGAGTATCTCTTGTTTATAGTGGTGACTGAATAAGTTATCCCTTTCTGCATAAGAAATTGCACAAAAACCTAATGACTTAAAACAAAAGACATTTATTATATCACAATTCTGTGGATCAGAAATGAAGGCACAGTTTGCAATCAAAGTGTCAGCTAAGCTTGCATTCTCTTCTAAAGGCTTGACTGGAGAGGACCTGCTTCCAACCTCACTCTCATAGTTATTGTAGAATTTACTTCCTCACAGGCTCCTGGTCACCTTGCCACCTGGGCCTCTTTACAGAGCATCTTAAAGCCTGGTAGCTGTTTTCTTCAGAGCAAGCAAGTGAGAGGGAAGTAACAGTGCAAGAGAGAGAATGTTAGCAAGATAGAAGTCATGGTCTTGTGCATCCCATCCTATTCCATCACTTTTTTCTGTTTTCTATTCATTAGAAGCAAGCCACTAGACACAGTCAATACTCAAGAGGAGGAAATTATACAAAGACATGAATACCAAGATGTGGGAATCATTAGAAGCCATGTCACAAGCTGCCTACCACAGGGATAATGATAATAATGACAAAACAGCTGCAACAACAATTACAATTGTAGTTTCATCCTTATTGAGCACTAATTATTTGCCAGCATGGTATCATAAGCTTTATATATTATTCAGTTAAACTTTGAGCAATTTTTAAAGATAGATGTTATCTTATTTCTCATTTCATTGATGGGAAAACCGAAAAACAGAAAATTATGTAACATATCAAAGTCACTACTTATAAGAGCATATAAGAGCTTATTTCTAATGGACTATTACATGAATTAATAGTCACAAAACCCATGTTATAAGCCATCAGTTTTGTCATTAATTATATACTGCACCATCATATTGTTTATTTTCCTTGCAAACTAGTTATGGTTTCCTGAATGTACTGCAATCTTTTGGAAAGAGGCAAATTGCATATACTTATCCTATGTCTATTGCATATAAGCACTGTCCTGAGTTATTCAGGTCACTTTTATTTGCCAGGAACGAAAAAAAAAAAAGTTCAAAATGGCTTAAGTAACAGTTGAATTTAATGACTCAGATAACATACTTTTTTCTTCAATATTTGCTTTATTCCTAGATACAATCTCTTTCCACATTGGGGCCTTTGGAATTTCTAAGCTTTTATGTCTTCTCAGTTCAGCAACTCTAGTGGAAAGAGAGCTCAGTTCAAGTAACTATCCTGGAATCGAGTCATTTTTGCATGGCTTGGGTACTGTGCCCATCTCTGAACCAATCACTGTCATTTGGAGGGTAGGATCATCTTGTTGATCATATATCAGTACCATGCCCATCTCTGAAGCAATGAGATGGAGACAAATTGTGTTTTGCACCAACACAAACCAGATCTACTTAGGTTATTTTGTTGCTTTTTAAAATTTTTTCCCTAAATATCAGCAGCATGTCATTACTGTAAGTTGGAGGGAAGATTTTTCTGGGTCTTTAAAAAAATAAATGTCCATTGAGGAATGATTACAATCTTTGGTCAAAAAAGTAGTTCGTCAATTTGAAATAAAATCTACCTCCCAGGTACATTTACAAATTCTGAAACCCATACAGAATTATGAAGATCTCACCAGTATTTGAAAACTATGTAATTCTTGTTAATACCTCATATTCTCTTGGCTAAAGCATTAGATTTCCTTTAATGGGTCCTCTATTGGTGGATATCAGCTTCCATTTCATTCTACTCACTGTGTTCTGAATGTTCTCTCATGTATCTTTATCCCAACAAAAACAAATTCCATTACTAGCAGAAGTGGAATATCCAATGAGATGTGAGACAGATGAAGAGTAAAACAGAATTATCAGCTCTGTGAGTCTGGGTGCTGTACTTCTCTTTTTGATAGAAGAATATCACAGAAATAGATAGAACATGCCAGGAGTTCTGCCTTTGGGACAGTAAGAATGCAGAGGAATATGGGATTATTAGTTACATATTGGTTAACTGACTCATTTGAAGATTTTTCAGAATAAGATATTACCATAAATTCTATGCTATATTTTTCAATAGACAAGAATTTCTATGACATGTTTCCAGTTGACGTTGGTGGTGGAGTAGGGAGTAGAGTCATAACAATTTCCATCCTTAAATCTAAGCCAAGATGTTGGGTTCTGATGGACCTTTAAGTTTAGATGAGAATCCCAAACATTGGCTTATAGAAACAGAAGGCTGGGGGTGCCTGGGTGGCTCAGTTCGTTAAATATTCGACTCTTGGTTTCAGCTCAGGTCATGATCTCATGGGTATTCCTTCAGCTCAGCAGGAAGTCTGCTTGTTTTTCTCTCCCTCTGCCCCTCTCTCAACTTGTGATGTCTCTCTCTCTCTTTTTCTCAAATGAATAAAATCTTTTTTTTTTTTTAAAGGAAAGAAACAGGAGACTAGAATCAGCGTTGCAGGGAGGAAGGAGAACTAACAGTAACTAAGTAGTTTGAAGGTCTTCTTTACTGACAAATCTTAAGTTTGCTCTCCTTTATCTGGACTACTACATCTCTCCACTAGTCATCTTGTTTTTACTTTTGTCCATTTCTTCTAGAGTTCATTCTCTACAATGCAAGCCAAATCATCTTTTAGAATATAAATAAAATCATGTAAGTACCACGCAAGTGTTTAAAATTCTCTAGCACTTGTCTAATGTAGTTAGAAATCTTTATCTTGGCCTATGAAGCCCTCCAGAATCTGGCCCTCATCTACTTTTCCAATCTCATCCCCTCTTTTGTCCATTTCAGGCTCTTTGGCTTCTTTTTGTCCCTTGATCATGCCAAAATCATGTCCAAATAAGAAAATTTTCACTTGCTATACATTCTGTTTAGAGTGTACTTTCCTTGTATTTTGGTATGGCTGGGTGTTTACACCTTAAAGTGTCAACTAAAATGTTGCTTCATCAGAGAAGGCTTTCTGGACCACCTTATCCTAAGTACATTATCATCCCACTCACTACCCATTACTCTTTCTTCCATTACTTTATTCAATGTAGTTCTTCAAGAGCTTCTTCAAACCAGGATCTGGTTCTTAAAAAGAATCAATAAAATTGATAAGCTTCTAGCCAGACTTATCAAGGAAAAAAGTAAAAGAAATAAAATAAATAAAATCACAAATGAGATAGGAGAAATAACAACCAACACTACAGAAATACAATCTTAAGGGAATGCTACAAAAAACTATATGACAATTTGTATAGCCTAGAATAAATGGATAAATTCCTAGAAACATAGAAGCTACCAAATCTGAAACAAGAAGAAATAGAAAATTTGAACAGACTGCTAACTAGCAAAGAGGTTGAGTCAGTAAAAAAAAAAAAAGAAAAAAAAAAAAGTTTAGGACCAGATGGCTTTACAAGAAAATTCTACCTAACATTTGAAGAATTAGTGCCTATTCTTCTTAAACTATTCCAAAAAATAGAAAAGGAAGGAAAAATTCTAAATTCATTCAATGAGGCCAGCCTTACCCTGACACCAAAACCAGGTAAAGACATCACTAAAAAAGAGAACTATGGACCAATATCCTGGATGAACATATATGCAAAAATTCTTGACAAAGACTAGTAAACTGAATTCAACATACATTAAAAATATCATTCACCGCGATAAAGTAGGGTTTATTCCTGGGTTTCTAGAGAGGCTGAATGTTCACAAATCAATCAATAAGATATACCACATCAATAAGAGAAAGAATAAGAACCATATAATCATTTCAATAGATGCAGAAAGAGCACCTGACAAAGTAATTCATTTATGATAAAAAGCCTCAACAATGTAGACTTAGAACAAACATATCTTAACATGATAAAGGCTGCACATGAAAAACCCATGGCTAACATCATACTCAACGGAGAAACTGAGAGCTTTTCACCTAAAGTCAGGAACAAGACAAGGACTTCTTACCACTTTTATTCAACGTAGTACTGGAAGTCCTAGCCTTAGCAATTGGACAACAAAGGAATAAAAGGCATCCAAATTGGTTAGGAAGAAATATTATTTGCATATGACATAATACAATATACAGAAAACCCGAAAGCTTCCACCCCAAAAATTGCTAAAACTGATAAATTCACTAAAGTCACAGAATACAAAATCAATGTACAGAAATATGTTGCATTTATTTTTAAAATATATATATTTTTTAAAGATTTTATTTATTTATTCATGAGAGACACACAGAGAGAGAGAGAGAGACAGAGACAGAGACAGAGACAGAGACAGAGACACAGGCAGAGGGAGGAGCAGACTCCTCCAGGGAGCCTGATGTGGGACTCCATCCCAGGTCTCCAGGATCACACCCTGGACTGAAGGTGGCCCTAAACCGCTGAGCCACTGGAGCTGCCCTAAAAAATATTATTTATTTATTTGTTTGTTTATGAGAGAAGGGATGAGTGAGGGAAGGAGGGATGAGAGAAGAGATAGGGGAAGGAGGGCCAGGGGGAGAGGAAGAAACAGACCTCCTACTGAACAGGGAGCCAGATGTGGGGCTTGCTCGCAGGAACCTGAGATCATTGCCTGAGCTGAAGGCAGACGCTTAACTGACTGAGCCACCCAGGCACCCTTGTTGCATTTCTATACACCAATAATGAAGCACCAGAGAGAGAAATTAAGAAAACAACCCCATTTATAATGGCACCCAAAATAATAAGGAATAAACCTAACCAAAAAGGTGAAAGACCTGTAATCTGAAAACTATAAAACACCGATGAAAGAAATTGAAGAAGACATAAAGAAATGAAAAGATTCCATGCTCATGGATTGGAAGAACAAATATTGTTTAAATGTCTATATTACTTAAAGCAAGCTATGTATTTAATGCAATCCTTATCAAAATATAAACAGTATTTTTTTTAAAGAACTAGAATAAGGAATCCTAAAATTTGCATGGGACCTCAGAAAACCCTGAATAGTCAAAACAATCTTGAAGAAGAAAAACAGGAGATCCCTGGGTGGCTCAGCGGTTTGGCGCCTGCCTTTGGCCCAGGGCGTGATCCTGGAGACCCGGCATCGAGTCCCGCATCGGGCTCCCGGAATGGAGCCTGCTTCTCCCTCCTCCTGTGTCTCTGCCTCTCTCTTTCTCTCTCTGTCTATCATAAATAAATAAATAAATAAAAAAATAAAAAAATAAATAAATAAATAAATAAATAAATAAATAAATCTTTAAAAAAAAAAGAAAAGAAAAACAAAGCTGTAGGCATCACAATTCTGGAATTCAATTTACATTATAAAGTTGTAGTAATAAAATGTTACTGGCACAAAAATAGACACATAGAGCAATAGAACAGAATAGGAAATCCAGAAATAAACCCGCAATTATGTGGTGGATTGATCTTCGACAAAGCAGAAAGAACACCAATGGGAAAAAGACGGTTTCTTCAATGAATGGTGTTGGGAAAACTAGACAGCAACATGCAAAAGAATGACACTGGACCACTTTAGAACACAGGCAATAACCTCTCTAATTATTGGCTGTATCAGCTTCTTTCTAGCTATGCTTTTTGAGGCAAGGGAAACAAAAGCAAAAATTATCTATTGGGACTATATCAAAACAAAAAGCTTCTGCACAGCAAAGGAAACGATCAACAAAACTAAAGGTAACCTATACAATGAGAGAAGAACTTTGCAAATGACATATCCAATAAATGGTTAGTATCCAAAATATAGAAAGAACTTATACAACTCAACACCCAAAAACAAATAATCCAATCAAAAAGTGAGCAGAAGACATGGAAAGACATTTCTTCAAAGAGTGCATACAGATGATCAACAGTCACATGAAAAGTTGCTGGACATCACTCATCATCAGGGACGTGCAAATCAAAACTACAATGAGATATCATCTTACACTATCAGAATGGCTAAAATCAACAACACAAAAATGATAGGTGTTGGCAAGGATATGGAGAAGAAGGAACACCTGTGCACTATTGGTGGGAATGTAAACTGTTGCAACCATTCTGGAAAACAGTATGGAGGTTCCTCAAAAAGTGAAAAATAGAACTACCTCATGATCCAGCAATCGCACTACTGGGTATTTATCCAAAGAATGCAAAAACACTAATTTAAAGGGACACATGCACCCCTAGGTTTATAGCAGCATTACTTGCAGTAGTCAAGATATGGCAGCAGCGCAAGTGTCCATCGAAATATATATATTTTTATATAAATATATACATATAATATTCAGCCATAAAACGAATGAAATATTGCCATTTAGAATGACATGGATAGAGCTTGAGAGTATAATATTCAGCGAAATAAGTGAAAGAAAGGTAAATAGGTAATTTTTAAGAAAAATTCACATTCATACGTGAATTAAAAAATACAAGCAAAGAAAAAAAATAGAGAGAGAAAGAGAGGAAGAGGGAGAGAAATAGAAATCAAGAAGTAGACTTTTAACTATAGAGAACAAACTGATGGTTACCAGATGTGAGGGTTTGGGGGAATGGGTTAAATATGTGGTGAGGATTAAAGAGTGCACTTGTCTGATGAGCACAGGGTGATGGATGGAACTGCTGAATCACTATATTGTAAATTCAAAACTAATATAACACTGTATTTTAACTAACTGGAATTAAACTAAAAACTTCTAAAAATTTAAAAAGTAATTTCAAAAAAGAACTTCAAAACAAGAACAAAATTTTTTTTTTTCTTAATTGTCTTCCTGCCCTTGGTAGTAAGACTGTGAGGGTCTGAAACTTATCCGTGGATTTTGTTGTTTATGGCTGCATATTGGTTCCACAATGTATCTGGACATAGCAGAGGGTTCACATATATTTGGTAAATGAATAAACAAAAATTTTAAGTGCAAATAGTAAATCCTAATTATACTATAACTTACAAAATCTGTAATAATTCTGAGGAGTTCAGTGAATAATGATCTTGAACTATTTTTCTGCAGCTTAGTTTCCATAACTGTAAAACAGGTAATTATTTTATCTGCCTCATAGAGCTGTTATGGGAGTTAATTAACTTAATATACTTAAGATCTAACAATAAGATATTAGGTGACCTCCCTAAGGATGATCTTAGAACCTATAAGGTTGCTATAACCATACATGAATTAATATAATACATGAAACTCTCACTCTCATTTTTTGATATCTTTCTAAATAATTATTTGTAAATGAATTAGCTGAGATGTTAATTTGTGCTCTAACCTTATGTGTGCTAGGCTAGTAATTTACAACCTGTGTTTCTAAGTACTGTTTTGGGCCTGTGATGTAATCATGCAGCTGAAGGATCACATAAATAGTCACTAAGGGGAGAAGCGAGGTCACATTTTAAACATTGAACCAAATTAACCAAGATGAGTAAGTCAAGCCTTATCTCTATTATGATTGGATGTTATTATTGTCACTTCGGTCAGTGTATTAACAGTAGTCATACCACTGATTTCCTGGTATTAATCTTGACCTTTCACATTGGGTATTTGCATTTACTTGTATTAGTTTGTGTTGATTGACTATAGTTGGAGATACTGCACTTGTATCATTTGGAATGTGAGACAAGATAAATTTAAGGGCTGCACCTGCTATGAAATATTTAGTCATCACTGACTGCTAATTTGGTTTCAGTTTCACAGCTAAATTTCTATTTGTGAGTATGTAAATACTAAAATTCAGCCAAGCTTTTGACAAGGCTTATGTGAGATGAACCATGTAGGACTTTTAATTTACTACCTGGATTATTAGATTTCCCTGATTTTAGGGTCCTAATCTGTAAAATAATTGGGTATGACTTGACGCTTAGATCTTTTCCATCTGAAGTTCTCTGATCTATTAAGAGATGGAGGAAGGCAATTGCTACAAGCCTAAATGACAGATTGATGACAGTAATGTTATATAAAGAGTACATTAGAATTTTCTTTTATAAATTGGATACATTTATATATTGCAAATTATTACCACAATAAGCTTAGTTAACACCTTCACCACCTCACATGATTGCCATTTCCTTTTTGTGGTGAAAACATTTAAATTTACCCTCCTAACAACTTTTAAGTCCTAAGAGTATTATTAACTATAATCATCATGCTGTACATTAGATCCCCAGAATTTACTCATCTCATAACAGGAAATTTGTACCCTTGACTAACATTTCCGCATTTTCCCATATCTCCGGTGCTGGTAATCACCATTCTATCCCATCTCTATGCATTCTACTTTTCTAGATCCCATGTATAGATTATATCGTACAGTATTTGTTTTTCTCCATTGACTTATTTCATTCAGCAGAATGACCTCAAGCTTCATCCACGTTGTTGCAAAAGACAGGATTTCTTCTTTTGCATGGCTGATTAATATTCCATTGTCTTTATACACCACATCTTTATCCGTTCATCTGTAAACTGACACTAAGGTTGTCTCCACATCTTGGCTATTATGAATAATGCTGCGATGAACATGGGAGAGCAGATAGCTCTTTGAGGTCCTGGTTTAATTTCCTTTGGGTATATACCCAGAAATGAAACTGCTAGATAATAGGATAGTTGTATTTTTATTTTTTTGAGAAACCTCGATACTGTTTGCCACAGTGACTGCACCAACTTATATTCCTATCGACAGTGCATCAGAGTTCCCTTTTCTCTTTTATCTCTTGACTCTTTGATGGTAGTCATTCTAGCAGATGTAAGGTGATATATTGTGCTTTTTATATCCATTTACCTGGTAATTAGGGATACTGAGCAAATTTTCACATCTCAGTTGGTGACTTGTACATCTTCTTTGGGAAAATGTCTAATCGGTTCCTCTATTTTGTAATCAGATTGGTTTTTTACACCTGACTTGTATAAGTTCCTTATATATTTTAGATATTAACCTCTTATCAGATATATGGTTGGTAAATATATCCTCCCATTCTATAGGTGCCTTTTTATTTTGTGGATTGTTTCTTTTCCTGTGCAGACCGTTTTTAGATTAATGCAATTCTACTTATGATTTTTTTTTGGAATTTTTATTTTTATAGCTTGTGCTTTTGTTATATCCAAAATGTATTATCAAGGCAATGCCAAAGAGCTTTTACCTTGCTTTCTTTTAGGAGTTTTACAATTTCAGATCTCAAGATTAGGTATTTAATGCATTTCAAGTTAACTTTTGTGGTGGTATAATGTTAAGGATTCAAATTCATTCTTTTGTAAATGATTATCTATTTCTCCAGACCCATTTATTGAGGAAACTATTTCTTTCCTTAGGTGAGTACTTATCTCCTTTGTCAAATATTAGTCAATCATATTTATGAGAATTTATTTCTGGGATCTTGATTCTCTTTCATTGGTATACATATATATATATATATATATATGTATACCAATGAATATATATATACGTTGGTATATATATATATACCAATGAATATATATATATTCATACACATATATATTCATACATATATATGTGTATGAATATATATCCCTTCCATTAATATATGTAATACATAAATATACACACATATTTCTATATTTATATATATATGTACACACATATATATGTACACATATATTTTAAGTGCCAGTACCATACTTTTTTGATTATTATAGCTTTGTAATGTAGTTTGAAGAATGATGCTTTTAGTTTACACTTTTTGGGGGTCAGGTTTATCTTGGATATTTGGAGTCTTTTATAGTTTCAAACACATTTTAGGATTATTTGTTCCTATTTCTATGAAAAGTACTATTAGATTTTGATAGGGATTACATTAAATCTATAGATGGCTTTGGGTTGTATGGACATTTTAACAATATTAATTTCCAATCCATGAACACAGGATATCTCTCCATTCACTGAGTCTTCCCCAATCACTTTTATCAAAATCTGAGAGTTTTCAGTGTACATATGTTACACCTCTTTGGTTAAATTTATTCCTATGCATCTTATTGGTTTTAATACTATTGTGAGTGGGATTTTCTTTATTTTTTTCTGATATTTTGTTGTTAGTGCATAGAAATGCAACTAATTTCCATATGTTAATTTTGTATCCTGCTGGTGAGTTCTTACAGCTTTTTGGGAGAAGGTTTTAGGATTTTCTATATGTAAGATCATATCATCTGTGAACATAGGCAATTTTCATTCTTCCTTTGGACCGAGGTGCCTTTTCTTTTCTTTTTCCTTCTTTTTATTTCTCTATTGCCTAGCCTTCCCCTCCTCCTCCTCCTTCTTGGCATAATTGCTCTGGCTGGGACTTCCAGTACTGTGTTGAACAGGAGTGATGAGAGTGGGCACCATTGTTTACTTCCTGATCTTAAAGGAAAAGTTTCAACCTTTCACTGTTGGGTATGATGTTAGCTGTGGGCTTGTCTTATTTGGTCTTTAATATATTGAGGTATGTCCCTTCTTTTTTTAAATGGTTTTATTTATTTACTCATGAGAGACACATAAAGAGAGGCAGAGACATAGGCAGAGGAAGAAGCAGGCTCCTGAAGGGGAGGCCGATGTGGGACTCAATCGCGGGACCCTGAGATCACGACCTGAGCTGGAGGCAGACGCTCAACCACTGAGCATCCCAAGGTATGTTCCTTCTATACCTAATTTGAGAGATTTTATCATGAATACATATATATGAATATGAATATATATTTGAACATGAATGTATACAGATATAAATCTATTATTTATTTTGTCAAATGATTTTTCTACATCTATTGAGATAATCATATAATTTTTATCTTTCATTCTATTAATATGGTGTGTCAAAATTTTTTATTTCTGTATGTTGAACCATTCTTGTATCCTGAGAATAAATCTCACTTGATCATGGTATATGATCCTTTTAGCGAATGAACTGTTAAATGTTAAACTTAATTTGCTAATATATTTGCTTTAATAGTTTTTGCATTTCTATTTATCAGGAATATTAGCCTATAGTTTCCTTTGTTTATACTGTCATATAGTGTTTCCTCCTTCCTCAATTTTTTGGAGAAGTTTAAGAAAGATTAGTTTAAGTTCTTTAAAAGTTTGGTAGAAATCACCAGTGAAATCATCTGGTTCTTCTCTGTTGGGAAGTTTTTGATTACTAATGCATTTTCTTACTTGTTATTGATCCGCTTATATTTTCTAATTCTTCATAATTCAGTCTTAGTGGGTTGTGTTTTACAGGAATTTATCCATTTCTTCTAGGCTTCTCCATTTGTTGGTGTCTAATTGTTAATAATAGACTCTTAGGGTCCTTTGTATTTCTGTGGTAGCAGTTGTAGTATTTCATTTTGCATTTCTGATTTTATTTAATTGAATCATCTCTTTTATCCTTAGTCTAGCTAAAGGTTTGCCAATTTTGTTTATCTTTTTTTAAAAACAGCTCTTCTTGGGATCCCTGGGTGGCGCAGCGGTTTGGCGCCTGCCTTTGGCCCAGGGCGCGATCCTGGAGACCCGGGATCGAATCCCACGTCGGGCTCCCGGTGCATGGAGCCTGCTTCTCCCTCTGCCTGTGTCTCTGCCTCTCTCTCTCTCTCTGTGACTATCATAAATAAATAAAAATTAAAAAAAAAAAAAAAAAACAGCTCTTCTTTTTGTTGATTTATTCTGTTTTTTTTTCCAGTCTCGATTTTACTTATTTATGCTTTGTTATTTCCCATTAACTTAGGGCTGAGTTTGTTGTTTTTCTAGTTTCTGGAGGTATAGATAGGTTGTTTGAGATCTCTCTTTTTTCTTACTTTATCCATATAAATTTTCATCTTACATCTGCTTTTGCTGCATCCCATAAGTTTTCCTATGTTCTGTTACCATTTTCATTTGTTTCATGATGCTATTTTAAATTTTTTGGTTTCTTCTTTGATCAGTTGGTTGTTCAGGAGTGTGTTGTTTAATTTTCATGAAATTGTCAGTTTTCCAGTATTCCTCCTGTTACTACTAATTTCTAGTTTCATACCATTTTGGTTAGAAAAGATTCTTAGTGTGATCTCAGTCTTCTTAAATTTGCTAAAATTTGTTTTATGACTTAACCTATGATCTATTTTGGAGAATATTCCATGTAGATTTGAGAAGAGTATGTGTTCTGCTGCTGGTGGATGGAAAGTTCTGTTTGTGTCAGTTAGATCCATTTGATCTGAAGGTATTAAAAGTCCAACCTTTCTTCTTGATTTTCTATTTGAATGATTTATCTATTGTAAGTGGGATATTGAGGCCCCTACTATTATTTTATTGTTTCCTATTTCTCACTTTAGATCTGTTGGTATTTGTTTAATCCATTAGATGCACCAATGTTGGGGGCATATATATTTATTATTGTTTCTGTTGCTCATGAATTGACCCCCTTATCATTATATAGTGGCCTTGCCTCTTGTTACAGTATTTGAGTTAAAATATATTTTGTTTGAAAGAAGTACAGCTACTCCTGCTCTCTTTTGGTGTATACTTTTCTTTCCCATCCCTTCAAATTGAGCCTGTGTACGTCCTTAAACCTGAAATGAATCTCTTGTAGGCAGCATAGTGTTGGGTCTTGTTTTTGTCTGTTTGTTTTGTTTTGTTTGCCATTCTATGTCTTTTTATTGGAGAATTCAATTCATTTACATTTCATAGTAGTTATTGATAGGTAAGGACTTACCAATGCCGTCTTATTAATGACTTTCTGGTTATTTTGTAATTCCATTTCTTTTCTTCCTTTCTTGCTGCATTCTTTTATAAAGTAATGGTTTTCCATAAGGCTAGGCTTTGACTAAATTCTCTCTGTATTTTTGCATATTTACTATATGTATTTGCTTTAGAGTTATTATGAAGCTTATATCAAACATCTTATAATTATCTATTTTTAATTTTGAGCACATACAAAAACTACTTTCATTTTCCTCCTTTTAAATTTTTGATGTCACGATATGCCTATTTTTAATTTTTGTATCTGTTAACAAATTATTGTTATAGCTATTTTTAATAATATTGATTTTTAATCTTTATATTAGAGTGAAGTATTTCATATCCCATCATAGTGCAATGTTAGAGTATTCTGAATTTGACTTTATACTTATGCTCACCAATGTGCTGTATACTTTACTGTTACTAATTAGTGTTCTTTCCTTTCAGCTTGAAGAACTCACTTCACCATTTCTTACAAGTCAGATCTAAGAATGGTGAATTCCCTCAGGTTTTCTTTGTCTAGGACAGTCTTTATCTCTCCTTCATTTCTAAAGGACAACTTTTCTGGATAGAGCATTCTTATCTCTCAGGTGTTTTGTTTTACTTTCTTTTGTTTTCATTTCAGTACTTGGAATATATCACCTCACTCTCTCTTGGGCTGTCAAGTTCCTACTGAGGAATCTGTTTAGACTCTTATGGGGGTCCCTTTGTAAGTTATGAACTTGTTTTCTCTTGTGGATTTGAAGATTCTCTCTTTGTCTCTATTTGTGAAAGTTTTATTATAATGTGTCTTGGAGAGGATCTCTTTAAGTTGAGTTTGTTTGGTGACCTATAAGTTTCATGAATTTGAATATCTAAATTTCTACATTTAGGAACTACCAGGTCATTAATTTTTTAGATAAGATTTCTGCCTTCTTTTCCCTCTCTTCTTCTAGGACCTCAATAAAAAATTTGCAGATTGTTTCTTTTGATGATATCCCATAGATCATGATTTCTTTGCTCTTCTTCATTCTTTTTTTTTTTTTTCCTGAGTAGGGAATTTCAAAGATCCTGTCTTCTGATTCACAGATTCTTTTTCTGCTTGATACATTCTATTGTTGATGCTGTCTGTTGAATTTCTCATTTCATTTATTGTATTCTTCAGCTCGAGAATTATCATTTAATTCTCTTTTATGATTTCTATTTCCTTTTAAACTCATTTTTGTTGGTGTGTGTATTGTTTTCCTGGCACTGAATTGTCTTTCTGTGTTTTCTCATAGCTCATAGGAATTCCTTAAAATAATTATTCTGAATTTTACTAAGTAAATCACAGATCTCCATATCTTTGGGGTTGATTACTGGATCATTATTGTGATACCACAGTGTTGTTGTTGTTTTTTTTTTTTTCTAGATTTTTCATGTTTCTTCAAGTCTTACATTGCTGTCTTCACATTTCAAGTAGCAGTCACCTCTTTCAGTCTTTACTGACTTTGGGAGTGATAAATTTTTCATCAGCCCTGCTAGGGATTCTGAGGCTTTCTCGGACCTCCTATGGTTATGCCTGCTCCATGCTGCTTGCTCCCTCTTGTGGTTAAATTCCTAAGCTTGTATGCCTTTTCTTGATTCTGCAACATAGGAGCCAGGATGCTGACAGCCTCTTTTTTTGTTTTTCCTAAAGTAGAGTAGGGGCACCTAGATGGCTCAGTTGGTTAAGTGTCCAACTCTTGCTTTCAGCTCAGGTCATGATCTCAGGGTCCTAGTATCAAGCCCTGAATTGGGCTTTGTGCTCAGTGGGGAGTCTGTTTCAAATTCTCTCTCCCTCTCTCCCTCTCCCTCCCCCTACTCTTACTATCTCTCTCTCAAATGAATAAATAAATCTTAAAAAAAAAAAGGTGGAGTAATGCTCAGTGTGGTCTTTCCCTGAGCCACAGATTCAGGCTAACTTTCCATGTATTTTTATCTGTTGTCTGCCAAACTCACCCCAACCACCGTTGGGAGTGCACACAGAGAGCCAGTCACAGGATGGATAGGGTATATGGGTGAAGTATGCAGAGCACTGGGAGTTCCTGTGGCCAGTTGGTGAATCTGTATGCAATGTATTGCCGGTGGTTCCTGAGTGGGCTTTTTAAAATTATTGACGTATAGGTGACATACCATGTTACATTAATTTCAAGTCTACAATATAATAGTCAGATAAATCTATTTGTGATGCGATGCTCACCACTAGTTACCATCTGTCATCGTATAATCCTATTACCATACCATTGTCGATATTTTTATCTCCATGACTTTTTTACTCAGTAACTAGAAGCCTATATCTCCCACTACCCTTCATCCATTTGCCCAGCCCTCCGTTCTCTTCCCCTTTGGCAATCATTAGTTATCTGTTTTTGTGGGTCTGTTTCTGCTTTTTGTTTGTTTTGATTATTAGGTTCCACACATAAGTGAAGTCATTTGGTATTTGTCTTTCTCTGTCTGATTTATTTCATGGGCAGGCTTCTTGATTGTGTCTGTAACATAGCTAGTAAGATCCTTATCTCTTTCACCCTCTTCAAGCCCTATTTGCCACTCATACAGCCTCTCTCTTCTGCCCCTCATTCATGCAGCTTATGACTCAGCAGCCTGAGGAAGGTGATATATCAATGGGCCTCTTTTATAGTATCCCACATACCTGGGGAAGCCAGGCACTTACTCACACATTCTCACTTTCATCCTTGAGAAAAATCATGGACTGAGAAGTTCTCATGACACTGAGCTCATGGGAGGGGAGATATGAGCTAAGTTAAACTGTTCCTCTTACCCTCTTCTGTGCATCCAAACTCATTCCCTCCCCCCCACATTGTGTTAGAACCTCTTTACTAGAAATCTGGATTTCTGCAAGGTTTTCTCATCTGTGGCTGATTGTCTAAGATAGTGTTTACCAAGGGCTATCATATTGTGGCGAGGAGGAGATGGAGCTAATTCATAGCCCACAGCAGCCATTAGCAGGATTGAGGGCTTATGCATATTATCCTGATGCATGAGTAAGAGAGACCCTACCCAGGTCTGTAGGCATGTAGTGCTGGATCACAAAACTCCCACATAGTCACTTCTGTACATGAATAGATGCCAAATTGTTGTTGAGAGGGGGATATGAGCAAGGACATCTTATTTAGTCATGTAATGTCAGCTCAAATTTTCAAGACATTACTAATGACTCAGTTGATCCATCGTTAAATGATATGAATAAGTAAGTCACACCAGAGGTTCCCAGGTGGCTCAGCTGGTTAAACTTCCAACTCTTTTCCTTTCCTTTTTTTATCTTTTTAAGATTTTGGTTCTTTGTTTGTTTGTTTGTTTGTTTGACAGAGAGAAAGAGATTAAGTGAGCATAAGCAGGGGGAGTGGCAGAGGGAGAGGGAGAGGTTTTCCTTCTGAGCTAAGCCTGGTGCTCTCGTACTGGGCTGTACTGTGTCCCCAGCGCTCATTAAACACCTTCCCTCGTGAAAAAAAAAAAAAAAAAAAAAAAAAAAAAAAAAAAAAAAAAGGAGGGGCTGGCTTGACATTGGAGGAGCCCCGCTGCTTTGCTCCGGGTACCCTGGGTCCTTCCTGCATACAACTGCTGGGCTCAGGCCTCCTGGGGGTCTGCCTCTTGTTCCACACCATGACTCATGGGCAGGACTGGGCTGGTGGCTCCATAGGGTGGGTCAGGGTGGGACCCCAGCTCTGCCCCATCACCTTCTCCTTGCTCTACCCTGGCTGGCGGCCTGTGTCCACTGCAAGCTCACAGGCCTCCGAGGACACAGCTGGTGGGGCCCAAGCCTGGTTGGGGGTCCCCTGCCACGTCAGCTCCGTGCACAATAGGATTGAATGGTGCCTGGACAGGGGGGACATGGAGCTAAAGCCAAACCCCTAATCTGCCCCCAGAGACCCTGCTCAACCCACAGCAGCATCCAGGCACCCCTGCACAGTCCATTGCCCCCGGACACCTGCCTGCTGTCACGTGGTCTCTCTGATGGCTCCCCCATCTTCGTCCTTGGTCCCCTGACTCAGACTCAAAATCCCTACATCCATCGTGGCTCTACCCCACCTCAACCCCGAGGCCTTCTGCCCCCTGCCTCAGGATCCAGTCCTACGTGCCCCCAGCCCCCATGCACAGTCTGGGCAGTTTCTGGCTTTATGCCGTCAGAGCTGTGGCCAGGGCGCCGGCGTATGGGCACCGGGAGCTGATGTTGGGCGCCACAAGGCTGCTTCTCTGGGGTTCTGTCTGCCTGGGACATGATTGAATCAAGGAAAAAAAAAAAAAAGAAAAAAAAAAAAAAAAAAAAAAAGCCGAGTTGCTCTCGGCTCTTTCCGGCCTCGCTCCGCTTCTTGACACTCTCAGCCAGACTCCTACCCCGATCTCCAAGGCCCAGCGTGAATGTCAGCAAAGGCCTCAGGGAAGCTTTTCCAAACTCTCCCAAGAATTGACACGCCTTCCTTTTTTTTTTTTTTTTTTTTTTCCCCTCCCCATGGGGTTTTCTTCTACTTAATTTTTTTTTTAAGATTTTATTTATTTATTCATGAAAGACACAGAGAGATGGAGAGAGAGATGCAGAGACACAGGCAGAGGGAGAAGCAGGCCCCATGCAGGGAGCCCGACGTGGGAGTCGATCCCGGGTCCCCAGGATCACGCCCTGGGTCAAAGATTTTATTTATTCATGAGAGACACGGAGGGAGAAGCAGGCTCCATGCAGGGAACCGTATGCAGAACTCGATCCCAGGACCCCGGGATCACGCCCTGAGCCAAAGGCAGATGCTCAACCTCTGAGCCCCCCAGGCGTCCCTACCCTTTTATTTCTTAATTTATTTTCATCCTTTGATGAAGGGGGGCATGTTTCCACCTAGAGCTTTTTTTTTTTTTTTCCCAGATAAAAAAAAAAAAAAAAAAGCCAGCCCCTCCTTTGGCCATTACTGATGGTTTGGACTTTAATAAGAGAAATCCCATAGTTTTTAATATCGTAAAATGAGACTATTTGAACAGTGTATTTTTTTTTTTTTTTTTTTTTTGAGATTAAACGGGCAGGTTTTTATTATCAAATGTAACAATTCTACGAAAACTCAATGGTATTGTGTGGTTAGATATTACTTCCTATCTTAAAGTCTTTCAGAGGTTTGGGCAGACAGCATCTTAAAGCATCCGGTATAAACAACTCTTTTTCCGATCTTAAGTGCCAGTTGTCACCAATCTTCACACAAAATGGTTTTCTATTTTTTTTTTTCCTACTGCAGTTAAAGGGCCATTGCTGGTCAGGTGAAGAGGGAACGTTTGGCTCTCCATTCAAGATGTTAATCAAAGTAATGCAAAGTAAATAAAAATAGCAGCCACATAAATCTGCAGGGCATTGCATCCAAACGCTAAGGACAACAGGAGGAACTTAAGAAACGCATGTACACTTAATCAGATCCTATTTTCCTCTTTGGAGTTACGCGAGGCAGCAGTACTAGCTAGCTAGTGTCTAATATTGCACTTTTGTAGCTAAACACATAGTGCTAAACACTGACAGCATCAATAGCTGCTCTAACCGCTTCAGTGTTTACCTCTCAGTCCAGCATGCTGACTATAATCCTACGCTTTTAAAAGTTTTAATTATTTGACAGTTAAGGCATTAGAGAGAAAGGTTTAAGGCTCTATCTTAATATATACAAGCATTCACTTCAGTTAGTATATTGCTTTCTAGAATACACTGTTCAAATAGTCTCATTTTACGATATTAAAAACTATGGGATTTCTCTTATTAAAGTCCAAACCATCAGTAATGGCCAAAGGAGGGGCTGGCTTTTTTTTTTTTTTTTTTTTTTTTTTAAAGATTTTATTTGCTTATTTGTGAGAGACACACAGAGACATAGGCAGAGGGAGAAGCAGGCTTCCTGCAGGGAGTCTGATGCAGGACTCAATCCCAGGACTCTGGGATCACAACCTGAGCCAAAGGCAGACACTCAATCACTGAGCCACTCAACTACTTCTTCTTCTTCTTCTTCTTTTTTTTTTTTTTTTTTTTATTTATGATAGTCACAGAGAGAGAAAGAGAGAGAGGCAGAGACATAAGCAGAGGGAGAAGCAGGCTCCATGCACCGGGAGCCCGACGTGGGATTCGATCCCGGGTCTCCAGGATCGCGCCCTGGGCCAAAGGCAGGCGCCAAACCGCTGCGCCACCCAGGGATCCCCTTTTTTTTTTTTTTTTTTTTTTTTTTTTTTTTAAGAAAATAATCGAATTGAAACGAAAATAATCAATCGAAAAGAAAATAAATCGAAACCAAAATAATCAAATTGAATCGAAAATAATCGAATCGAATCGAAAATAACCAAATCGAAACTAAAATAATCGAATCGAATCGAAAATAATCATATCGAATAGAAAATAATTGAATCAAAACAAAAATAATCAATCGAAACAAAAATAATCGAATCAAAACCAAAATAATCGAATCAAATCGAAAATAATTGAGTTGAATTGAAAATAATCAAATAGACACGAAAATAATCGAATCGAATCGAAAAAATCAACTCGAATCGAAAATAATCAAATCGAAACAAAAATAATCAATCGAAAAGAAAATAATCGAATCGAAACCAAAATAATCAAATCGACATGAAAAAAATCAAATCGAATCGAAAATAATCAAATCGAATCGAAAATAATCAAATCGAATCGAAAATAATCAAATCAAAACTAAAATCGAATCGTATTCGAAAATAATCAATTCGAATAGAAAATAATGAAATCGAAACAAAAATTATCAAATCGAATCGAAAATAAATCAAATCGAAAATAATCAATCGAAATGAAAATAATCGAAACGAAACCAAAATAATCAAATCGACATGAAAATAATGGAATCGAATCGAAAGTAATCAAATAGAAACTAAAATAATCAAATCGAATAGAAAATGATCAAATTGAATAGAAAATAATCCAAACGAAAATAATCGAAATGAAACCAAAATAATCAAATCGACATGAAAATAATGGAATCGAATCGAAAGTAATCAAATAGAAACTAAAATAATCGAATCGAATAGAAAATGATCAAATTGAATAGAAAATAATCAATCCAAACGAAAATAAAAAAAAAAAAAAAAAAAAAAAAAAAAAAAAGGGAGAAGCAGGCTCCTTGCTCATGGGGCTTGGTCCCAGGACCTCAGGATCATGACCTGAGCTGAGGGCAGACGCTTAACCAACTGAGTCACTCAGGTGCCCCATGACTCTTGATTTTGGCTCAGGTCATGATATCAGGATTGTGAGATTGAACCCTGCCTCAGGCTCATGCTCAACAGGAAAGTCTGCTTGAGAATCTCTCTCTCCCTCTCCCTCTGGCCCTCCCTCCTGCTCTCTCTCTCTCTTTCTCTCTTTCTCTCTTTCTCTCTCTCTCTCTCCCTAAAATAAAGAAATAAATCTTTAAAAAAATAAGTCATGCAAAAAATAACCAGAATTCATATACACTAAAAATAGTAATAGTGGTATCATTTTCTAAATTAGCAAAATTTATAAAATTTATAAAAAATTATAATATCAAAAACAAACATACAATATAGGCACTAGATTTCTGTTGAAAAGAAATATCAGAGACTTCAGAGTTCTTTCAGTTTTAGAAAAAAAAAAAACAAAAACAAAACCAAAACAAAAACCAGCTCCGATCAGCACAAGTAAAAGAGGGGAAAGGTTACTAGAGTCATTGTGCTACTCATCATATCTATGTTGTATTATTGCTCAGGCTGATCTCTTCATGGATCCCATTGTTTTGATTTGTATTATTTTTCCTGCAGTGTCACATATTTACTGTGAAATATATCATTCATTTGATGTAAATCTCATGGCCTTTCCTGAAGAATCATTCCACCCAGGAGATATAATATTCTGACCAAATAAACCCAGGTCATGAACCTACATTTGTATCTGCCTGATGGTACCATTTATTCATTTTCCCTCCCTTCAGGAATTTATTTAACAAATATTTATTGTACACCAACAATGAGTCAGGTACTGTCCTGGGTGCTGAAATATGCCAATGAATAAATCAATCTTTCTTGTAAGTAACTCACATATCAGTGGGTAAAGAGTAAATAAACATAAATACAATGTGTAAATATAATATACAATATTGGTATAAGATATAATGTAGATGGTAAAAAATGCTATGAAAAAAATTAAGGAGGCTAATGGGATAGAAGTTCTGTCCATTTTCTTTTAGCTAGAGTTCTTAATGTGACATTCCATGAGATGGAGACATCTGAACAAAGATGTTCATTGTGTGAGGAAGTAAGTCATGTGGTTATGAAAAGAAGAGTATTCAGAAAAAAAGGCATGGTAAGTGCAAAGTCCCTCAGGTGGGTGTGTGATTAATATGTCTTGGGAACTGCAAGTGCAGCTAGTGTGTAGTAGAACATGTGGATTACTGTGAAAGAATAGGAGGTTAAAGGGTCACTTGGGCAAGTTTGTAAGTCTTAGGTTATTTTTAAGAGTTTTAAATGTTATTCTTAGTGAACTTGGACACCTTGGAGCAAGGACTGTTAAGGTTTTAGACTGCAAACAGAATAGACCTGGTATTCCAAATGAGAATTCAAGTACTTGAAAAGGAAGAGTGAATGTTGAGAAGGAAAAAAATAAAAATGAAAACATAAAACTCGCAACTTTTCATATGCTAATCCATGTGAACTTATTCTTAATCACATGTGACATAAAAAACATGATAATTGCAGTCAAAGCATTTAATAGAGCCACTTAAATCCTAGACACATCCCACATGGATTAAATGAGATATGCAATTTGTACTTACCTTTGTTATTTGTTGAAATTTAACTATTTTTTTTGTAATCTTCTGATACTTATATAGCTTAGTTGTTCCAGAGTTAATAAGATTATTCCCCAGGACTGTATTATTTTGGAAGAGTTTATGTAGATTGGCCTCTACTAAATAGATTTTTGTCTATTTAAAAATTTTCCCATCTTCCTTCGGGAATGCTTCCTCCATTTTCATATAGTTTTGGTAGTGATTTTAATCAAAGTACTATACCATAATCTTCCATCCCTCCCATCTCTACCACTAAAGGGATGTTTATATTATTTGAACTGGGCCACACAGAGTGCCATTGCTTCCTGGATTTTTTTTTTTTTAAGAGACCGACATAAGCCCAAGGGAGGTTTTCTGCCCTTCAATTTTTGTTGGAGCTGGAGAAGACCAACGTTTGGAGTTTAAGTTTATAGAATATTTTCTTGGAGCTGTTACTGTGCAGAAATCCAGATAGGTGGGCCAACACATAAAGGACACAGAAATTATGAAGTAGGAAAAGAAAGCAGGCAATATGATTACATCACTGATGCTTTAGTTCACTCTGAATCTGAAGATAATCTTTCCTTGAATTACTGGTTATTTGAGGCAACAATTTTCCTTTCTTACAGTTTAACCTGAGATTTGGATTTTTCACTTTTAATGGAAAAAGTCTTCTCTAAAACAGGACAACAGAAAACAAACTGAAGAGTTCATTGGAGATAATTTTCAAAGCTGGAGAGGAATATAACAGTTGTTACAAAAGAAGGAACCAAAGAGTAAAAGTGTATTTTTCAACCAGTGTTTGTTAGTTGTTTGGAAATAGTCAAAACTATACTCAGGTCAATTCTAGAGAGGTTAACAAGCAGGACCCAGCAGATTCTGAGGAGTTGGAACAAGACTCTTTGGGGATATGACATGGGACTGATGGATTATTTCATTCAGGTGTAAGTGGTCAAGGTCTAGTGATGACTCTAAAGCAAGAAAACCAATAGTGACAATTGGAAGGTAAAAGGAAGGTGACTGACAACTGAATTGTCAAGAAGAGAGTGGAAAGACCCATGAGCATCTCAACAAAATTCTTCCAAACATTACAGAGGAGGAGCAGAATTGGGCATTCTCTTCTGTAGTTGAGTGTTTGCAGGGTCTCACGCCAGAAATATGATTAAAAACTAAGAGGAAAATGGAAGTGTAGGGTGATGGGAGAAAGAATGAATGAGAGAAGGAGGCATACAAAAGGAAACGATTTGAAGGGAGATTGTGGGATAGGAAAAAAATACGTATGGAAAAAAGAGTAATAGAACAACTAAAAGAAGAGAGTAACAGAACAACTAAGAGAAGAGAAGGTGTGCTGAGAGGTGAGGAAGAGAGAAAGAGAATAAGAATAAAACAGAAGTTGTTCTAACAGGGTCAAATTTGCACATTTCTAACAAATCCTTGCACTTTGAACATTTGCAGAACTTGTGAAACTATTCCCTTTTCTTAGCTGTCATGTAGGTGTAATTATGGCTTGCACTATACCAGCAGTTAGATAAAAGAAAACAACAAAACATTTCAGATCAATTGAGACTTTTTAAAATGTGTTTCCTTTTGCTTCAAACCTTGTCTCATAAACTAAAAGTTCCCTGCAAATATCTAGAATCCACTACAACTAGTGGCTTGGCATTAATTCAATCAATCTTCCATAATTATTTTTCCAATTCCAGATATGTTTTATGATTTGTTTCTTATTTATTTTTAAATTTTTAATTCACACACGATGTTACTTTCAGGTGTTGATCTACTAAGGAGCATTTTGATATTTTCACATTGAAATTGTTTCTGATAAATTTTAGCTAGCTGTATATTGTTTTAAAAATAAGTTCTGACTTATCATAGGAACTTTAACTTTGAAATCCTAAAAATCGTATACTTGTAGAAACAAGACCTATAATTGCCAATTTAAACCACTTAACATTCTGTTGTAATGATCTAGAGCTGCTAGGTTAATGCTGTTAATGCAGGAAGGGAAATCAGATTATAAATTCTGTGCATTTGCTCTGTTTATGCATGTGTCCCAGTTTCCTATACAAAGGCTATATATAGAAGGCTTTCAAATTATTTTTCTTTTATGGCTGGATGAATATCTTCCAATATTTTATTATATATTTATGAAAACTGAGGCCCAGGAGGTAATTAGCCCAATGTAACAACACTCCTTAGCGACAAAGTAGTGATGAGCTTTTAGATGTTTTGATTCTCAACCCAGTTCTCCTTTCAGAGCTGTCTCTTCTCACCTGGGTTAAGGTTTAAAAAAAATCCAAATATCTAGTTCCTTCTTCTTTAACATTAAAACACTTGTTTTAATTAAGAAAAATTCTGAGACCATTTTGATCTTTTCTCTCTGCAATACCAAATATCCAGATATTTTCAAATGCTAGTTAATATTATACATTGAAGAAAATCAGAATTAAGTGTTTATTAACTTATCTATTCCAATTAGTATTGTAACAAGGAACAATATCTCAAAAGACTAATTAACATTATGTAGGAAATCCTAAGTGTCTTTACTTAATATTTACCATTGTATTTGTACTTTTTCTAAACTTCTTCAACAGTCTCTTTTTCTGGTAAGACTTTGAACCTGAAGTAATAGGTATTTTGCCTTGTTTAATTTTTTTTCCACCAGCCTTTTAAGTGAGTTAGAAAGAGTCTGTCTTTATTGTCCATCCTAAGCATTTAGAATCACTGCAATGCCCTTTGTGCTAAATAAAAAGTCCTCATCTTCATTTAAACAATTGCTATGACTCTACAAAATAAATTTTTAAATGGGCACATCCTTTTCATGACTGCTTGTCATACTTGGAAATGTTGGAGGCCCCATAAGCCTTGGTGACTGAGGCTGTTATTCTTAACACAGAGTTAGAATGTTGTAAACATGAAATTTTATACAATAATGGGGTTGAAATTGGAACCAAGTGGAAGCTTACAGATTGGCTAGAATTAATGCCTTACTTAAGCAGGATGTGAAAGAACTGATTTCAAGAACTTTATAAGTTAGGAAGAAAGGAAAATATATGTGAAAATAAACATAAACTTCCATAAAACAGAGCCTACAAAGCAAAAAGCATAACATCAGAGTAGAGTCTGATTGGATTGGCAAGCTTACAATTTGCCTCAGTATTAAATAACATTATCCGCTTGTGACCCAGTCTAACTCAGTGGCAAACTTTAGCTTGACCTTTTGAGATCCTGGCTTGTTATGATTTATTCTTCATAGACTTGTAGGCATAGAAGAACTTCACAAGAGAATCCAGTTCATTTTTCAGTTTCCCTGGAAAACCGCATCTAAGCAAACCCCAAAACGGAGGATATAGAGCCTATTCTAATTCTTTTAGGAGTTAGGTCCTGTTTCTCCAAACCCTGACATCCTAGAGAATGAGGATCATTTTCAATAAAACTCCTATGTGCTTTTATCCACATTTATTTCTAGCTTTTGTTTGTTTGTTTGTTTTTGGTTGTTGCTTAAAATTAAGAACAGTTGATTACGGTGCTTCTTGCAGTGCTTTCTCAAAGATTAAAAAAAAAAACAGTGATTTTTGGAGTTTTTAATTCTAAGACATCATTATAGATATATTAATGAGTTTTCTATTGTGGCTGCAGCAAATGACCACAAACATACCAACTTCAAACACAAATTTATTGTCTCCTAGAAGTTTGACTTGGGTGTCACTCTACTAAAATCTTGATGTCAACAGGACTGCAGGACTCTCTGGAGTTTTCTAACAGTAAGTGTACTTCCTTGCTTTTTTCAGATTCTAAACACCATTCATGTTCCTTGGCTTATGGCTCCCTTCTTCTATCTTCAAAGTCATCATGGTCGAGTCTTTCTTATATGGTACCACTCTGGCACTGTCTCCTGGACCCCTTCTTTACATTTAAGGACCTTCGTGAATATCTTAGGGCCATCTGGAAAATCCAGCATGATCTTGACTGTTTAAAGGTCAAATGATTAGCAAGTCAAATCCATGACCAACTTTCATTTCCCTTTGCCAGGTAACATAATGTATGTCTAAGGTTTAGGATATGGACCCCTTTGGGAGAAGCATTATTCGGCCTCCCACAAAAAATGACTTTGAAAATATTTATCCCTCTTGGTTGATTTGCAGCTTCCTTGGGAGCTTCCCTGGTATAATCTGAAACTAGTCCCATACAGTAGGGTAGGGAAGGACTGAAGAAAGAGGAAGACCACTCCAAATCAGTAAGTGGCAGGTTGAATGAAAAAGGAAACTTATATACAAGGCTCATCTTGGTAGCCACAAATGAGTAGATCTCTGCACTTATCCCCAGAATCTCAAAAGTTTACAGAAATGCTTTACCTGGACACATACTATCCAGATGGTTTCAATACCCCATCACCATCTCAAGGGTATGTCCTTGAGGCAGCGTCTGGGAGTTGGGAAGGCAAGTGGAAAACATATTCCAAGGTCCAGGGAGGGAGGTGAGGAGCCTCTAATTGCTGAGGGTGACCCAGTGGTCACGTCCTCTCAATGACCTCCTCCAACACTCTTTTTTATCCTTGAAGTTCTACACATAAATACACACATACACACAACTATAACTGTAAGAAAAAAACAAAAGATAAAACAAGGTCCCAAATATCCCCCATGCTTTTATTTATTCGATTTCAGGATGTCAATGTTCCCACTTGAACAAGAGTTGATGAAGGTTAGGGACAAAAGACCAAGAAGAGAAGGTGACATAAGACCAAGTGAGAATACAGACGTGATGCTGTCGAGGGGTTATGTCGTTCATCTAAGAACTTTCCAACAAATGTGATTTCACAAGATATTACAGGAACCAACCAAATATGTTTTCTCCTTCCAACAAAATAATCCGAAGTAACAAGCAAGTTCAGTATTTAAAAGTTATGTCTCTGATGGCTTTTGTAACTTCCAAAGCTCCCTATAGTTCTCATAAGTGCAAATGCTCCCAAATGAAGAAAAACTACACAAACTTGTCTGAAAAATATATCATTCTCAGGAAAGAAAAAAATATTTTTCAAAATTTGCTATTTTAAATGCACTAAAAAAGTAACATTAGTTTTTTTTTTAAAAAATTGAATTTCACTAAAGTGCCCAAGGACTGCTGGCATCGGGTGGATTTCCCTTGGCTGTATTTGTCACTTCCTGCCTTCCAGAAATAAGACACCCAAACATTACCCTCCGGGTTTCTCTTCATATCCCTCTGCCAACTGTAATACCCTGTAAATCAGATGCTGGCTGCTATAGAATATTGACATAGTAAAGTGTAATGCTCACAAAAGGTCTGTTTATATGGTAGGAGACTATTTTCTAGGAGAAAGATAGCTGCCAATGCAATATTTGACTTATTAGCTCCCTGGCAGCTTCTTTTTATATTCTAAATTATGGCATTGAGATGAGATCCCTATATTTGACTAACTTGGTCACGTTTTCCACCTTTATTATTTAGTTTCATTTCAGCTTCGAACAAGCTTTGGTGAATTAAATTTAAAACCACATCACATCACAAATACTTTTATGTTAGACGCTACATGGAAGTAGCAGGAAGCAAAAAGTGTTGTGTAAAGCTGTACTTGCTACAATTTGTACCCCCACGCATCCGGGTAACTCTCTTAAGTGACTATCCTCCAACTCGGAATTTATTGTTCCATGACCCTTCAAATCATTGTTCTACCATTAGAGTATGAGTCTTCCTCCATGATTGTCATAAGAGGGGACAGTGTGCTGGGGAAGTCATACCAGTAATTAAATACTTTAGTCTGGAAGTGATCCAGGTTACTTCTGCTCACAACTCCCTGACTAGAACCAGTTGCACAGTGAAGCCTAGTGCAAAAGCAGCAAACACTAATCCTTACAAAGACCTGAAAAGGGGAAAAATGCATATGAGCACTAGACATCTCTACCACAGCTGTCAGAGGACAAATAAAAATAATGTATCTGTGTTTTAGTTTCTTTAAATTTTATCTTTTTTTCACATATAATAGAATTGCTATGTTGAAGACAAATTTTCAGTAAGCCCATTGAATATAATATTTTTTTCCTGAAAAAGTCATAAACCACTCTTATGCTTTGCAGAAGTGTAGCTCAATGTCATTTATAACCAATAAAAAATGCTTTTGATTTAGTGAGACAAAAATTGTCTATTCAATTCCCATTTAATCTGTCAAAATAACAACTGGTAGTGATAAGGATATATAAATAAAATGATTCCTCCAAATTCATGACTCAAGCCAGTATGGGCAAACAAGCATAACCTTTTGCTGAATACTATCTTTGATAAAGACTATAAAGATTTTGAACTCCACAGAGAGGGTTCATGTTAAAAGCCAAACCTGTGTACGTGTCATGAAAATAATTTGCAGTAAAACATTTTGTATGATCATCTCTTATATTTAGGTTTAAAACTGCTCATAGAAAGAAAACAGAACTGGGTGGAGGACCTCAAACACCATCATTACTTTGTAATGCGAGTAAATTTTTTTTCTGCTATTAAACTT